>NC_067495.1:4278787-4620559 GCF_947179515.1 Apodemus sylvaticus | reverse complement strand
TGATAAATAGACCATGTTTTTTTATTTCTTGTCAGTTCCACATTCTTTTTGTATAGTTTAAACATTGAAGTTTTGCAGTTATCTTCTCAGTTAAGTACTTTCTAGTATCCTAGCTATGCCCACTGTAAGATTTTAACAAAGGCATATGGTGAGTAATTCAATGTCTTCTCTCATTCTCTCTCTCTCTCTCTCTCCTCTCTCTCTCTCTCTCTCTCTCTCTCTCTCTCTCTCTTTCTCTCGCTTTCCCTGTCTCTGTCTCTGCTCTCTCTCTCTCTCTGGACCTTACTGATTCAGCTATACTGAGTGGCCAGTAAGACCCAGGGATCTGCCTATCTGTGCCCTGCCAGAGCTGAGATTTAGATGGTAAGGGAAGCATTGATACTAAATGCTTATTGGAGTGATTAATTACTCACATTTGTAAATAAGATGATCCATTATTACATTTATTTGATGAATGAGTTCCATTTAATTATGGAAGCCTTTTGTTAAATTTTGCAGTGAATAGTGAAGGATATGACGAGGGAACACCTAGGTAGAGTCAACACAAGCATTTTCAGGACCAGCTTTGATATAGAATTGATATATTTATGCATTCTCACTTTCTCCCTACTTTTTACATCCTCTCTAAATAAAACTGGAGTCAGAAATATGCACCAAACATTTACTTTTAGAGAATGGTGTAATAAAGCTTTATTTGAAACTTCAGAAGCTTTCCTGATAGTAACAGCCTGGTAAATATTTTTTCCTAGTGCTGGATTTTCTATTCTGCTTATGGCTATTTACTCCAGGTTTCTGAACTCAAAAGCCTTTCAGAATGTGTGTCCTAGAATACTAAGTACATGTTTTGCTAAGAGATGAGATTTTTTTTCAGCCAAAATGTCTTGTAGAAGACAAAAGATCTGCTTTTGTATTACTTTGTTTCAGTGCCTAGTAACTAATATGACCTTGCTTTTTACCCGTGGTTTAAAGGTGTTTCTTTTGAATAAGAGGCATTTAATTTTAAGTTTATTTAGCATCTTTTGTATAGGAATTTATAGAATATATTTCTTTTGTTTGAAGAGGATGTTGGATTTTCACTTTCAACCCCTTTCAGACAGAAACACAAAAAAACCCTAAAGCAATGTTGTTTATTTCTTTTACTTATCTAAATGCATGCCTTCTGAGTCTATGACACTATTATTCCCTTCCAGATGCACTGTGCATATTATAGATGCTTTAACTCATTTGGATTTCCCATTTATAAACAGATTTTTTGAAACAGGCTAAAATATTATTAGTTTGATCTATCAAATATACAATATAAATATGTATGCAGGTAACTTGTAAATAATCCTGAGTAATACACACACACACACACACACACACACACACACACACACACGTTTTCAAAACTAATTTGTTGCTTGTGGATTCGCAAAAAATTGAAATGACAGAATTATGTTTAAAGCTTTACACAGGGCTAAGAATAGGGGTAACTCAAGGGTAGGTCTTTTGCCTAGTATATGTGACACTCCCAGTTTTCTCACAACATTGAAAACAAAAACCACTATCAATTTCTCATAGAGGCTCCTTTCTATGTTCTATACATTTAGAGTACCATTCAAAATTGGTTTCTACAATATAAATACTCTACTCAGTCAAAGTGACAGCCCATAATATATCTAAGTGAGGTTAGGAGATTTTCTATCATTCTTTACCATTTTAGGTATACAATTCAGTAACATTAAGTGCATTCACACTGTTGTACAACCATCACCAATAACTTTGTATAGAATCCCCCTTTTTCATGGTACTGGCAACGAAACACAGGGCCTTGTGCTATCACTGACCTACTTCTTCTCCCCGCCCCCCACACTGAACCCCTTTGATCTTTGCATTCCTCTTCACTTCCTGCTTTCCTTCTCTTTCTATTCCTTCTACTATGGTCTGTCTGTCTGTCTGCCTGCCCCTCTCTGTCTCTGTCTCTGTCTCTGTCTCTGTCTCTGTCTCTCTCTCTCTCTCTCTCTCTATATATATATATATATATATATATATATACACACACACACACACACACACTTATCTGTCTCTCTAATTTAAGACAAATTCTCACTATCTTGCCTCAACCTCCAAAATATTAGGATTAGAGAGAATCACTGGCATTCCTGGCTTTTCCATTCATTTTTAATCAGTAATAATTAACTATAGAAATTATTTCTAGCCATTCACTGAAAACTATTACAGTTGCTCTATCTTCTTGGAGTGGTTAAATATTAATGTTTTCTCCTACATTCTGTTTGTGGATCTGCAATCACCTTGTCAGTTGTAGAATTTGTGTTTGGATTAATAGAATAAGTTTCTGAATGGAATGGTATGTTAAATAAGCAGCTTTCTCCAGCAAAATTGAAAATATAATTTCTAGAGATCCTGACTGCTGAGGTTGGAATTCTGTTTCCCATCTGAGAGATTCAGTTCTCTTAGAGAAAGCTGTCTCTCCTTCCCTCTACAGCTTCTCAAATGTGAATAGTTCCTTACCTAGGTGTAGTACTTCATGTCCAACTTTCTGTGTAGCCCCTGATAAATCAACAGTGCTCCAGTGGAAGGTCACATATCCAAGAATATTTGAGCAGAATAAATTAGTTTTAATGGGTCTGATTTTATTTTTTAAATGGACAAAATGTTGGATGGGAAGTGAAGGGAGGTGGATGTAAGAAGAGTTGGTCAAATATGATCAAAACATGTTTGAACTTCTCAAAGAACTCGTCAAAATATTGTTAGAAAAGAAAGGTAAATAAAGAAAGGAAGGAAGAAAAAACTGCCTTCCTTTTTCTTGCATTCTGCTTCCTTCCTGTTTCCTTCTCTGTAACCCCTACCCTCATCCTATAAGACATACACAACAGCAATCAAAAGGCTCAATATTTGATCTTGATTTTCAAGCTTTTGCAGAGTTGCATTGTAACTATTGAAGCCTGAAAAATACTCCAATGTCTTATGAATCTCATTCTTAATTCCATTGTGGGTACTTCCTGAGGAAGTAAAGTTCAGTTGTCCCATGCATTCATGTTAGTCTAACCAGAAAGTAATTACCCAGTAGTCTGACAAGATTGGTGTTACAATGTAATTCTCTGTCTCAGGTATCGACTCAAAACCTTTTCACCTCTAGGTCAAATTTAAAAAGAATAACTTTGGAAAGCTTAGTGGGTTTCAGCATTCTAGTGACTAATTCTACTGAGATGAGAAAAAAGTATGTTAGTTCAAGGTCTTATGGAAATAACAGGAAAAGACAGTTGTGAAAGCCTCATTAATAACTATCCTTGCTAAATAGAATTTAAATAAAAAGACACAAATAGTGATAATAATGCCAATACATCATGTTTGAGTAGTCCAGTACTATTTCTATATAGAACTGCATTTTACTTTTTGCTTTGCATTTGAGTTTCAGGAAATCAGAAGAAAATCCTCCTCAACAGAACCTTACAAATATTCTCAAGTATTAACTACCACTCAGTATAATGCACACTTTGCCTTGAAGGCTATGAAAATAAATATTTTCCATTCGAGAAGATTGTTCTCATCTTAACACTTTCAAACTCTCCCATTTCATTTCATACCCATACTTTTCCTATAATTTGTCAGATTCACAGGCCACACATGTGACTCACAAGCTGAGATCTAATTTTGCTTGTTTGCCAAAGTGCTCTGTGACCTAGTTTCCATAGCTGTATCCAGGAGGTAAATGTCTCAAAAGTAGTCATACTTCAGAGATAATAGGAGAGAATCAATTTTGCAACACTTTCTGGCTAGTGTGATAATGGTAGATACTGGAGCACAGAAATGAGAGTAGTTGCTAATTTATTATTTAGGCACTTACTGATGGAATAGTCCTGAACACCTGTGACAATTTAAAAACATACTTCTCTGATGTCCAAATACTAGGAAGATTGTACTGATATTCCAAACATAATCTTCATATTTCACACCATCATTGTCTCCATCATCGTGATCCTAGTGAACCAGTGAAGTTTGGTAGTCAGACACATTTTGGAAGTATTCCATATTCTAAACTCATATTAGAGAGTCAAGATTCTCATTAGCAAATTAGAAATCTGAGTTAGGCAGTAAAAAAGGTTCCTTTATTATAAGCCAAGAATTCCCAGATTTATGATCCTAGAGCCCATTTTCTTATAGCATTTGGAAAGAGTATGAGAAATGCTAATGCATGAAAGGATTTTAGAGATTTACATTCCCAAAGGTACTGAGAGTCTATCTTTCTCTTTTTACTTTACTTTATTATCTTCCACATAGTAAGTTCTAGTCAATATTATAGTAACATTGGGAATAGTTTGTATGTGGAACTGATTCTAAAACTCAGTGCTGAGTAAACATCTCATAAAAGGTTTTTATTTTGGGAGAGGTGAGTCATGCAGAAAGAGGAACTCATTTGTGTTAAAAATGACCAGATATTTTCTGAGAAAGCTAGATGTGATACAAACTAAACTAAAAAGCAGTCACTTCATTTACCCCTTTTGCCTAACTACCTTTTTCTTCTAAATTAATGGCATTTAAAGTGAAAGAGGAAAATACTTTTAAAACACTGTCCTGTCAGTGATCTTTAGTTACCCAAGACTACAGGGGAAAAAATCCAAACTTGTATTCTTTTTATCTTAATTCTTGGGGAAGGATTGCCTAAACATTTATTTAAGCCTCTTCAGTCTTATTGTAAGAGCATCATTTATACCTTAGCGTAATTTTTCTACAGTCTGAGCTACTCATCTTAGGTATCCACTGTGTTAACTGGTTGCTGTGCAAATCTTGAGATGGGGGGATAATATGATAAGTACTAGTTCATAAGCAAACATGCAGAAGTTGTATGAGATGTAGACCACAGTTTCATACTCCTGAACAGAGAGAACAGAGGCAAAAATGCAAACTATAGTACTATATAAATATAGCAACAAAACCAGGTGGTAGATAAATTGCCTAGGGAAATAGGAAATGTTTGGTTGAAAAAAGAAAAGAAAAGGTTGAGGATGGGACCTTCAAAGGCTAAGTGGATAAAAGAATGGGGAGAGAAAGTTGGACAAGTACGTGGATATTTAGGAAAACCAACACAGTTCACTGGGGTGCATCAGATGCAGCCAATTGCTAATGGAATGGACAAATTCATACCTTCAGATCTGTCTATAAGAAGCTCACTGGGTATCTTATGGGAGAAGGGCTCTGAATTTGATGAGAGGGATAGAAGTCACATTTTAGGAAATAAAACTCTGTAAAGAAATAAGCCTCATTTGAGCTTGATTGGAATGTAGGTGTGAATGTATGGCTTAGTGGTATAGTGTGAGCCAAATATGTTGAGTTCTTGGTCATGAAAAAAATCAAGAAAAAAAATGGGAAGAGAATAACAATTTAAAGGGAGATGTTTCCATGTAAAATGTGAAAGCATTTCTCAGTAAAATGGAAGTTATTTATGTTTGAGGAGAACTTAGCTACTTGCATTCAGAAGCGGTAAGAAAATTACTTTAACTCTTAAAACAGCATAATGTTGTTATCTAAATTAATGATTTTATTTTAAATGATTTTCTTATTTACTATTGCATTATGAACTGTAGGGAAATTTTCTCTAATAGGTGTTGTTACAAAACAGTGATGCAAGCGATTCCCAAGGAATTAATATGGATTGAAAAAACATGTTCCTAAGCCAATCCAAAAGCTATTTGTTTTCTAGATGATTAAAGAAAGACTTTTGGCAGCCTCCAGTTACTTAAAATACTATGATTGTCCTCACTTCCTTTAGGTTAAAGTATAAAGGTATAAATAAGAAAACTTTTTCGATGTACCAATCAATAAGTGCTACTTGCGTAGTATAAATTTAGCTCATCTTGCAGCTTATGGGAGCCATAAACTTTCATGCCCTGTTAATAACATCCTATTATTATGAACATTGATAGATTAAAGATGTGATTTTTCAACTGGACTTAAATATTTGGGAGTATGATTCTAGGAACATTGTGTTCTACTCAACACACATAATTTCTACTATGTCAGTCCTTCAGAGATTAAGGCTATTTTGGAAAGATACTATGGCTTTAGAATATAGATAGAAAATGAACAGTTGTTACTCTAGATTTTTTATTTCCTTTTAGTTTTAAAAAGCAATAGTTATTTGGAAGTACTACTTTAGAGTTCCTCAGGTCATGAAGGTGTTTTCTTTATAAGAATTTGTTTTTAAAAATATTTAAAAATATTTAAGAATTTGTTTTACATTGAGAAACTGCTAAGAAACTATGGAGTCTACTCTCAGGCTTGTTTCCCTCATCCAAGAGACAATTCCAGGCACTCTTACTGCATATTATTTTAGAGATTCACACATGTCAAAGTAGTCTCCAGTTTTGTAATCTAAAAGTAGCCATTGATAAATAGGCCCCTTGAGGTGTGTGTGAAAAAGAAGAAAGTTGTTGCCTTATGGTTGCCAATTCCTAGTAGCATACATATGTTTTTGTAGCAAATTTACGTTTTCTATAAAATGGAAACAGAATAGCCAGAAAGTGATAAAGATGAAACTAACCAATTGTTTACTGATTTGGTGCCTTTGTTATCATGTTAAAAGTTTACATTTTTTAAACTGTCTAGCTTCCATTATAAAGGCGACTGCTAGGACTCTACTCACCCTGTTCTTTGACCTTTTCTGGGTCTTTGTGTCTTTATGAAGGCTTGGATTGAGGGACTCTTAAGAGCTTATATAAGCACATTCAAATAGGTATTGTTTTGTAAGGAGATTTTCATTAGCAATATGATGCATAATACTTTAATGATTAATGTTTTTAAAGTGCTTTTCTTTGCCAGGTGTGGTTTTCCACACTTTTAATCCCAGCACCTGGGAAGCCAAAATAGGACAACCTGGTCAACATTTCAAGTTCCAGGCCAGCCAAGGCTACATAGAGAGATCCTATCTCAAAAACATTTCTTTTCAAAGCAGAGATCAGTTTTTAGATATGACTATTCTTTAAGTACAAATTCACTTTATAGAGAAAAATACAGATTCTTTTGAGTTTTCAAATTAGAGAAGAACCAGCTGTCCAAGGGCTTCACAGCCCCTCTCCTTTCCAGAGCTATTTTTTGTCTTGTATGAAATGTTTCTGTCCATTTCTTTCAGAAAATGTGTTTGCCTTTTCCAAAGATGACCATGTTTCTTTGACAATCATACCCCCTAGTTCATTTTTCTTTGTATTTTTAATCTTACAAACAGAACAGATACATGGAGGAGATTTGTAAATTTCATATATGAGAATTCTTTTTATTTTATTGTAGAACTTTAAAATGCATCTATAACAAACCTATCTCCACATTCCATCAATTGTATAGGAGTAAGGAAATACATACATTTTATGAAGAAAGGCTTCCAGGGAAAAAATTATACTCATACTGTTTCCCAGCTATTGTCACTAGACTTTAGTTTCCTTATTTATAAAATGGAAATATTAGTTCTTGACTCCATAGAGCTGATGGGAGCATTATATGAGATAACTTATATGAAGAGTTTCAGCCACTGCCAGGCATGGAGAAAGCTTAATCGTTGATGATGGTCATGACAGTGATAAAGGATTTGGAGTCTCAAAAAGTTAGATTGTAGCATTTCATCATAGTGTTTTGTGATAAGAAATCAGATCACATAATCAAGCAAGGTTATTTGAATTTGCTAGTAGAAAGGAAATTCACTTCTTTGTCATCTAATGGATGCCAGGTATTCTTACTCAGTTGTCAAGAGTGGGGAGACTATGCACATATTGTCATGCCTTGTGCCTCTTCATTGATAGGATTTTTTTTCTTGAACCTTTTTGAAAGTCTGGCACAACTTTTAGCATTGTGCAGTGCATGAAGTTGACTTTCTACAGATACTTATTAATCAAAAAATCAAATTTTCATGAGAAATTGTACTAGCAGAGAAGATTTGGGCTTTATAAATATTGAGAATTTATATATTTTTAACCATAATTGTCCCTTGGTACTGTAGAGGATTGGTTTCAGGACTTCCTGTGAAAACCAAGGTCTGGGAATACTTAAGTGCTTAAATAAAGTGAAGTGTTATTTTCATATACCTTATTCATATTTTTCTTTGTGCTTTAAATAATATATAGATT
Source organism: Apodemus sylvaticus (assembly GCF_947179515.1). Taxonomy (NCBI): domain Eukaryota; kingdom Metazoa; phylum Chordata; class Mammalia; order Rodentia; family Muridae; genus Apodemus; species Apodemus sylvaticus. The sequence continues at coordinate 4,612,442 of NC_067495.1, read as the reverse complement.
GTTTATAATATCTGGCATATGTAAATGCTATCTAAATAATTGCTATAATTTTTGTTGAGGAAATAACAATAAAGAAATCTACATGCTAAGTATAGCTTTTTACAAAAAAAAAAATACTTTCTATCTACAGTTGTTTGGATCTGTAGATTAAGAACCCGAGGAACCACTAAAGGAGTTAAATTTGTAGATTATGCCTTATAATTGACCTAATTTTTCTTGGTTTTCTAAGAGTCCACCTTCTACTTACACAATATTTATATATGTATTACACAATAAAGCAAAATAAATGGTTTCTAAATATCAGGTTGTCTTGACATTAGAACCTTTAGTACTAAGCCAAAAAAACAACTTGAGCTAATAGAGTTTATGAGACTGGAACTTCACACTTCAGAATCTACACAAAGCAGAACTCTGACAAGTTAGGGAGAAGATTTGTGGTCTTTACAACAGGAAGCATCTGTTTGGCATGCTGCCTTGGGGAAGAGAATCCACATTCCATTCTCTTCTGTATTTGGTTTATTATGAACTACAGTGTCAAATCTTCCAAGAGAATATGAGCCAAGGTCCGATCACAAACTCATTGCTGGGCTAGACAGGGAGTTGGGCGAAGGGATTTAAGCCTTCCTACCTATTTTAATGGCATCTGGGATCATGCTCTTTACATAATAATAACTACACAGGGGAGGGGTGTCAATTTCTCAAATGCAAATCAGCGTACATCTAGAAAAGAAAAATGGATGCTAAACATTTAAACTGGTAAATGCCTATTATTCCACACTGCTAAACGTCTGACTCTTTACATTAAACATTGTAGTCTTGGCAGTGTTCATTTAGCCTGTGAAAATCTTTAAAGCTTGACCTGAGACCTGCCTTGTGTGTGTCTAAAGATAATCATCCATTTAATTGTTTACATGTGATCACCTTTCCAGGGAGATTTAATAAGAATGTTATGCCTTCAGCATTTACACTAAAATGAGTTTTATCTTTATATGCTTATTTGTTCAAGTAAGTAAAAATGAGTCAAAATATATAATTTCCTATAAATTAAGAACAGCTAACACAACATTGGGGGAAATTTTAGTGTTTTTATTAAAATTAGGCTTGTTTAGGTGAAATATATTTAATTTCCTTCAAAGGGGATGTTTTGGTATGGTAGAAGATCCAGTTGCTTTGAAAATGGTTTAGGTTGGAGTTGGAGGATGGCTCAGCAGGTATAGTGTTTTCTCTGCAAGCATAATGATCTAAGAACAGAACCCTAGTGCTCTTGTAAAAAGCAAGCCACAGTTAGTATGTGTCTGTGATTTCAGGCTACAAGTGCAAAAGCAGACAGATTCTAGAGCCAGTCTGGTCAAACTAGTGATCTCCACATTCAGTAACAACCTGTCTCAAGAAAATAAGGTAGAGAGCATCACAGAAGATAGCTAAAGTTGACCTGACCTCCATGTGTGTCCACATAGGCAATTCTGCCTGCACGTACTTGTGGATACACATACCATAATTTATGTCCCCTCCCTCTATCCCTCCCTCTATCCTTCCCTCCCACTCTCCCTCTCCCTACTGTCTCTGTGTCTGTGTCTCTGTCTCTCTCGTCTCTCTCACTCTTACACACATATACATACAAAGAAAATGGTGTATATTAATTGGTTTAGATTGTTTTACTTATTTTTTGTAGTCCTAGAGGTGGAACACAGGCCTGGTATATGCTAAATAAACACTCTACCATTGAATAACACCTCAGCCCCCTTCTCCCTTCTTATTTTTAATTAATTCATTAATTACTTTACATCCCAGACTGGTTTCTCCTCCCTCCTCTCCTCTAAGTCCCTCACTCTCCTCTTCCCTTCCCCACACCCTCCAATCCTCCCTTTAGTCCTCAGAAAAGAAAAGGGGAGGCCTCCCATGGATAGCAGTTGCCCTGGCATATCAAGGTTCAATAGGACTAGGTGCAACTTTTCTTATTGTGGTTAGACAAGGCAGCCCAGTTAGGGGAAAGGAATCCAAAGGCAGGCAGCAGAGTCAGAGACTCCTGCTCCTGCTCCTGCTCCTGCTCCTGCTCCTGCTCCTGCTCCTGTTTCTGCTCCTGCTCCTGCTCCTGCTCCTGCTCCTGCTCCTGCTCCTGCTCCTGCTCCTGCTCCTGCTCCTGCTCCTGCTCCTGCTCCTGCTCCTGCTCCTGCTCCTGCTGTTAGGAGTCTTACCTGAAGACCAAGGTGCACAACTGTTACAGATGTACAGAGGGGCCTAGGTATGCTCCTTGTATTCTTTCTGGTTGACAATTCAGTCTCTGTGGGCCCCTATGGTTCCAGGTTAGTTGATTCTGTAGGTTTCCTTCTTACCTTTAAGACAGAATCTCACTAAGTTGCTCAGGCTGGCTTTGTACTTTGAACTGTCCTGCCTCAATTTCCCGAGTTTATGGAATTTCATACCTGCATCATAACCTGGTTCTTGTAGTTTTAGAATGCCATATAACTTAAGTATTATCCATTTCAAATAGATTCCCTTTACTTTGTTCCAGGGGAAAACTTACCCATTCCGTGGTGCATTTCCACCTGTGTGGAACCCCTTGGCATATTTGGATTACAACAATCTGTGGAGGACAATGGATAAAATGGGAAAAGAGGTAAAAAGTGGGTTTGGTTTGTACATAGCATATTGCTGAAGAATGAAACTGATTAATATCCTTTCAAGGTACAGGGGACATTGCTGATTTGCACTAATGCATGCTCTTTCCAATATACACAGCAACTCTGCAACAGCTACAATTTCCACTTGACAGATGGAGACAATGAATACCAAATGTTTATATAAATTTACTCAAAACCATGTAGGAAGGCAACCAGAATTCAAAACCACTCTTGCTTATACTACTGCATGTGTGCCTTCTCTATACCTCTGAGATATATATGTGAATGAATCATATATATGACACATTTCTGCCAAATATCTACTTACACTTATGAATCTACAATGCCACTTTAAATAGTAAAGGAAGGAAAGACTTTCTGCTTGAGTTTATTTATTCTCAGGCTCTATAGCATTATTCTCTCAAATTTCAGTTGAGGGCTTAAAATGACTGTGATTTTCCAATTGTAATATTGATATTGATAATGATACTCACCATCCCAATTACAAATAAATTTATGTATGTTGTAATTATGATCACTGTTACTACTGTTGCTGACAATAGATAGCATTAAGGCATGAACTCTAGATTTATCTCACCTCTCTATGGATTTCCAAACCAATTACAGAGACCAAGAAACAAGTTTTTAAAGGTTCACATAAAGGCTTCTCTCTAAAAAAGGTAGAACAATGGTTACTGTTCTCTTTACTCATCAGTGTTTCATTGCAGATCCCTGTTGAGGCACCGTGGCAAGCAAGACATGCTGAGGAATGGGACAAGATGACCATGAAAGAACTCATTGATAAAATCTGTTGGACAAAGTATATCTGACTGCTTATAATCTTATTTTAAAAATCTTCCCCTCTAGTCTTTTGTTGCCTGTCTTGAGTAGTAGTGCTGGTTTTAGTGACTTATAAGGAAAGTTAAGAAATACAATAATCTTATTAGTTATAGCAGATTTGAGCAAAAAATGAATGAAAATGTCAGAAAGTATGTGCATAGAGTAGGCCACCTTTGGACAAAAGGGTCAGATCTTCAATAAAAAATAGTAACTATATTTTTATTTTACATTGAGGTTACCTACAAAAGCAGTTTGTAAACATTTTTTAAAAATCAATCCCAAAGGCTAGAGAGATAACTCAGAGGTTAATAGTACTTATCAAGAAGCCAAAAGTTCAGATCCAAGTTTCCAAGTTGGAGAGCTTACAAATGCCTATAACTACAGCACCAGGGGATCTGACCCTCTGTTTGGTCTATAAGGACTCCCAACAAATGTGGTATGTGTGCATGCCCCCTCCCCATATAAATGAAGTAAAACATTTAAAAATAATTTCCATATAGATGTAGATATGAAACTAATCTGAATGAATGAAAATATAAACCATATAATGATTTTAATTAGGATTTACTATTAGCATGGTAACTTACAGCTTACTACTACAGTCATGATAAATGATATGGATACTTTCTAAGAATTATAGTATTAGTTAATTTCATGGATAAATATTCCAGAGTGTATATGAACTAAGATGACTTGTAGGCTCTATAGTCTTATGGAACTGCTATCATATATGTATCGGTCATAGATCAAAATACTGTATGGGACATGCTTATATTTATTTTTCCTGTATTTGAATCAGCACATATAATATTTATAACTTGTTAGCATATATTTATTCTAGGCAAACTATATGAAGACACTGTTAGACACTGCCTAAGGAATAGTGGTGAATTTGTTAGTATTTAGCTTCTTCCCTCATGTAGTCTATATTCCTCTAGCAGGCAAGATGAACACTGAAACCATAATTACATAGTGCTAGCAGAGTACCTAACAAAGGGAATCTTAGTTGGTCTAAAAATAGAAAAATCATTCCCTGATACAGCATATGTTAAGCTGGGTAGCTAAAGTATCCACATTTGCAAATTTCAGATTCAATTGAGGGATACTACCTCAAATAAATGAGGTAGAGAGAAATCCATGAAAACACTTGTGTTTGTGATTTCCCTTACATGGAGATGAGTTCACACACATGTCAAAACATACGTATGCATGCATACCACGCACTTACATGCCAAAACAACAACAAACAGAATGTTCAGTGGCGCTGAAGGGGAAGGAAGGGAGTAAGAGTGGTGGGAGAACATGTTCTAAGAGGTGGCCAAAGGGGTGAAATGGTATCTTCTAGGTATAGGCCAAGGTTGGGGTAAGCCTGTTGTTAGATAACGTAGTAATAGTAATATCCTCCAGTAATAAGCTATAGTAGCATTTGAGAGTCAGGAAAAGATAGCATTAGATGCTAACTTCCAGGATAATTCAAAGGGCCAAGGGTAGGTAGACAAACAGATAAAGTAGGGACATGGCATTTCTTATAAATGACTCAAGAAACATGATACCTTATAAGAATGACCAAAAAAGCATGAGGAAAGAGGATATACAGATGTGTTGTTCTGGAACAGCATCTTTCAGGAATGGCATATTGTTAGAAAAGGAGAGAGTAAAATGTAGATGTAGTTGGGATGTTATGAAATACTTAGAAGAGGATGGAGAAGATAATGTTTAGGAATTATGCTTCTATAAATAGCCAAAATGGAAGGGGAGAGGTTTAGACCTGTGAATAATATAAGGGAATAGTATCTTCTAGGCAGAGAACATACGGAGTAACTTTTGGAAATGGCTTAAGAAAATTGGCACACTTGAAAAGTGAGGGGTCAGTTTGGCAAGAGCATAGAGCAAGTAGTGTGTGGGGTAGTTGAAGTCATGGGTTAAGCAGCCTGGGGTTCATATATAAATTTTGTTTTATGTTGTTGTTTTTAACCTTTTTTGTTTCTAGTTTAGTTTTTTTTTTTTTTTTTTTTTTTTTTTTTTTTTTTTTTTTTTTTTTTGCTTGGTCTTGATTCCATGAAACAATGTTTCATTGTGTAGACCAGCATGGCCTCTAACTTGCTATCCTCTTTCTTTTGCCTACTGCATGCTGAAATTCCAGGCCCTATTACCATGCTCAGCTTACCACTGAAGTGTTGTTAAAGTACTCATTGTGTTTAGCATGGCAGAGGATATTAGAGGTGATGTATGGTGATAATACAGGGAGATCACCACTTTCTCTGTCTAAGAGATTGTGCAGTAGCGTGGACCAGAGTGGAGTCAGAAGAAATGGGAATGTGAGAAAAGTCTTTAAATAAGTGAGAAATATGCCTGATGGTCAAGGATATTGAATTTTTAGATAGAACATATTTGGAGCTAAACCATATTTCTTAATAGCAGTATAAAACTTTTTCTTTTTTTCCTCAAAAGTTAACAAATGCTTTCCTATGGATGCTGAGACCATGAGGTTTTGGTTGTTTTGGGTTTTTTTTTTTCCAAAATAGTAGAAACACTTTCTACTTGTACTATATTACACTTTGTAAAGGTGCATTCCTCTGACTTCTGTATGTATTTTTAATTAGGTTGTTATTGATGTGTATTGGGCTGGTTTATACATTTCACAGTATGTATGTGTCATGTGTGGAGGTCAGAGGATAACTTTCAGGACGAGGTTTTCTGCTTCTTCCTATATGCATTGACATGTGATTTCCACTCTTATTCTGCGAACAGAACTGCTCGGGAATTTGCTTACCTTTTTGTGAACATCAATGTGACTTCTGAGCCTCATGAGGTATCCGCCCTGTGGTTCTTGTGGTACGTGAGGCAGTGTGGGGGCACCTCTCGCATATTCTCAGTCACCAATGGCGGCCAGGTATACATTATCTGTTCTGAAACTAATTTGCCTAGAACAATCCTTCATTGTTTCTAATCACTTAGAATAAAATGATCTAAAAATATGTCTAGAAATTTTCTCAGTTTTTCTTTATTCCTGTAAAGTTCATTGCTAAAGAATATTGTATTTTGAATTAATTATATCTTAAGAATTAAGTTCCTTCTTTTAAAATGTAGGAAATTGAAGCTATTTATATGGAAGCAGCTAAACTACTAAAAATGAGTTAATTTCCAAGAAAATTATAGTGCTTATAAAATTAGTATACTTAAATTACCTCAGTTCTTTACCACCTGTTTCTCACAGGTACTCTTTAATATTAATTGATGTAGAATGGAAATTACTCTTCTAATTCACATGAGTAATCTTTTAAAAGTAAGTTGTGTAGTTTGGATTTTATAATTTAGCTGTTACAATTTTTTGTTTCTATACACTTCTCTTACCAATGAGTAAAGATATTTAATTCATTGACTAAATATTTAAGAAATTAACAGCAAAGCCGGAATATTAAATCCCCAATTCCTTAAATTTTGACATTCATTGCACAGATTTATCTCCCTTATCCAAAGAAAATGTGTCTTATCTAGGTATATTATGCCTGAGTGAGATGAAATTAATTAATTAATTGCAGTTTAACTCTAGTTTATGCTGTTACTTGAGTCCCAGAATTTTGAGTACACTTTATGAATTTAGACTTTGTCTTCAAAGTAAATTATTGTTCTTCTTTGAAGATCATCAGAAGTCCCAAAATTGTTCTTGTGATGTATAGAGTTATTGCTCATTGAACCCCTAGTTTTTGAAAATATAGGACTTTTGCATTTTAAAAATGTATATTTATAAACAGAGACACAGTGTACTTCTTTAAACTCATATTTTACCTTCTGAAGTATCCTATTATAATGGGTTGTTTTATCCTTCATTTGGAAGGGGACAAAATACTTCTAGATAAGTCCTATATGACCTTTTAGAAAGTAGAGTTCAGATTTTGCACTCAAGCTGTTATCACAATATCTTTCAAAAGACATTAACATTTACCCTTTTATAATTTAATTTTAAATACACAGAAGAGTAGATAGTGAACAAATAGAATTAGTTCATGTTTTTTTTAACTATACTAGATTTCAAGGCACCTATTTGGAAACATAGTAAGATTCTGTATTAAATGATTCCAATTTCTTCAGAAAGGACACATCATAAATTTGTGTCTGAACCACTCTGTGATCATTTTCATAAAGAACTTTGGTGGTTTCAGTAAACACCAATTTTAAAATTGGTGTCTACTCATAAATGGGGTATCACAATTGTCAGCTGTGGCCTGTACCTCCTTTACTGATAAGCATTTCTAATCACTCAAAGAATCATCTGCAACAGGCTAAAAATATTTCCTAGGTTGTAACCAAATATGCTGTATTAAAGTACTTATTCTCTTGGATTATTCTTAAACAATATCTATGCTAAGAAATAGCAGATTACAGAGGACTGAAAACTTCTGATCCATAGTGATGCTCAAGAGAAATACTTGACAGTGTTTTAAGGAATGACAATGAAACTTACAGTTAGTTTTGAGATGAAGCTATTCAAAAGCTGAAATTCAGATTCATAGGACCTGATTTGGCTATTTCTGATAGTGTGTTGCTAACCCTAATAGCACCCTGAACCTGTTCTCTTAGACTCATATTATCTATAATATAATATTTTCTATGTTCTTACCTGCTGAGACAAGTAACTCTATAGGGAGTTAGAAACCACAGCCCCTAGGATCAACATAGTTACTTCACCTTCCCAGAGCTCCTTATGTACACCATACTCATGGACATTTGAAATTCCCAGATTTGCTATTTGCATGCGGTCAGGGCACCATTGGCATAGAGAAGGTTTTCTTCTGTTCTCTGATTTTCTATGCTAGTAATGGTGTTTCTTTGCTAGAACCTTTGCTGAGAATAATTGAGATACCTTGGTTCTATCCTAATAATTCTTCCCTCAATTGGATATTCTGAGAATAGAGGTCTGGCATTCTTGGAAGATTATTAATTGGTGGCAGATGTTCCACCATTCTCCTTTTATAACTTTTTTTTATGCCTACGTTCTCCAATAGGAACGGAAATTTTTAGGTGGATCTGGCCAAGTCAGTGAACGGATAATGGTCCTCCTTGGGGATAAAGTGAAGCTGAACTCTCCTGTTACTTATATTGACCAAACAGATGACAACATCATTATAGAAACACTGAATCATGATCACTATGAGGTAATCTATTAAAGGCAAAGAAGTTTATGGTAAATAGGTTTTATGCCATTTGTAATTTGTAATCTAATCTGTAGTTGAATTAAATGTAGCATATATCTACTTCAAGTCTTCCAGATTGACAGATTTGGTTTACTTACTGTCCTAGTTTGTTTCTCTGTTGCTATGATAAACACCATGACCAAAGTGACTTTGGGAAGTAAAGGTTTATTTGGCTTACAGGTTCTGATCACAGTCTATCACTGAGGGAAGTCATTGAAAGAATTCAAACAGGAGCAGAGCCAGGAATCATACAGGAGTTCTGCTAATTGGCTTGCTCCCAGTTTGCTTTCTTTTATTACTCAGGACCACCTGCACAAAGATGACACCATCTACAAAGGGCTGGATGGTCCCATATCAATCATTAATTATGAAAATGCTACACAGACATGCCCATAGGCCAGTCTGACAGAGGCAATCCCTCAGTTGCAACCCCCACTCCTTTCCAAGCTAATTCTAGCTTTATCAAGTTGACAGAACTAACCAGCCCACCTACCTTGTTCTATTTTGTTGCTTCACAGTGGCTTGATTTCTGTCTTTTTATTCTTAAAGGTAATATTTTGCATATTGTATTTCAGTGCAAATACGTAATTAGTGCCATCCCACCAGTTTTGACTGCCAAGATCCACTTTAAACCAGAGCTTCCACCTGAGAGAAACCAGTTAATTCAGCGACTTCCAATGGGGGCTGTCATCAAGTGCATGGTGTACTACAAGGAAGCCTTCTGGAAGAAAAAGGGTAGGTTGTTCTTATTTGTGTTTAAATATTAAGTACAAAACCACATTTTAAGGATATCAAATAGAAAATGCTTAATACAAAAAGATAAATCTGTTCAAATTTGAAGGGAAATTATTAATTTGTTTCTAAATTTCATAAAATGGACTCAAGAGCGATTGACAGTGGGAGGAAAAGATGCAAGCAAGCGGTGGGAATATCAACTATAGGGCCACTGTCATTCATCTTGCTACTTATTCTTCATAAGCACAATGAAACCAAGGGGCCCAGAGACCAGGGCTCTGAAGTAAGCTGTTTCTGAACTTCACCAGCTTATTGGCATTGGTCTCTTAGCATAAAATGATGATAAGGATTTATGATAAATGCTTCTCAGGTGTTGTGACTATTAAATGAAACAGGGTTTAGAATATAGGAACTTTCCAGATATGCTTCCTGCTCATATTCAATAGAGTCCTTTTTACAATTTCCAGGGTTAATGGAAGTGAATCCTTTCAGCATGTCCCATCTCGTTCTCCTGCATGCAGGACCATTTGACAGTTTTCCTCATCTTACCATTTTGCTATGCATAAGTCATAGCCCTTTATAAAAAATTGATAGACGGGCCATTTTCCACATAAGGAATAGTAAAATAGTTTATATGTATCTTATATATGTGTGTATCTCTAATGTTGATGTCAATCTCTTAATAATTTTCTCCTGCTTAAGACTATTGTGGCTGCATGATCATTGAAGATGAGGAGGCTCCAATTTCAATCACTCTGGATGACACTAAACCAGATGGATCAATGCCTGCCATCATGGGGTAAGTTGGAGCTGCAGTTTACAATTTGTGTTGGTTTAGGTGCTAGCAAGGGACATTGCTTTATAATTAGGCACAAACAATGATAACTATAAACTATATCATATCATGTTTCCATGTATGAAAATATTCATAGTAATGTTTTTGTGTGTGACACAAGAATGCTGGAAAACTCTTAAACTTGACACTATTTTTAAATTGTGCCCGCCTATGTATTTCTTTCTTCTATAAAACTTGGATGTTGAGGATATAGTGGATCAAGCAGCTAGACAAACAGACAGACAGGCAGACAGATGGATGGCCAGTATGATAGTATTGCCTAGAGTCAGAATGTCCACAGTCACTCTGGAAAGAGAAGCACTTCACTCTGTAAAACCTTCTAAATACAGTGTCTATGGACTTGCTCTGCTTTCCAAATACTTGTTGCATACCAAGTAATAGTGTCTGTATAAGATGAGACAGAACATAAGTAGCCTATTGGTTACTGGTAGGTTATTGTTTACCAGCAACACTTCTTTTATGTTTATAAGTACATAGATACTACCAACAGCCTACAGGGAACTACTATTCCAGGGAAGGAAATGGGCCCTCACAAGGAAATGCTAAGGAGGGACACACCTTCCTAGTTGTTTACTCTTATCCTTATAAAAAATCCTACACACACACAAAGCCTTTTATTGTATTGCACCATTACAAAAAAACACATGTTAATAGCAGTCAAGTGACTTTTAGGGACCAATGGTTTCTCCTTTTGCTTTCTGGAAAATGCAGGCTTCCTTCCTGAAGAGATAGGAGAGCTCAATAAAACACATTATGCCATTTTTAGAAAGTTACAGAGAAAAGGGGCAGACCCTTGTTCTAAGGAACTTTGGAAGCTGTCTCTGCCTGAGTTGCTGATAAAATGTTTTATAACCACTTCTCTGGCTATAATATAAGCAATAGCACTAAATTCCTGAGGCAGGTAGAAGCTTAAAATATAATGGCCATAGCAGCAGAATATCCTCTTCATTTTTAGTCTCGCTGAGTAAGACAAGTTTTAGATACTTTAGCCAAATGCATAAATTGCTGTGGGCCAACAAAAACAGATGAGAATACAAGTTTCAGAATGTCAGGACAGTCAGTTGAGTTATACAGGGATGGATGCACATCGATATTCTTGCCTTGTGCACCATTGGAGTTGCTTTGGCTTTAGAACAGAGACATGTGTTACCCTTCCAGATATTATTGGAATTATTTGGAACTTTATAGAAAGAAATATATTATTTTATTTTATTGCTAAAAATATATATCTGGTAGAAAATGTTTAGTACATATCTGCTTTGTGGAATGATAAAACCAAGTTTATTAGAATATCTTTTACCTCATATGTTAATTTCTTTGTGAAAAGAACATTGAAAATCTTTAGCTACTTTAAAACATATAGTAGATTAATATTGACTATTAATATTGACCCTACTGTGCAGTAGATCACCAGAACTTATTCCTCCAGTTTAACTGGTATTTTATATTTATGGGAGACCAGACTCTATATCTCTTCCAAATGTGATGCAGGAGAGCTCTGTGCCTGCCTTCTGTTTACCTAAAAGCAGGGCAGAGATTTAAAAAGGCAAAAGGTCTTTTTGTCCTCCCCTTTATCTCACTTATGTTAAGAAGTGGGTCTCTTTTATTGGAAAAAGCACTTTATTAGCTTAGAGCCAGAGCCAGAGGAAGCTTCAAGCTGACCTCCAAAAGTAGCTTCTTGTACACTTGCCTTCTCATGGTTTCTCATCTTCATAAGGCTAAAACTGCTTTTCTTTGTTTCTATAATGTTGTTCATTGTTTGATAAGCAAATAAGCCAGACATAACACATCTGGGTTTCTTTCTACCAGTGTGTCTCCCAAAGGCCAAACATTGTAAAGGACAATAAACTTGCTCATTTTTCTTTTGTAAATCTCGTTTGTTATTATTGGTACAACTATTTGAGGATTAAGATGTTGAGAAGAATTAATTTTTGTTTTATCACTGTTGTTGAACAGCTACTCTTGTTATATTAGGGCAGTAGCCTCCACTCTCACATTTTTTTGTATATACAACACTGGTATTGAATCTAGGGCCTGGTATATGCTAGGACAAATATCTACTGTTTTCCTATGAATAATTTTAACATAGACTCTCACTAAATTGCTCAGTAGCAAAATTGGCTTTAAACTTTAGTGCTTCAGATTCCTGAGTATTTGCAATTACAGGACTGGACTACCAGGTCCAACTAGATAGCTTTCCTTCCCCATGCCTTCTCTTCTTCCCTGCCTCCCTCCCTTTCCTTTCCTTTCCTTTCCTTTCCTTTCCTTTCCTTTCCTTTCCTTTCCTTTCCTTTCCTTTCCTTTCCTTTCCTTTTTCCTTTTTCCTTTTTCCTTTTTCCTTTTTCCTTTTTCCTTTTTCCTTTTTCCTTTTTTTTCCTTTTTCCTTTTTCCTTTTTCCTTTTTCCTTTCCTTTCCTTTTTTTCTTTCTTGAGGTAGGTTCTCATGTAGCTAGACTGGAGTTCAACACCCTATGTAGCTTTTAACTCATCCTGTTGGTTATGGAAGCATCACTTAAATGCTAGGAGTGCAGGTATATACCACTCCATCAGACTTTGTGCTTTGTTCTCCATCAGACTTTGTGCTTTGTTCTTCATCAGACTTTGTGCTTTATTCTCGATAATGAAATTCTCTCTGCATATGACTCTAAGAGCCTCAAAACTAGAGGTGATAGTTAACCAGCACTTTTTATCACAATCACTTGTTTAAGAAACTATACATTAGGACTATTAAATACTTCCACCACAATCCCAGCATGTTTGAGTCCCTCAGTAAATAGCTAAATAAAACTGAACAATATTTGTCTACAGTGATTATTGCATTCCTAACTTGAGATTTGACAGAAATTTGAGGTCAAAGCCACACAAAATCAGCTGACTAATGATTAATTTTTTTAAAAATATTATGGAAGTATGAACTTACAGATCATTGTATAAACCTAAAAGTTAACCAAAAGAATGAATTTTGAGTCATCATTGAAAACTCACGCAAAATTATGATTTTGTCCCATAAGGTTGAATAGTTCAAATTTCAGTTTTTAATTCATTCAATTTTAAATATTAAGACACAAATGATGGATTTTATTGTGGAATTTCATGCATGCTTCGTTTTTGTGCAAATTCTCTTCTTCCATTATTCATCCCCATCCTCTAGCACCCCTCCTGCTGGTCCCTTGAATAATATGCAACTGCCTGGGAAACTCCACCCTGTGTTAACATACTTTGCATCTTTGCTTCTCAAAACATTCTCTAATAGCAGTCCTAAAGAAGTTTCTGGTGATAATTGAGGAACTCTTTAATTCAGGGCTGAGTAGAAAAAGAAATACCCCCTTTCAGCCTCTATCTATTTGATCTATCTAGAATAAAATAAATATAATTGTTAACCATTTTAATGAGGAAGTAGATTTATCACATTTTAGTTCATTTGGATTAGGAGTGGGCACTGGAGAATAAATCTAGAGATTTCTGCATAATACTAATCAAGTGTCTTACTATTGAGTTATATCCCTACCCATCCTTTGAATTTTTGTAAGATTTCTGTTTCTATTAATAGTAAGAGTTTCATCTAACAAATCAATTCTTTAAAGTTTAAATGCAGTTAGTATTATTAACACAATAAACAGAATCTGTTTGACTAAAGGGAGCTGACAGACTATAGTTGAGTTTTACTGAGTTACGTTATTGGAGGACAGTATCTAACTAGTTCCCAAGAAATCTAAGTTAGAGATAGAGATACAAGTACAAGAGGTTTATTGGGGTGAAATTTGAGGATTACTGGCTTTGTGGGAGGGACCAGTTGAAGAATTGTATGTCAGTACTCAACCATCCCATGAAGTCTGGAAGCTGGAATGGACCTTCATAGTCAAACTGAGACAAGGGAATGGGCACCTTAATCACTGAGTGTCAGTTACCTCTTAGGAGAGGCAGGGTATTGACAGAGGGATGTATCTGCTGCTGAGTATAATTGCCTGGAGAAGGTTTTATCTGTGATATAGGGTACCAATTACTGGTTCTAAAGTGCATTTGGTATAGAGTGAGGGAAGTACCATGGTATCTATGATAGGCATCTATTAATAGTTGTTCAGCTTTTATTGTCATTGCTGGGATAGTCATCTAATACATTTTTTTGGGGGGGGTGGATTTGGTTTTTTTGAGACAGGGTTTCTCTGTATAGCCCTGGCTGTCCTGGAACTCACTCTGTAGAACAGGCTGGCCTTGAACTCTGAAATCCACCTGCCTCTGCCTCCCAGAGTGCTGGGATTACAGGCGTGTGCCACCACCGCCTGGCTAATACAGTCTTAATATGAAAAACATTTAATTTTCTATAATATCAAATATGTTGTGTTAACTTTTAGAAGCAAAGTATTGATCAAGAGGTCTGTTATCTGTTCTTAGGAGCACACAGGCTACAGAGCTTTGGAAACAGAGAGAGCCAAAGATAGGATGACATTTGCCCTAGGAAAAAGGGTGGACTGTGAGAGTTCATTAATGCTGAATAGGTGGTAATGTATATTTATTTAGCATGACTAAAACTGACCATTCAAATGTGGCTTTCTTCTCCAGCTTCATACTTGCCCGGAAAGCTGATCGACTTGCTAAACTACATAAAGACATAAGGTAAACAATTTATACCTGAAAATCAATAATGGTTACCTATACTTTCTATTTGTTGCACCAATAATAGTAGAATTGCATCAAGAAAAGCACAATATTTTACAAATATTCTTTTTCTTAAAAACTTAATTTTTTTAAACATTTTGTGCTATTCTTCTTGGTCAAGTCAATGTCTATGTACCATAACACATGAATGTAGAACCGAGAACAATTTTGTGTCATCAGTTTTCTTCTACCTTGAAAGGGGTTTCAGGAATTGAATTCAGGTCATCAGGACTGTATAACAAGTGCCTTATCACTGAACCTAACCCTAACATGGAAATTTTGGAGGGATACGTACATTCAAATCATAGCTTCTGACATGTGACAAAGTCAAGAGTAGCAAATAACATATCCTTCTTTTCTTTTTTCATTATACCACACTAAGCCTGACATTTTCTTTTGGATTTTCTGCATTTTCTTTGTATTAATAATAAAATAAATAGCAGACTGGAGGTGGACATTTGACTATGATTCCACACACTGGTTGAACTCTAAAGTTCTTGTAAGACAAAAACCTTTACTGAAAATATCAGTGAAAAGACCAGTGCTTTTCAAAACTGACTGTTTAACTCTCCCAAAAGGTATTGGAAAGTCTATTTTCTTGGCTTATACAATATGCTTCAATAGGTCTGAAGTAGAGACTGAGGATTTATGCTCAGGTGATTATGATGAATAGACAGATTTATATGTTGTATCTATAAAAGAGAGACAACTAGAAGATGATTTGCATGGTACTCCTTTTGGCTATAATTTTAAATATATTCTTTTGATTTTTCAACCAAAGTAATCTAAATGCATTGCTCTGAGTGGAGAATGTGTCTCAGTGGTAAAGCACATGCTTTGCATGTGTGAGGTGCAGTCACTCATACAAAAAAGTTTTTAATTTTCTTAGTATAACATCATTGCCTTCCTTTTTTTGTTTTGTTTTTGTTTGGTTTTTGGTTTTTTGAGACAGGGTTTCTTTGTGTAGACTTGGCTGTCCTGGAACTCACTCTGTAGACAATGCTGGCCTCAAACTCAGAAATCTGCCTGCCTCTGCCTCCCAAGTGCTGGGATTAAAGGCGTGCGCCACCACTGCCCTGCTGCCTTCTATATATCTTCTAAAAGTTTTAATTTTAATAAGGGAAAAGAAATGGAAAGATAGTTTTCTGGCTTACTTATGAAAATTTGTCTTTGACGTTTGACTCATTTAGTAATATGAAATGTAGTAAATCACGTATTATGTTTTTATTATTTATGATGAAAAGTGAAACTATAATGAAGGTTAATTTTTAAGTTTAGCTCTTTGGTAAAGATTTTATTATATGTCCAGAAAATAAGTTAAATACATTAAGCATTTCAGAATACTGATTGGCATTTATCTTAGAGTATTTATTGCTATGATGAGACACCATGACCAAAAAGCAACTGGGGATAAAAGGGTTTATTTGGTGTTCATACACTCCATAACACTGTTCATCAAAGGAAGCCAGGACTGGAACTCAAGTAGGGTAGGACCCTGGAGGCAGGAACTGATACAGAGGCCATGGAAGAGTGCTGCTTACTGGCTTGCTCCCCATGGCTTGCTCCTCTTTGCTTGCTCAGCTTGCTTTCTTAGAGAACCCTGGACCACCAGCCCAAGAGTGGCACCACCCACTATGGTCTGTGTCCTTCCCCCTTGATCACTAATTGAGAAAATGCCTTATAGCTGGCTCTCATGGAGGCATTTCCTTCCTCTCTGGTGACTCTAGCTTGGGTCAAGAAGAGGTGGGATAATAAATGTTACCTATTGCTATGCAAGGCTTTAAATGAGACAACTGTCACTCATGACCCAGAACCAGCCACTACAGAAATAGTCTTACTTGTCTTGGCAATATTCTTAATTGACTACAAACGACTGAATTACTGCTTAGAATCTTTTGTAATGAGATAACCTGCCATCTTTTTGTGGCACAGAAAAGAAAATGCCATACAGGACTGAGCATAAAATTTGACTCAATTCATATTGAGTATCTACTATAGACAAAATGCTCAGAATAGTAAAAGTTTACCTTCCCATTACTTAACTAAATGGTAGTGAAGGAATCTGAAGCTCACTGAGTTTTGGCTTCATCATTTCAATGGAGAATTTAGATTAGACAGAGAAAGCAAGTAAGCAGTAGTCTTGAGACTTCTACTTATGTTAGACCTCCTATATGTTAGAGCTTTTAATCAAGCATTTTCTGTCTTAGAATTAACATATTTACTTTATATTATATGACATCATTCATGAGTGACATTTGTCTCCTTTAAAGCCTTTAAAGCAATAGGTAACATTTATAATCTCACCTCTTCTTGACTTAACTTTTTGTACTTATGTGATAGTTCTAAGAGTTATAGCAATAGTGTATACATGACAATAGCAAGAGTGACAAGCTTACATTTTCTTCTACACTATTTAGAGAAAATGGACTTATGTTTTCAAAATATTTTATGGTGAAATTGGCAATATATACTTGTATATTTTTATTTTTTATTACTACTGCGCTTGATTGTTGCACCTACATATATACTCACACATGTATACTTTTAACATTTGTTTCATCTGGTCTTAATGCTTGTTTTATGATTTTGAACCTCATTTTCATAAAAATTGTTTTTATTGCTCATTAGCCCTTAACAATATTTCAGAGCCATTTCACATATTTAATCTTCACAGAAACCAAAAAGAGTAAATGTAAATAGTATATATTCAATTATTGAGATAGGCCCATTAATTTAGAAGATGGGTAATTTAAATTTTTTTACCAGGATTAGTTGTGAGTTTAACCTCATGGGAAAATATACTTATGTATAATCCCAGTACTCAGGAGGCTGAGGCAAGGAAATCATAAGATTGAAAGCACTCTCATCTGCATAGCAGTTCCAGGCTATAAATAG
Source organism: Apodemus sylvaticus (assembly GCF_947179515.1). Taxonomy (NCBI): domain Eukaryota; kingdom Metazoa; phylum Chordata; class Mammalia; order Rodentia; family Muridae; genus Apodemus; species Apodemus sylvaticus. The sequence continues at coordinate 4,594,645 of NC_067495.1, read as the reverse complement.
TGAGAACTTGTCTATTTTAAAAGGAAAATACTGTTGATTCCTCATCAAATTACCATGTTGAGGTATATGATGTTAATCAGCATAATGAAATCCACTAAATCATATAAGGTGAGTCCAGAGATTGACTATTGTTTTATAATTATAGAAGGCCATTAAATTTCCTTTTTCTTTTTATTATTATTTATTTATTTATTTATTGGATATATTCCTTATTTACATTTCAAATTATTTCCCCCTTCCTGGATGCCCCCTCCCTGAAAGTCCCATAAGCCCTTTTCCTTCCCCCTGTTCCCCAATCCACCCCTTCCCACTTCCCTGTCCTGGTATTCCCCTACACTGCTTCACTGAGCCTTTCCAGGACCAGGGGCCTCTCTTTCCTTCTTCCTGGACATCATTTGATATGTGAATTGTGTCATGGCTATTCCAAGCTTCTAGGCTAATATCCACTTATCAGTGAGTGCATACTATGAGTATTCTTTTGTGATTGGGTTACCTCACTTAGAATGATATTCTCCAGTTTCATCCATTTGTCTAAGAATTTTATGAATTCATTGTTTTTAATGGCTGAAATGGATACAGAAAAATGTGGTATATATACACAATCCTATTCAGCCATTAAATTTCCTTTTTCTTTAAATAAGTCACTATCAAGTACTCTAGAATGGAATGCCTTTATTATATGTCCATCAATTATGATTTCTTTAACATTTTGTTTGTTTGTTTGGTTGGTTTTTTTGAGACAGGGTTTCTCTGTATAGCCCTGGCTATCCTGGAACTCACTCTGTAGACCAGGATGGCTTCAAACTCAGAAATCCGCCTGCCTCTGCCTCCCAAGTGCTGGGATTAAAGGCATGTGCCACCACTGCCCGGCCTTTTAACATGTTTTTATTCTTCTCTATAGGAAGAAGAAAATCTGTGAGCTGTATGCCAAAGTTCTGGGATCTGAAGAAGCTTTACATGTAAGAACTCTCAGTCTCTAATAGGTTTTGTTATGTTGTCTTAAATTGGTAAGTTAAAGCAAGTTCTGGTTTTGTGGAAGTCTTAAGCAGAAAGGGGTGTGCTTATTTAGAGGATTACTCTCACAATCCAAAGGCATTAAAAACTAGTGTTCGGTACATGAAACTTGTGATATGGCATTACTTGGGGCTTTTAAGTGCTCACTAGATAATAGGCATTTAACTGTGATGAGCCACAATCATTATGCCATGGATCACTGAGATTGGTTTGCAGAACAGAGTCTGTGCTTTTGACATTATTAAGTGATTGCTATAAAACAAAACCTCAGGTATGTCATCATGCATTGCTGAAGGCACCATATATATTTGACACCAGACTTAATCTTTGCCCAGGTCAAAGGCATACTAGTTCATTTTCCCATAAGGAGACTCAATTCATGTCTCATTGGATACTCCCCGAGTTTTTACCCTGCTTCTGAAAGCAGTGAAAACAAATGTTTCTGAAGAGCCTACCAATAGCTGAAGATATTTTCTGTGGGTTATTGTTTCAACTGTGCAAATAATAAACATTTAGAATGTGGTAAGGACATCTTGGAAAATGCTCATGTTCACCAGCGGCCACTTTCGTCTTAATTGTTTCCTTTAAGGAATATTTTTATTATGTATTTTTCCAGTTTAAGGAAGGAATTCTGAAAATGTGCTTTGTGCTTCTCTTCTTTTCCCCCCCCAACTCTACCCTTTTGTAATACCTGTGTAAATTGGAAAACAGTCCATTGTCTTACTCCAGAGTCTTGAAGCAAACCTTTCTGAAAACTGATGGTTGTAGGGTTTCCCAAAGACTTAGCTCTAATCTTTAGAATTTGTACAAATGAGAGTATGTATTGGGATATTTCTTGACTCCCTTAAGAAAGAGGTTGAAAGAAAATCAGAGTCTTTAGTGTACAGTGTACTCTTTTGTTTTCATGCAATATCAAGGATCAAGCTTGGGGGCCCTGGGTCTATCACACTGCTTCATCTCCAGAATGGTTTCTTCTCTCTCACTTCCCTCTTACGCCTCCCTCTTTTCCCTTCCTTTCTTCCTTTCTTATTTATTTTCATTGTACTGGGGCTCAAACTCAGGGCCTGGCACATGCATACCACTGAGTTCCATACCCACTTTATGCTTTAAATATAAATTCTTATTAATAAAAATATACGAGCCTTCACTCGTAGCAGATAATAGTTGTATTCCTATTTTCTTTTGTAATTTTCTTCCCATTGAACTACAGCCAGTCCATTATGAAGAGAAGAACTGGTGTGAGGAGCAGTACTCCGGGGGCTGCTACACGGCCTACTTCCCTCCTGGTATCATGACCCAGTATGGAAGGTACTACCTAATCACTGCACTAACTTATCCAGGGCTGGCACACATTCAGACAATCTACATTCCATAAGAACTGTGGAAATAGGCAGTGTTATTGATTGTAATCCCCAGGAAAATAGCCAGCCTATAACTTGGTAGATGTCCCCAGGAAAATGGATGTAAACGCAAAGAGTGGTATCAGTGTACTAGGTAAGATTTCAATTGTCAGCAGCACTTGTGAGATAAGGACAACTACATTGTCTATCAGGAAGCCTTTTGAGCTTTCCTAAATTAGTCTTGACACTGGCTGCATGTGTCCAATACATATATCTTGTCAACAGAGGAACATCAGATATTTCTCTTCAGAGGTAAGAATTCTCAGTGTCTACAGCTGAGGTACTAGAAGATAAGCTCTACATGGCCTGGGAGTCTACTTCTACTTAGAGACACCTTGTTTCACATACATTATTTCTTTGTCTTGCAGGCATAGGGTATAGGATCCCACTTGCTTAGTATCAAGAGATAGAACATAGGACGAAGCCTAAAATGATAGCATTCTACCAGGAATTCACAATTCCTCCATAATTCTCTCCATCTGGATATAGTTACTACCGTGAGGTGGTGGAGAAGTGACATTTTCAGCAAATAATATATTATCTGGTCACACTATACGTTCATCAAATTTCTAGAGGACCAAATCTAGAGTGTTAGCATCCAGTTACATCTGTCCATAAAGAAAGAAGCAGCACTTGTTTACCTGTACTTTCAAGAGCTTGTTGTTTACCTTTTACCTCCTTAACAGAATCAAACAACTATTGTTAGTAATAACAAGACTGATCAACGGATCTAGTTCTGGAGTCTCAGTACAGGTCTAGATGATATAAATAGAATCAGTGGGAACTGAGGCACAAGATTCTTGAATTGGAAAAAGGAATGCCAGTGGGTTGAGATGAAGATTTTGAGTGGGATATACAGTTTAGGGGAGCCACAGAAGTGGCAAAGATAATACCAAGAAGGTTAGGGTAGAGTTACCCATTAAATCTATCCCTTCTTTGTTCCTGTATATCAGAATTTTCTTATAGAAAGAACCTATTTGCTTACTCTTAGCTAGTCCTCAGAAATGTTCAGATAAACTTACAGATTATATTATTTCAGGACTACTTACTCATAGACTCCCTGGGGTCTCTCTTCTGCCAGAAGTGACAATGTCTGTATCTTCCCCCTTGCTATTACACTCTCTTTTGATGTCCTAAAAATGCTTCATGGCCTGAATCTATAGATATGTATTATCTTGAATAGAAGGCAATATAATGAATAAAATGGGCTACAAATAGGGAATATAACTGTGAGATGTTACTAAGGAGTTAAATTCATGTTCTCACAGGCTAACTAGCTGGCAGAAAATGGGTCAGCATCCTCTTTATTGATGAATAAACTTAGTCTGCTTCCCCCAGATTCAGATCCTTGGGACCAGGAATCAACTGCATTTTACTTTAGGATGAGACATACTGGCATTTCCTCCTTGATTAGTTTCCCTTTCTTTTGTGGAGTAAATGAAGGTAGGGAGTGATTAGATAGATTGCCCTCAGCACCTTCCCATGTAACTATGTGACCTCTTTTTTTCCTTGAAGGGTGATTCGCCAACCAGTAGGAAGAATTTACTTTGCAGGCACAGAGACAGCAACACAATGGAGTGGCTACATGGAAGGAGCAGTTGAAGCTGGAGAACGAGCAGCTAGAGAGGTAAGGAAGGAAACTAAAGTGTACTCCTTTTTCAGTTGTAATTTCATTATGGGCAGCAGTATTGGCATTGAACTGAAGGCATCATGCATGTGAGGTATGGGTTATTCCAGTGAGCTATAGCTCACGCCCTGTGGAAACATTTTTGTCATCTGATCTTTCTCGTTCTTTATTTTATCTTTATATGGATATACAGAAAGAAACTAGATATTTGGGCTATTTCATTGACACAATTGTGCACCTTTGTGGAGTACACAAATATTATGATGCCTGTGTATAGTATACAATGATCAAATCAAGATAATTAGCATCTCCTTCATATCAGACATATATCATTTCTTTGAAATATTCAAATCCTTTCTTCTAGCTCTTTCGAATTACATAGTAAATTGTGATTGTCTTTAGTGATTGCTGTATTGCTATAGAATGTTAGAATTTATTCTTCCCAATGAATTATATTTTGGTACTTATTATCCAGTTTCAATAGCCATACTCCCTGGTACCTTTCTTAGCTTCTGGTACCCTATGTTGTTTTCTCTACTCCTATAGGAATCACTTATTTGCCTTCTGCATATAATGGATAGCATGTATTATTTGTCTTTCTAGGCATGGCAGATTTCATTTATGGTTGTGTATGTCTAAACTCATCCATGTTGTCACATTGACAGGATTTCATTCTTATTTAAAGCTGAAAAATGTTCCATTGTATATGAATAACAAACTTCTTTATCTATTTATGCATCTATTTATTGACACTGACTGGTGTGTGTGTGTGTGTGTGTGTGTGTGTGTGTGTGTGTGTGCCACTCACCTGTGGGTTCATCAGTGTTTTATATGATTTTGAATCTGTCAAAAGTATATAATGTCACAGTATAATGCTGGAATCACTTTTCTTTCAGGTCTTGAATGCTCTAGGAAAAGTTGACAAGAAGGATATATGGGTTCAAGAGCCTGAGTCCAAGGTAAGGTTGGCTACTCCATCTCTATAGATCAACTACAGAAAAATTGCACAGCCTTTCATTCAGCCTCTGCTTTTACTATAGATGCAACTGTCTTGGGATACAAATACATACTACTACAGATAGGCTTTGCATCTTCTAGATATAGCAATAATTTCTATTAATGATCTATGTTCATTTATTTAGGATGTTCCAGCTCTTGAAATTACCCACACCTTCTTAGAGAGGAACCTGCCTTCCGTGCCTGGTCTGCTCAAGATCACTGGTTTTTCCACTTCCTTGGCTCTTCTCTGCTTTGTATTGTACAAGTTTAAACCGGCCTACTCGTGAAGTTTTCACCCTCAGGCCTCCTGCGTGATTATCCTTATCACGATCAGCATGTAAAGGAAAGTGTGGATGAATATAGCCTGCGTTTTGGGCCATTTAAGTGCACTTGATTTAACCCTCATCAGTTTAATTTCAGTCTTTGTAAAGTGGTAACAGTCCAAAGAATCCCCTAGATAATTTCCAGAAGAACAAGTTTCTTCCTGTTTGTTAGACTAATTTGTGTTGGTTGATAGAATAAAATGTTGAATGCTTAATTCAAATAGTGAAGTGCTTATGAGAAATAATTTCTGCTTTCTATTTTTTCTTTTGCTTTTAATGCAAAATAGCTAATGGTTTCAGAAATAAAACACTTGACTTACTGTGACTTTTGTGTAGCGTCCAAGGTATACAGAGGAAAATAGTGGCTGAAATGTTCCCTAGGTATCCTCACTGACTAGTTCCATGTGACACGCACTACAATAGGCACTTTCTTTTCCAAACTGTATCTAGACATGCATTGATCCTTGTCAGTAACATTCTGTGCTGATTTAAGGAAAGTAGCATTATTTTAATGTGGTCCATAACTGTCTGATCATAGAATTAGATCTCTAAGCCTACCTGTGTCTTCAGGATGGTTAAATACTTGTCTTGGTTAATAGTATACCATTTTCTCTCAAGTGCCAAAGGACTTATGAAATTTTCTCTATTGTTATTTGTTGATACAGTCAAATACATAAATTAAATTAGGGCTCCATGTGATAACATGACTTGTTTTAATTATTAGGTTTTATAAGAGACATTAAATTGAATGATTTTATATATCCATACTGGGTTCTCTATCTTAGGAAAGTTGTGGGTCCAGAATGGTGCCTGTCTTTTCTCTTTCCCATCTGAAAAACTGTTAATTTTAAAAAAAAATTTCACAAAGGTTTAAACTACAAAGCACTTCTTTTTTTTAAAAAAAATGTAATCATATTTTTATTTAAGAATAATGCCAGCATACGCTGGATAACCCAAGTTTATTATGCTAGCTTTATCCTAAATGTAAATTTAAGCCTCTAGATGCAGATATGCAGACTTAAGGTCTTTAAAGTTTTGCCCATTCTAAGAGCAAAGGTCTAGATTTCTTACCCTGCTCTATCTTGTAATTCAATAGTGTTTTAACCAACTTAAAAGATTCAGTGACGTTTTAGATATTCTCTAGTCCACAAGGAGTTGCCTCAATTCATATCAAACTGTAATGAGAACTCTCAGCACTAAGCTGCTCCAGTTGTGTGTATTAACTTAGTCCTGACTCATTTTGAAATGACTTAAATGCTTGAATTGGCAAAAGATCGAAAAGTATTCATATTGTTAACATTGAACTGTCGAATATTGAAAATCTCCTGAGTTTTCGGTTTAACCCCCTCGACTTCTTAGAAAGCCAATTAATCTATCCTAATGATATCAACCCTATTAAGCTATAGTTTGAATACTAAAATGATTTCCAGTACAGATGTGCTTAGACATGTAATAGAAGCTGAGAAACACTATATGTGAGGCTGTCTACCACAAAGTTAACATTGCTTTTTACTTTGAAACAGAGAAACAAAAGTCATTTCAAGAGATTGATAATTGCCTTCACAGATCTGAAGGACAGTTGGCCTTTCTCCATAGTTAGGATGAGAATTGGTTTTTAAAAAGTACACCTTTTTGTCATAGCTATTAAATATGGTTTCATATTACACTGAAGAAAATTAAACTTTACTGAAGGACTGTGAACTATTTTGTTTGATGGTTGTGAACTTGGTACCTAATGTTCCATGTCTAAATAAAGTTGACTCTAGAGCTACGTATGGGCATATGCATATATATTTGATTTGCCACTGCAGTAAGATATTGTCTGTGTGGTACTGAGTTTTGTTGTCATTCTTAAGAAAATGTGATGCTACCCTTCATGCAGATAGGCTTCTCTGATTTGGCTAATAGTTTATCAGAAGGTTCAAATGGCTTCTCATAACCAGAAGTCTACAGAGGATGAACTTTTAAAAAGCACCTGACAATGAGACTCCAAATTCTTAACACTGGGTTTGATCTTCATGTTATGAAGGTTGACTGGGAGTAGATCAAATGCTATAATACTATAGTAGGTCTGACTGTGCCACAGGCGTGGATTCTGACAAGTTTTCTCACCTAACTACTTCACAATGCCTTGAACAGATCATTTGGTTTCTCTGCCTCAATTTACCCATCTGTGGAAGGACAATCCTGTGGTTGATATCTTCTGGGGATTTTCTTCATTACAACATTATACAAATAATGCATTCTGTTGCTAGCACTATTTCTCATCACTTTTTGGATTTCCTAGGAATAGACCAAGAGGCTGGGTCAGAGCATAAAGTTTGCTAGAGACAGCATCTTAAAGAGGATGAGGAAGGCAGGTTTGTGCAGAGGACGGTCAGTGTGCAATGCAGTTGCAACTAAAAACTCAGCACATTTGAATGGGAAGGTGGAAAGGTTGTTAAGACTCCCCCCCCACACAAACCCCCTCATTAAGGCAAAATCTAGGTTTTAGTTCTTCTATCAGATACTCTCTGGAAGGAAGTGTGATTACAGACAAGACAGGTCCAGAAACAATTTGTAATAAGAAACTACAACTGTGATTCTCAAGTCCTAATGAGAAATTGGTATCAGCCTGTCTTCCTGGCAACTGGGGATCCAGGACGCAGGACAGTATTTAATTCTGCAGGACAATCTAGTTCTGCAGAACACAGAAAATATAAACCATTGTTGGCTTGAACTTTGAATAAAGTGGCACTATTTCTATGAACATGTCCCTAGAGAAGGTTTTATTTCTGCATTACTGTTTATAAAGGGAAAAAACAAGTTTGAAAGGAACCCTGAAAATGACTTAAAGGAGAACCCAACCTATACATAACTAACAAAAATCAAAGGGAAAAAATATATGCTTACAACTGGCCTCAGTGGTAGAGGAAATGCCCACCCAGCCTTGCAGAGACTTGAAGTGTCACTGTGCGGGATACCCAGAGGAGCTCTCACCAGCTCAGAGGAGAAGGGAGGGATAGGGAAAAGATTGTGGGAGGGGTGACCAGGAGGCGGGCAGTGAGCAGGATATAAAGTGAACAAGTATAAAATTAAATTTAAAAATATATTAAAACCCAAATAGTTGTCTTTAATAATCAGCTAAAAGTGAATAGCAAGCATGAGACCTTATAGAGAAGTAAAGACTAGATGACCTAGGAGTTTTGTGTTGTTCTGAAAGGTACAAATTGCTTTTGATAGCTGCAGGCCAATTAAAGGGGCTGCTAGAGGTTTGCTCGACATGACTAAATTGTCTTCAGGTTCCTGACAATTTTCTTTTAAAAACATCCATTTTATACCAACTGAATGCCAAATTGGTTTTGGATTCCTCTTATCCTTTGAGGAAGGAATCACAATACCAGCAACCATTGAGTAAAATTACCAGGAGTGGGTAAAAGAAAATCAAACAACAAACCAGAAATTATAGCAAAAGCCCTCTTTAGTGTCAGCCCTAGCAACATTTCCTGTTCGTATGTCCTGCCCATACATGCATACCCACAGCCATGTCATGACTGGCAATAGCAGTGCCAGACACCATGTGGGGACAGGATAGAGAGAATTCTCACCATTCTATAGAAACCACTACCCTTCTGGCAGTCTTTGATCTGTGCTGACTGATACAATTCTAGTAAACAGGACAACAATGTGAAATAGGTTAAATCTAAAACTAATGCTGTTCACAGTACATGGAAGAATCCATAAACAGTCCCTAGATTCCTTGAAGGGAAGATAAGAACAAAGGAAGACACTGTGTAACAGCAACAGTTTTTTCCCCCTCTCATATGGGGCTTTTGTTCCCTTTAGCAAGGCCATTTTTTTCTAGTCTAAAGGTAAGGCAGAACTCAAATGATAACTCTCTCTCTCTCTCTCTCTCTCTCTCTCTCTCTCTCTCTCTCTCTCTCTGTGTGTGTGTGTGTGTGTGTGTGTGTGTCTGTCTGTGTGTCTGTGTTTGAATTAGAGTGATTGATTAAACTGAAGTCAAGTTTCTGACGGTAGCTTTGGAGGCCTCATGTAAAAACTTTGTCTAAAGGATACTTCTAGACCTCCCTTAAGTCATGTGTAAGCATTTTGTCCAGTAACTTAAACTGTTTTACAGTCACACCTCTGTGTGAACCAGCCTTTCCTATTAATGAGCCTCAGATATTTCCCATGAACCACTGAAATTCATGAATGGAGTGGTATGTCATGGGTGTATACTGGGGGAAGGGAGGAGTGCTGACTGAGGGTGACAGGAGAATGGGAGAGATACTTAAAGATCCACAGAACAGCACACTAATAAAGACCCTAACAAGTCTATAGAAACAATTCGGAATCATTTGTTATTACAAATACTCTTAGCCACTCACAACACTTACTTTGCAGGGTTCACTGTAATGGTGAAATAATGCAGGCAAGACTTTAGCATAGGCACTCACCATCAACCTTTTAGAATAGAAGCAATGACCTTAGATTTCTTAAAATCACTCAACATAATATTCAACACCTGTGTACTAGGTTAGCCACTATGGGATTAAGTAGTGAACCAGGCAAGCATGGCCTGCCTCATGGAGCACACATGTAATTAGAGATGCCAAGTAATCCATTAACTGGGGCTCTGTTCAGTGCCCCACAAAGGCACAGGGTACTACTACTGGAGGGTAACAGAGATTATTAGGATGTAGTCTCAAAGCTCAAAATCATCACCATATGCATGCAGAAGGCGGAGTTCATAAAAAAGAGGTGATGCAGCTCATCACAAGAAGCATCATCGAGAAGTATCAAATGCCCAGGAGTGGTATAGCTGGGTCCTCAGGTACTGCTATGTCTAATTTTCTGAGGAACCACCAGACTGATTTCCAGAGTGGTTTTACCAGCTTGCAACCCCACCAGCAGTGGAGGAGTGTTCCTCTTTCCCCAAATCCTCACCAGCACCTGCTGTCCCCTGAGTTTTTGATCCTAGCAGTTCTGACTGGTGTAAGGTGAAATCTCAGGGTTATTTTGATTTGCATTTCCCTGATGACTAAGGATGTTGACCATTTCTTTAGGTGATTCTCAGCCATTCAGTATTCCTCAGTTGAGAATTCTTTGTTTAGCTCTGTACCCCATTTTTAATAGGGTTATTTGGTTCTCTAGAGTCTAACTTCTTGAGTTTTTTGTATACATTGGATATTAGCTGTCTATAGGATGTAGGATTGGTAAAGATTTTTTCCCAATCTGTTGGTTGCCATTTTGTCCTATTGACAGTGTCCTTTGCCTTACAGAAGCTTTGCAATTTTATGAGGTCCCATTTGTCAATTCTTGATCTTAGAGCACAAGCTACTGGTGCTCCAACATGTTATAAGGACATATGCACCACTATGTTCATAGCAGCCTTATTTATAATAGCTAGATGCTGAAAAGAACCCAGATGTCCCTCAGTAGAAGAATGGATACAGAAAATGTGGTACATTTACACAGTGGAGCACTACTCCACTATTAAAAACAATAAATTCATGAAATTCTTAGGCAAATGGTTGGATCTGGAAAATATCATCCTAAGTGAGGTAACACAATCACAAAAGAACACACATGGAATGCAGTCACTGATAAGTGGATATTAGCCCAGAAGCTCGGAATATCCAAGACACAATTAACATATCACATCATTCCCAAGAAGAAGGAAGGAGAGGTCGCCCTGATCCTGGAAAGGCTTGATGCTGCATTGTAGGGGATTACCAGGACAGAGAAGTGGGAGGGGTTGATTGGAGAATGGGTGGAGGCAAGAGGGCTTATGGGACTTATGGGGAGTAGGGAACTGGGAAAGGTGAAATCATTTGGAATGTATACAAAGTATTTAGAAAATAAAAAAAGAAGAAGAAATATATTTTAAATAACGCCCTAAAGAAGAAAACAAAAACAGAGAGAGAGAAAGAGAGAGAGAGAGAGAGAGAGAGAGAGAGAGAAGGAGGGAGGGAGGGAGAAAAGGAGGGAGGGAGTGCGCCTTCTACTGGCCAAATCCTGTTCGTTTCTGATGGAAATTTTGAAGCATTCAGGACCATTGTGCTTGGAAAAACAAACCAAACCAAACAAAAAACAGGTTTTACGTGTACCTACCTGTGGTGGCTTCTTTTCTTTTAGTAGTGGCATGTTTCTATCTGGTAGCCATAGCCCTTTCTATTCCCTATTCTTTGATGTAGATATTTTTTTTTCTGTTAGAACTACTTGGTCTTCTGATTCTGTTGTATTTGTCTGAATAATAGGCAAGAAACAAAATTCATGGGCAATAAGAGTAGTAAGATAGAAAGGGCAAGGGAGAAAAGAATCTTTAAAAGCTTCCTTAGCATAGAGCTATGGAAAATTGGGGAGGGAAGGAAGTTTGGCGAGAGTTTTGTGGTAGAGACTGAGATCTATATGACTTTTGTAGTTTGGAAACCAGAATTATGTTTATTTTAGACATTCTTTTATCCTGGGACCAATTTAGGTATATTTGAAGTACCTTAGATTATTCTGGACTGTGAAAATTCAGGAAACACAGTTAATAGTATTTGACATCTCAAGGAAGACCCACGTCCCCCTGGGTTTCACTTAAGGGTCAAAAACCCTCAATTTTAAGTTCAACATCCAGACTAGTAAACTGTATCATTGGCCAAACCCTCACTAAAGATGTATATCAGTGATCTTAGTTTGCATTTTAAAATGAATAGAGGTGATCAGTTTGCCCACTGTATGTTCACCTTCTATCATATACACTTATAACCACACAAAATAACAAACAATAGGGTAGGCAGATGTAAAATTTCTCAGTATGCTCCAGGATGCAGCTAGTGGTGAATGGGCCCAGAATCTAAACTGTTGAGAAAACCTGAGTATGCTAGGTAGGTTTATCCAGAACTTGGGCAAATCCACAGGCCAAGGGGTGTTATTGAGAGCAAATCAGCTGTTCTCACATGCAGCCTGACTACCTTTGCTGTGACAGCCCCTTTATGGGATCAAGTATTCGATTGTCACTGTAACAAATGATCTTAAACTTGGTAGCTTAATATAACACAGGTTTATTATCTCATGGTTCTGCATTTCACAAGTCCACAATGAGTCTTACAGAGTTAAATTGAGATGCTGGAAGTAATAGTTCCTCTGGCGGCTCCAGGCCAGAATCTGCTTCTTGCCCAGGCTTGTGGTTCTATTATTCCAAGGCAGGGCCCTCTTTTCATTTTGCTCCACTTGGGTCTTAGAAGCATCCTAGTGATTATGCTGGTCCTATCAGGATAGTCTCTTTATTTTGAGATCCTTAATCACATCTGCAAATTTTCTTTGTGATATAAGAGAAGAGATTCGTTGGCACAAGGATTAGGATCTGAGAATCTTCAGTAGGGCCATTATTCAACTTACCATGTGGACCTTAGTAGTGAAAACAAAAAGCTAAATGTCAACATTGGTCTCTCCTCGAATTCTTGATATTTCATGCATACTAACATGGAGGAGCACATAACACTTTGGATGCTTTTAAACATTATGGAATCTGTCCTGCTCTAATGAACATCTAGCTCTACTGTCTTCCACACCTCTGATTTTTAACAATTTTCCAGTTTTGTCTTTTACATAAAAAATGGCCGAGATCTTGCACCCCAAGATCTCCTTCCTAAGTACAGAACTGCCCTCTAATTTTGGACCTTTAATAAACTAGAGGCAATACACACCAATAACAGTAAATGAGTTGCTTTCAGACTGCACATGACTGCAGAGCCCCAAACAAGAGCATGTCCATGTACACTGCCCAAAAAAATGTTAGAAAAGGGACCAACCAATCAAACTGAAGTTTATCAGACACACACACACACACACACACACACACACACACACACACACACAGCAGCAGCAGCTGGGCAGGGGCTGGGGTGGGGCTTTACAATGACATAGGTTAATGTGTGTGGGTTTTTTTCTCTTCCACTTCCTGCTCCTACTCCACATTCTCTTGAAATCTTTTTCTTTTCTTTTTCTTTTTTGGGGTGGAGTCGAGAAGGGGCATAGGGTCTGGTGTAGCCCAGTCAAGCATTCAAAATGCTATGAGGCTAGCTACCAGTGACCATGAATTTTGCATTCTCCTGTCTCTACTTCCCATGCTCTAGGATTACAGATGTGCACTGCTATGCCTAAGGGAAGGACCTAAGAGATGTTAAACTGGGGCTAGGTTATTTTATTAAGTCTATTTTAGCTAGGCAAAAAAAAAAAAAAAAACCTGGTTTTAATTTGAAGAGTTTATGACATAGCTGTAGGCAGAATGAAGTTGAGGTTTTGAAACAAGCCCCAGTGAGCAAGCCATTTGGGACCTCATAAAATTACAAAGTTTCTGTAAGGCAAAGGACACCATCAAGAGGACAAATCGGCAACCAACAAATTGGGAAAAGATCTTCACCAATCCTACATCAAATAGAGGGCTAATATCCAATATATATAAAGAACTCAAGAAGTTAGACTCCAGAAAACCAAACAACCCTATTAAAAAATGGGGTACAGAGTTAAACAAAGAATTCTCACCTGAAGAACTTCGGATGGTGGAGAAGCATCTTAAAAAATGCTCAACTTCATTAGTCATTAGGGAAATGCAAATCAAAAGAACCCTAAGATTTCACCTTACACCAGTCAGAATGGCTAAGATTAAAAATTCAGGAGACAGCAGGTGTTGGAGAGGGTGTGGAGAAAGAGGAACACTTCTCCACTGCTGGTGGGGTTGCAAATTGGTACAACCACTCTGGAAATCAATCTGGCAGTTCCTCAGAAAACTGGGCACCTCACTTCCAGAAGATCCTGCTATACCACTCCTGGGCATATACCCAGAGGATTCCCCACCATGTAATAAGGATACATGCTCTACTATGTTCATAGCAGCCCTATTTATAATTGCCAGATGCTGGAAAGAACACAGGTATCCCTCAACAGAAGAGTGGATGCAAAAAATGTGGTATATCTACACAATGGAGTAGTATTCAGCCATTAGAAACAATGAATTCATGAAATTCTTAGGCAAATGGATGGAGCTAGAGAACATCATACTAAGTGAGGTAACCCAGACTCAAAAGATGAATCATGGTATGCACTCACTAATAAGTGGATATTAACCTAGAAAACTGGAATACCCAAAACATAATCCACACATCAACTGTTTAAATTTAATTAATTCTTTTACTTTTTTTCATTAATCATTGTTTCATGGATATATGTATATGCACATACATTTCTAAATATAGCCTGCTTAGTCTATATAACGTTACTTGTATGTATGTTTTCAGGGCTTGACTATTTGGTATTGGATAAACAATTGGTGTGCTCCAACCTAATGAAGTCTGCTTCTCCCACTTCCAGCATTCCTTAATTGCCCGTAGTTCACTGTGTATGGTTAAAGCCTCCCATCTGCTTTAGCATGTCTATTGATGTCATCCTTATTCAGCTCATGTTTGGGCAGTCATGTTGGTAAGACTTTATGGGTGTAGCTTCTGATGTTACTAGGAGGCAATCTCACAACAAATGCCCTGCTCTTGCTCTCACCATCTTTCTGCCCCCTCTTGTGTAATGATCCTTGAGCCTTAGATGCAGGAGTATTTTGTAGATGTATCTATTTGGAATGGGCTCCACAACTTTGAAATTTGATTGGTTGTCATTTTTTTGTTTGCTTTTGTTTTTTTTGTGGGGGTTTTGTGGGGGATTTTTTTGTTTTTGTTTTTGGTTTGGTTTTGGTTTTGGTAGTAGTTTCTGTCTCTTACAAAGAGAGTTTTCCTTGGTGAGGAATAATCATTATCCTTATCTCGAAGTATAAGGACAAGTGTTTATAGATGAATGTTAGTGACTATGCCTATTTAGTAAATTAGTGAATGCAGATTCTCCTGCTACTAGTACCAGGCATGAATTGCATCTTATTGAGTGGATTAGAGAGTTGTTGGTTACCACTAAATTATGTGTGCCACTATTGTCACTCTTAGAATTATCCTGCCATGATGGTCCTTGATATAGTTCCTAAACATCATAGCTTAGTAGGACTCTTGGTTACTTCCCTCCTGTAGAAGCTTGCACGACACCTTGGACCATGAAAACTAGTCCTCATGGACAAGGCTTTCAGATGAGTTCTAGCTCAGGGGACTCTGAGCCCTGTGTCCGAAGTCCATGGCATCTTCGGAAGTAGGGACTTATCTTCCACCTCTGGGGAAAAACCAAAAGCAATAGCAATAGCCCGTAATATTTTGGGATCCTTTTGGACAACCTAGACTAGCAACTCAAAAGAGGGCTTCTCAGAAGTGGTGTTGGGGTCTGATGGTCTTTGGCTCTTGGAGGGAGCATTTTTGTCTCCAATGGGAAATAAACTCTATTTATACCCTAACTTCCGAGTTTTATAGTTATTTTCAGTAAGTCATTAATAGTATACTTTAGGACTTTTGTGGACATCTTTCCTGTTATTTTAGACTCCTCCTTCTGTATTTATCTTTCTCTTCTTCCTTAATAGAGCCTGTTTTCCCCATCAGAGCACTTGCAGCTCTCCATTCTTCTATTCATTGCTTCCCATACTCCAGCTCTATTAATGGTCCCATTTTATTTGCCTGGTTTGTGAGTTACTCCAGAGACTATGCTCACACCAGAAGATTTGGTGCTAGGAGCCTCCAGTGAAAGAGAACATAAGACATTTGGTTTTCTGAGTTTCGGTATATCATTCAATATGATCTTTTCTAGTACTTTCTTTCTCTCGCTCTGTCTCTCTGTTGTTCTCTCTCTCTCTCTCTTTCTCTCTCAACGTATCTTTTATCTTCTTTTGCATTCTAGTCGTTATCCCTCTCCCAGTCTGCCCTCTGACAATTCCTCATCTCATCCCTCCTCTGCATCTCCAAGAAGATGCCCCCATACTCTACCCCACCCCACCCCACCCCACCAGGCCTTCCCACTCCCTAGGGACTTACGTCTCTTGAGGTTTTTGGTGCTTCTTCTCTCACTGAGGCCAGACCAGGCAATTCTCTGTTGTATATGTGTGTGTGTGGGGGGGAGGGGTTGGACCAAGTAGTGTAGGCTGCCTGGTTGATGGCTCAGTGTCTGAGAGATCCCGGGGGTTTCAGGTTAGTTGACACTGCTGGTCTTCCTATGGGGTCATACCCTCCTCATCAGCTTCTTTCAGCCTTTCCCTAATTCAGCCACAGGGGTCCCCAACTCCAGTTGGGTATAAGAATCTGCATCTGTCTAGGTCAGCTGCTTGTTGGGCCTCTCCAAGGGCAGCAATTCTAGGCTCCTGTCTATAAACACACTATAGCATCAGTAACAATGTCAGGCCTTGGAGCCTCCCCTTGAGATGGATCCCAATTTGGGCCTGTCACTGAACCTCCTTTCCCTCAGGCTCTTCTCCACTCCCTTCCCTGCAGTTATTTCAGACAGGAATAATTCTGGGTCGTAGTTTTTGACTATGGGATAGATAGTCATTTGATGTCCTGTCTTTATACTGGAGGTGGACTCTACAAGTTCCTTCTCTCCACTGTAGGGCATTTCATCTAAGGTCCCTCCTTTGAGTCCTGAGAATCTTTAACCACCCAGACCTCTGGTACATTCTGGAAGGTTCCCCCACCTCCTACCTCCCAAGACTGCCCGTTTCCATTTTTTCTGGTGGCCTTCAGGGCATAAGTCTTGTTACCCCCACCCAATACCTGATAATGTTCCCATCTTCCTGTCTTGCTTAACTTAATCATCTCTAGCTCTATGAATGCTGTCACAAGTGACAGTTTCATCCCCTTTTATGGCTGAATAAGTAGGCCATGGTGTGATATATAATACATATTCATTATTCATCAGTCAAGAGACACATAGTTTCTTTTTATTTCTTGGTTATTGTGAACAGTGATGTAATAAACATAGGAGTATGCATTTAGCTTTGACATAATATCATTTCCTTCAGATACATATCTCTCACCATATATAAAACTCAAGATGGATTAAAGACAAGTATGAGTTCTACATGTGAGAAGAATATACAGGGGCATTGGGATGAGCAAGAATTGTTTTGATAGGAGCTCAAAAGCACTGAAACAAATTGGTTATAGCACATTAATGGTTACACAGCAACAAGGGAAAACAAACAGAATGAAGGATGAAAGAAACTTTTAGCACACTCTGACAAAGGGTTAGCATCCAAAATACATAAAGAACTCAGGCTAACAGGAAAAAGAGAAGAAAACAAAAGCCGTAATTGGATGGAAAGTGGACAGTATTCCTAAACAGAATTTTCTCAAAAAAGGATCTACAAGTGGCAGCTCTGCAGCTGACATCTTCTCCTTCTAGCCTCCATAAGCACTGCATGAATTTGGCGCATAGATATACATGCAGGGAAAACACTTGTACACAAAATAATTTTTAAAAGGAGAGTATGCTGTTTTGTTTCATACATGTAACACCAAACTGAAGCTACTTATTATTCTTAGATGCACATTTGAATTTACTAGTTCCAAAAAGGTTCTTTCATTCGTTTTAAAAAATATTTTTCTTATGTATATGAGAGTGGAAGTGTATTTATGAGCACCTGGTCCCCATGAAAGCCAGATGTCAAGAACTTCTTTGCATCAACAATAGTGTCTGGGTTTGGTGTCTGCATGTAGGATGGATCCCAAGATGGGGCAATCTCTGGATGGCCTTTCCTTTAGTATCTGTTCCACACTTTGTCCCTATACTTCCTCTAGATAGGAGCAATCCTGGGTTAAAATGTTGGAAATGGGTGGGTGACCACAGTCCTCAACCAAGGGGCCATGCCTAACCTCTGGATATAGTCTAAACAGATTCTCCTTCCCTTTTGTAGGGTATTTCAGCTAATGTCATCCCTGTGGGGTCCTGGGAGGCTCTTGCTTTCCTGGCATCTGGGACTTTCTGGTTGCTACCCTGTGTTCTCCATTCCCCAGCTACATACCTCTATTCAAGTTCCTGACCATCTTTGTACATCTCCTTCATCTCCTTCAATACCTGATTCTGGCCTTCTTCCTACCCCTCCTCTCTTCCTCCCAAGTCCCTCCCACCCTCTATTTCCCATGATTATATTTCCCCCCCTTCTAAGTAGGACTGAAGAATCTACTCTTTGGTCTTCCTTCCTCTTGAGCTTCATATGGCTCCATGAGTTGTATCATGGGTATTCTTTGCCTAATATCCACTTATCAGTGAGTGCATACCATGTGTGTTCTTTTGTAACTGAGTTACTTCACTCAGTATATTTTCAAGATCCATCCATTTGCCTGTGAATTTTGTGAATTCATTATTTTTAATAGCTGAGTAGCACCCCATTTTGTAAATGTGCCACATTTTTGGGTTCTACCAGCTTGCAATCCTAGCAGCAATGGAGGAATGTTCCTATTTCTCCACATCCTCACCAGCATCTGCTGTCACCTGAATTTTTGATTTTAGACATTCTGACTGGTGTGAGATGCAATCTCAGGGTCCTTTTGATTTGCATTTACCTGAGGATGAAGGATGTCTGTCTCCATGAGCTGTCCATTGATAAAAGTTGGGTGTTGAATTCTCCCATTATTATTGTGTGGGGTGCAATGTGTGCTTTGAGCTTTAGTAAAGTTTCTTTTATAAATGTGACTGCCTTTGCATTTGGAGCATGCATGTTCAGAATTGAGAGTTCATCTTGGTAGATTTTTCCTTTGATGAGTATGACGTGTTCCTTTTAATCTTTTCTGATAACATTTTATTTGATATTAGAATGGCTACTTCAACTTGTTTCTTGGGACCATTTGCTTGGAAAATTGTTTTCCAGCACTTTACTCTGAGGTAATGTTTGTCTTTGTCACTGAGGTGTGTTTCTTGTATGGAGCAAAATGCTGGGTCCTGTTTACGTACCCAATCTGTTAGTCTATGTCTTTTTTATTGGGGAATTGAATCCATTGATGTTAAGAGATATTAGGGAATAGTTATTGTTACTTCTGATTCATCATCATCTGCAGTTTTAAAATTAGGTTTAATAGTTTCCATATGGGATACCAGCCTTCTGAAAGTCAAGGCAAGAGGATGGTTGTTTTGGAGGAAGTGAAAATCAAAACCACAATAAAGTATCATTTCACTCTAGTTAGACTAGCCATCATCAAAAAGGAGAACATATTTGTTTCAGTTGAACTGATAGGCCTTATCATAATAGGTTGTATGTGTATGGCTATTCAAAGATTTTCAGCCCTTTAGACATAGAGATATGGTCTCTACTGTCCTCAGTCCTGAGTTGCTTACTTCCAGACATGAAACAACCTTATCCATCTACTCAGTGTGCTATACCAATACATTCCTTTATTTTTCTATAGGTTAGGATGTTGGAAAGTTCAGCCTAAAGCTGATATTTTTAGTACAGACAAAAATATAAGCAAGCAGGAGTCAAGAATCAGAATTAATATTCAGGATTTACTATGAAATATTACTCACATGCAAAAAATTAAAAGCTACTATCTTTTTCCAGGATCACAGTTTCTTATGGTGCCCTATATCATAATGGCAATGACATAATTTCAAATCCAACTACAAACTCAAGTTTTTTGCTCTTTAGTAATTTTATTTCTATTGTAACATGCCCGCTAAGGAAGGAATTTGAATGAGCCAATTAGTAATTGGAGGTCAGCCTGAAGAAATAATTGACAAGTCCAGACCTCAGATCTCAGCAGGCTCCTAGAACTTAAATTGGAATCCAAGAGAGAAGCATTTATTCATTATTTATTGCATTCAATCATTCATGACATGCCCAGTCTCTAGAGGAAGCTGAGAATCTGGCTGAAATACAAAATTAACAAATTAAAATTAATAAATATAGTGAAGAAAAGCTAAGCCCAATACTTTCCTAGCTTACTCCAATGGGATAGCATGGATACTGGGCAAACCCAGAAATTATGGTGATCCCTGGCTTCTCAGAATTAGAGTGGCCTTCTCCTATACTCCTTGCATTCCCATCCCTACCATCACATATAAATCCATGACCAAAATTTGTGCTTAGAGTAAGAAAAATTGAGCTTGAAAAAACATAAGCATTGTTTAGCATATGGATTCTTTCCAGCACATGGCACATAGCACTATCTCTATAGATCAGTGTCCAGGGGAATTATGATTCTGCACAGCCTGCTACAGAAAGAGGGGACCCATGGCTGGCACAGGGTATTCTTTTAGCTAGGAAGCAACATGATGGGGTTCCCTGGGTAAACAAAAGCCTCTACTCAGGAATTGTTATAAGGGGAGGTGGGTTTGCCAGACTAGGGCACATCCGTTAAGGCAAATGGATACAGGGACTTTCCAGGGCTTGATAGAGGGATGACAAGAGGAAACTAATTAATGATGAGATACAATTTCAGGTTCCAGCAGGAAATCCTACCCCACAAAGTATAGGCTAGTGGGTTGTTGATGCTACTAGGCATGAAGTCTGATCCCTAAGACAGATGTGCTTTTAGAGGGAAAATGGCTACCAGGTACCTACTTTAACTCCTTTGTTCTCTTTACAGCTCCCTTTGCTACTAATCTCTATTCCCACTGGTTGGATATTACTTTGTATATGTCTGTGTATTTGTCCATCCACAAATCTCTGCAAGTTAGTTTGTGCTCTGTCAATCCATCAGGGTCCCATCCTAAGCAGAACGTCTACTGTAATTTGCACTACAGCCACAGAAGAGCAGGCAAGGAGTCCCACTGGATATAGATAAATCCCATGAGGTTTTTTTAAAGGAGTGTTCTAGAACTGAGTTATAAATACAAAATGTAATCATTATCTAGGTTAACAACAGGGGTAAACACCCAAGGTAGAAGGAGTAGCATAACTTGTCTATACATGTCTCAGGAGAAGGGTCTGGGCCATAATGGACAGCATGGTTGAAAAGATAACAGTTCATGGAAGACTTAATCCCATATCAATTTCTATTATCATAGCTGTTACAAAATAACAGAAATAATTTAAGAATGTAAAGATCTATTTTTGGCTCAGGATTTTAGTAGATTTCAGGGCATCATGGTAGAGAAGGCATGGCTGAGTTTCTGGTGATGGGAATCAGAGAAAGTGTCAGAACTAGACAATGAACTATGACTACCAATGAAAGGATTAACCCAAGAACTTTGAAAAGGTCATGGAACACTCACACTCACCCCTCCCAGAAAGGCAAGTGTTCCCCGTCCCAGAAGAGAGAAGATAAATTACATGGTCATTCTGTCTCCATGTGCAGGGCAGACCCAGTATGCTGGATATTAAATAAAATCCTCTTACTTTTTGCATTGATTCCTGTCTCCGTGTGGTCCACTCAGGGGGTCTCTCTAGTAAGTTAAGACTCCCCTGAGTCTTACACCAAGGCTGACCACTAGCAGTTTACATTTATCAACTAAGCTCCAACTCCTACATGTTTTGCAAAGTCTCAAAATAGCTCTACCAAGTAAGGAACAAGCATTTGAAAAATGAGTCTTTGGGTGGACATTTCATATTCGAATCATAAGACTGACTCCCCTATATCTGGTCTAATTTACTTTCTCATCCACCTTTCAAGCAGGGTACCCACCATTAGTTTTAGGTCAAACTTATGAAACATGTTTTGTTAGCATGCTCCATGATGAGCCTGAGGAGCACTGGACATAATGAAACAGCCTTGCTTCTTTGAGCAGGATCCAGAGAATGGGAGAGGTCACTGCTCTAGGATAAAGGACAAGTGGAGACCTGACAAAAAGCCATTGTTGAGAACATAGGTAGAAAGGAAAGACCAGCAGTAGTATAAAACTACAAATCATTGTTACCTACCAATTGAACTACAGTCACCGTGCATTGTTGTCACCCAGGATCCCATCTTCAGAGTACTAGTTCTCTGTAGACTGAAAATGTAAGACCTTGACCCTCCGTTGGTGGTACTTACTTCAAGAAGCACCAGAGTAAAACACCATGCCAGTGAGACACCTAGATGCAGATTAATGCAAAAGCAAGAGGTTTGTTTTCAGGCAAATCAGAGTCAACCCTCAATCAGTCTCTCTAGGTAAGTAACGAGAAGGTGACCCTGAACAACTATTACAAGCACTTTTTATGCTTTTTTAGGGTCATAACTTACATCAGCAAGGTTACAGTTCAGACTTATTGGCTAAGGATATTGACCTTTAAATCTATTAGCTACCAAGCATTACATGCATTTGAGCTCTACCTGGGACCAGAGGGTCAGGTGACTATTAGTCAGTACATTCTCAGAATTTTTTACTCAAGAATGTTCCTGTGGGTAGAGAATGGAACTTGGCCTAGCCTTGACCCCAGTCAGGAGGGGGAAGCTGTAAGGAGGGTGTGGGGCTGGAAACAGCCCTTAGGGGCCCTCAACCTTATTTGACAGAGTTCACTCACACTAATATGAGAGATTTAGGAATATATGTTTGGAGAGACTCCAATGCAAGAGACTTTCTGATGTCATGCTTCAGAGAAAGTGGTAAAACAGAAGAGGAAATTCTTGCTGGGCCTTGCTCAAGGAGTTCTTGCTGGAGTTCAAGTACCCAACCCAGACTGTAATTGTCTTTTTCTGTACCAACCTTCTTGCCCAGCTTTTCCTAACCCAGTTGCTGCTCATCTATTTCTTTTGGTTTGCTTTCCATAATTTAATATTCACACATATGACTGAATGTTGTTCAGCTCCTCTGAGAAGTAGAAGGCAATGAACAAAGCAGTACAGCAAGTATTCATCATAGTAAAGAGTATCCTGTCCATGCACTTTATATACCCCTTTCTCTCCTTACTATTAGTTCCCCAGGAGACAATTTTTTCTAAACATTTTTGATCTGAGGTTGTTTTAACTTATGGAATATAGAACCTGTGGATATAGAGGGCAAGCTGTAGAAACTGAATATTGTATTATTTTAAAGTGTGTGTGTGTGTGTGTGTGTGTGTGTGTGTGTGCCCACAGAGACAAGAAGATACCAAATAGCCTGGAATTGCAAGTGCTTGTGAAGCACCTGATTTGTGTGCCAGAAACCAAACTCTAGACATCTACAAGAGCAGTATGCTCCCTTAAACTGCTGAGACATCATTATAGCCCCTATTTTTTTTATTTACTAGTTTTGAGACAGGATCTCACTATGTAGAACAGGCTTGCCCTGAACTCAGCCTTTCCAGTGCTGAGGTAAAGTGCCTTTATTTCCAGCAACCCTTTCATCTGAAATACATGCTCCTATTTTCCCCATTGTCCACACAGGACTCCAAAACTTTAGGCTAGATTTCCAGCAGCCCTAGAACCTTCCTGGCATTTGAATTGGCTTTGACAGCAGGTTATGGGGAAGAAAATATGCCAGGAGATGGCTTAGAGCTAAGATAGGGAAAGGTGTGCAACTCAAGGCTAATGACTGAATGTTACTCAGCATTTTGCCTTGTGGTAAAATGGAGTGAGAATGAACTGAATCAGAAAGAGATGGCAAGGAATTAGAGAACTGTCACTCTGTTTGAGTGGTATGTGGCTTGTCAGTAACTCATCAGATGAGCTCTGGGGAGATGGTGAAAGCAATTGCAGTATAAGGCAACAGTTCTCCTGGGAGTAGTGCGCGCTGAATCCCTTTATTACAGAGGCTAAGGTAAAATAATGGTTCAAGGTCATTATGGCCTATATAGTGAGACACTGCTTTTTTGTTTTGTTTTGTTTTGTTTTGTTTTAATTGAGTACAGGAACCTAGTTTCTGATATCCCTAGGATAAATGTTCCTAAGATGACTCACCAGGAGAATTTGCAACTCAAATAAGACCTCCTTGTCTCCAGGACTAGGAAACATACAAAGGCTCATGGAGAACATACTTCAGTAAGCTATCTACCATTTCCCTGAAGTGCAAAGGTGTCTTTATTATTTGATTAGGTAATATGATTTACTTCTTTATTTAAATGAGGAGTGGGAAAGTACAAGGATCTTAGTAGATATGTAGGATTAGGGTGCTAATAGAGAAAATCCAAAAGTATGTGCAGTGACAAACGATTTGGGTAACTGGGAGCAAGCAGGTTTGAAATATGAAAAAGACATGTAGAATAGTTACTAGTAAGGGCAACATATGAGGTAGGCTTATGACTTGCATTGGAAAAATACTGACATCAAGGAATAGGGTAGAGCATCTTTTTTTAAAAATTGGATGTTATATTTATTTGCATTACAAATGTTATTCCCTTTCTCAGTTTCCCCTCCAAAAACCCCTTATCTCATCCTCCCTACCCCTGCTTCTATAAGGGTGCTCACTCACCTACCCACCCACCCACTCCTGCCTTTCCGCCCTGGCATTCCCCCATACTGGGGCATCGAGCCTTCCCAGGACCAAGGACCTCTCCTCCCACTGATGTCTAACAAGGCTATTCTCAGTTGCATATGTGGCTGAAGGCTTGGGTCCCACCATGTGTACTCTTTGGTTGGTGATTTTAAGGTGGGGAGTTCTGGTTGGTTGATATTGTTCTTCTTCCTGTTGGGTTGCAAACCCCTTTAGCTCCTTGGGTCCTTTCTCTAGCTCCTCCACTGGGAACCTTGTGCTCAGTCTAATGGTTGGCTGTGAGCGCGTCCCCCTCTGTATTTGTCATGCACTGGCAGAGCCTCTTGGGAGACAGCTATATCAGGCTCCTGTCAGCAAGCATTTCTTGGCATCCACAACAGTGTCTGGGTTTGGTGTCTGCATATGGGATGGATACCCAGGTGGGGCAGTCTCTGGATGGCCTTTCCTTCAGTCTAGGGCAGAGCATCTTTAATGCAATACAGTCAAATCTCAGTAACTCCTGGAGCGCTGGCCTTTGGTGTTGAGAAGTCTCTGTAGGTCAAAAGTAACAGAAGCTACTTCATTGTCACCTCTTCAGATTTAATGATCAAGCTTCAGTTCCTGTACCTGGCCAGCTCTCCTGTTTCCCACTGTCATTTAGTATGTAACAGACAGTGTTTGACACAGACCAACTTATGGTCCTTTGGCTAGTGTAGCATCATTTTCTTGAGTAGACTATTTGTTTTCACTCCAGATAGAGATGTCTGTGACAGACCAAAGAAACAATTCCATCTCAAGTCCAAGCTTGGGGAGCCAATGAGTTTATTGGGACCACAGAATATGGATGATTTAGGCAGCTGCATTACCAAAGTGTCCCACCCCTGCACGGATGACTCTTGAAAGCTGTACCACTGGAATTCCCTACCCAAGTTGCAGGCAGCTGTACTACTGGAGTCTCCTCACTCCCAGAAATTGTTTACTGCTTACATAAAATATCAGAGAGGGGCCTACTGAGTTTTGAAAACTTCATGATCTTTGTAAAATTCATAAATTTCTTATGAATTTTATGAACTTCTCTCTGTCTGTCTCTGTCTCTGTCTCTCTCTGTCTCTCTGTCTCTCTCTGTCTCTGTCTCTGTCTCTCTCTGTGTCCTGTCTCTGTCTGTCTCTCTCTCTGTCTCTCTCTCTCTCTCTCCCCTCTAGGGAGTAGTTCATCCCAGAAGAAGCAGCCATATAACATCTGTTGAAGGGGTAGGAGCCACTATGCAAGGCTACCCACTGACGTCCAGTGGGTAGCAGTGGCTGTGCTAACAAGATGAAAAAAATGAAGTCGCTCAGGTTCCTGCAAATGTTGTTCAGGATGCTTTGTTGCTGTGAGACCTTGCTAACAGATCATATTTAGAATATACCACAGTTGTACTGTAGGACTCTGAGGAGCCTTAATTTATCAGAGACCCCTGAGTGAACAACATGGAGACGGAAATCAATGCTAAAAGCAAGAGGAATTTTATTTAATCCAGCATGCTGGTATCGCCCTGCACATGGGTTGAGAACGACCACGTGCAGACCACATGCAGCCTGCACAGCCCGCACAGCCTGCAGTCCTCAGGTCAGCCGCCATTAAACACAATGTGATTGGCAGAACAGTGTTACCTTTAAAGTCTGTAGGTGGCCAATGGTCTCAGAATAACTCTAGGCCTCCCTTAGCCACAGGGACCTCCCTGTGGTCTCAGGAATGTAATTTAGCCCCTCCCTTCTGGGAGGGGCAAGTGTTCAGTGAGCTTTCCAAAGTTCCTGAGCTGACTCTTTCAGTAGTCTTGATAATATAAATTTGGAATGGTGTCTATCTAAAATATTCATGACAGTGTTACATAAACAGACTTCTTTTTCTAAAATTCAATATCTTTCTTGCTTGACCAAAGAAAGAAAAGAAAAATGGCATTCTATCCTTCTCTCAGTGGACCATACATGTGACAACTCTTGAGTACCATCGAATCTTTTCATTCCAGCAGCTTCTGTAGCAACCAAAATGAACAAGTTATCAAGAGCAACTTTAGTGGACATGTTGGTTGGTGTATTAGAAAACCTAGAATTTCAAAGTAATTATTCCTGGGAAGAGGTTGATCTGTGGGCCATTAGTACTCCATTCTTTGCTCCATTGGGTGATATATTCAGAAATTCCTTCTGCATAGCTGTTCAAGGGTCCCCAACCCAATATTTCAGAGCAGCAGTCATTTGAGCATCATAGCCTTGGAACTGTCCTTTACCTTTTTTTTGGGGGGGGGGGGTGCACTACTCGTGCTCCCTGGATATTCTCAGCCTTTGGCTACAACTTCTCAGAGAAGGGTTGGGGAGATGGCGACTCCCTACCACCCTGTTATGGGAAACTCCCCATGTGCTCAGGCAGTTGGCCTATCTAAATCTCCCCAATCACTCTAATGCACACCGCTAGTTAAGAAGCACAACAGAGACCCATCAGTATATCCAAGAAAGCAGCTATTAATGCTACCTCATCTAAAATACAATTTAAAAGACAACTGATAATCTCAAAATGAGGATGAAGGGAAATGGCATTTGGCTCTCTGCCAGTAGGGAGAGACATTTTAGAGACTGCATGAGTACAGCAGGATTGCTAATACAGAATCAAAGTGAAAACGATAGCAATCTCTTCCTTTATTGATTTGAGGCCTTTAATAATCCAAGGGGAACAGAAGATGAAAACTGACTAGAAAGGTGTTTCTATTTTCAATAACAAATGGAAGTAACACCAGTGCTTTGAATGAGAAATAAAGCAGCAAAGACACCATGTTTTATTTTCTATTGTTCACTTCAATCTGTTGATGAGAAAAGTTTCCCTTGCATCCTGTTTGGAAATTCTGGCAAATCTGGGACTCTATAGCCTTCATTTATTTTAATTTAATGTCTTCGTTGCTTGAAGTAGTTGAGATAAAGATTTTAGAAAATTCTAAATAAGCATAAACAAGAAAATAAAAAATGCTATCAGACTTGTTTTATATACCTGAGTGACTTTTGTCCTTTGGATTTGTGTGTGTGTGTGTGTGTGTGTGTTTAAAAATGTATTTATTTCTAAGACATAAACTTTTTGTTTACTATATTTTTATTTATGGTACAACATTTCCAGCTTAATTCCTCTGAGTCTTATGTTCAAAGTATGTGGTTTTATTAGCAGTAGAATTTTACCTTCAAGTTTTGAAAGGGAACAAAGGGAAACAGCAATAGTTATATTTGGGGGGGGGTCTCTTGTATTCTCATAATCAACAATTCAAAAGGAAGTTCCTTAGGCCTGGCATTGGGGTTCTGTTAGATAGTTTGTGGCTCTTGTGCAGAGCACTATCACCCTATGTGGTATAAGCTCATTTAAATTATTTACATATATTGACACACATACACACATACCTTCAATATAATTTTAGATAAATACAAAAATGTTTTCATGGATGTTTCAAATGGTCTTGTGTTATGAATATCTCATCCCTTGCTCTCCCTCTAGAGTGCCCTCCCTCCATCATTCAGTTAAAGCACCCTTGTTTTTCATATTTCCTCCCGTGACCTGCTATTCCTCTTTTTGGATCTCCTCACTACATGGTCTCCTCTGCCTTCTGTGGTTTCTTTAGTTACTTGAAGTTATATATTATCATCTAAACATTAAGAGCTAGGATCCACAAACAACATAGAACTTTTGACGTTCATCATTCTGCATCTGGGTTATCTCATTCAGTATAATATATTCTAATTCCATCCATTTACAAAGTTAATATTTTTATAGTTTTATAGTTTAATAGTGACACACACACATATATATGTATGTATATATATAATATATAATATATATACATATATAATATTACAATTTCATTATCCATTCCCTGTTTGAAGGACATTTACTAGCCATAGTGACTAGAGTGTCCATGAACATGGCTGAGCAAGTATCTGTGGAATAGGATGCTGAGTCTTTTGCAATATGGTAAGTAATGTTATAGTTGAGTCATATGGTAGATCTAAATTTAGATTTTTTTTGAGAGTTTTCCATACTAGTTTGTATTATGTTTGCTTCAGTTTGTGTCTCACACATGCCAGGCTTGCCTTGAATTTGCTACACATCTGATGATGATCCTCAGTTCTCAATCTTCCTGTCTCCATTTCCCAAGTGATGGGATTACAGTCATCTACCATCATGCCTGGTTTTATGAAATATTAAACATATAACTATGGGCTTTGTGTATGATAAGCAAGCATCATACCAACTGAGATATACCCCTAGGCCTCTATTTGTTTTAAGTCAGGCTTTCTCTATACCTAAGTAAGCCTTAAACCTTAGATCTTTCCAAGTGCTTAGCTCTTAGATGTGAGCCACCAAGGCCCACTACCCATTCTTCTTAAACAAACAATGGTCCTATAGTTTAAGACACAAAGCACAGTCACAATGCAGTAATTTAAATGGTTAATAAGCAATGAGGAATAATAAAATCTCTGGTTTTTACTGATATTGAAATTGCTGTCATCCCTCTACTAGTTTTATTTAGTCTTTGTTTAGGATGAAGCCCAGATCTGTGGTCTGAAGCTTAAGTGTTCCACCACTGAGCTACTACTTTATCCCCAGCAGCACAGTTAAAAACAGATTCAGAAAACCCCAAAGAAATAGCAATTCTTAACAGGTACTTTATTTTCCTCATTTCGTTGCTAAAGTTCCCATAAAACCATGCATGTGAATACCATTGTAAGAGCAGAAACACTATTATTTATTAATCCTGTGAGTCAAGAAGGATGAATTATTTAAAATAATGACCTCATTTTAAAAGTAGTTCAGATAGGACTTAATGAACTGTGACCTTATATTTTGCAATTAGTGGGTTTACCTAGTAAAGAGCACCATACTGATAAGAAATATCAAAGGCCAATTTAAGTATTATATTTGCTTTAAAAGGTTACAGTTCTTGCATGTTAGTGTCTATTTTTTTTTTTACAGATTTTTGCTGGAGATAAAAGCAAGGATATCCTACATAATCCTTACTTAATACTTTTAAGTCACTTACCAAGTGTTTATACATGTGATCCCATGATGGATCACATCATCAAAATGCACATAATATCTAGGCTCTGAGAAAGTGCTCACTAAATGCTTTCACCTCACAGTCATATACCTAATACTGACTCTTGATTTGGCCTGTCAAAACCTTGAAAGTCATCACCCAAAAAGAAGAGACAGCAAACATATGGTCAAACAGCTTTATTGTTAATTACTTAAGCATGTCTTAATCTTTGAATGGAAGCAAACTAGATGATACAAAAAGAAATAACAAAGACAAGACCCCCACTCTCAAGAAAAATTAGAATCAGCTAGCAATGCTGTACAAAACAGCAAGACTAGAGGATATATACTGAGTAACACAATACCAGTTAATATAGAGTAAATCCACAAGAACAACCATCAGTAACTATGGCATAAAGTGGAGGAGGATCATAAGGGAATGAACCTTGGGAGGTGAGAAAAGCATCATCTTGTGTTACAGTCACTCAAATACCAGTAGCTTAGTGTGGTCTGGTGTGATTAGGGTTTACCTTTGTTGCATTTGGTTTATTTAACTCTAAAGTAGACAATGAGCTATAGTATCTAATGGCTTCCAGTTCTAACAAGACAGGATTCTAGGTATAATGGCAAAGAACTTGATATAAGTGAGGACATAAAACACCAGCTGAAAGATAAGCACAAAGCCATAGGGTTTTGGAAAAAACTGTGTGCATGGGGCACGTAGGTTGTGAGAGAGCAAGAGACAAGCCTGTGTTACTGTTCTAAACATTCAGAGGGCAGGAAAGTTGGAAATGAGTGGACCACTGTAAGGGATGCTAACAGACAGCCAAAATGGAGAACAAGTTATTGTGCTTTCTCACTCCATATTCTCTTTGTCTTTGCAAGCTTATCTCAACTCCTTCGTGAAGCCTTTGTGACACACTTAATGAGAAGCCTGTGGATTTGGTTCTAAAGCCCATCTTTAGAAACGTACAAGCAGGCCCCTTTTGTGTGCCAGGAAACCAAGAGCTGTTGCTGACAAGATGGTGGTCAATCCAATCAGTTTTAGCAGGCCTGGTACAGAAGGCAGGTGTCGCTCCAGGAAGGTGCTGGTAATGGGCTGTGCAGGGACATCCTGGGTTCAGAGAACATTTGTGTCAGAAGAAGGTTGTGCATGTTATTCCAGAAATGACCTCTGTAGTATCACCCCCTCTCCTGGCCCATTATGTCAAGTTGCTAGCCTTTCTGCAGCTTCTAGGCTAAGACAGTTCCACCTTCCATATTTTCTCTCAGCATATCCTCTGTCAGAATTGTATTTAGGGGTTATCTGTCTTCTCATCTTAAAAACTGCCATTCTTAGACCACAGTGGCCCAGGTGCATCATAAAGATTTCTTCAAGGGGATTAACACCCTCCCCAACACACACACAGCCCACCATCCCATTTCTAGCAGATGCACTAGAGCAGTCATTTTGGACTGTCACTAGCCTGTTTGGCTTCAGGCTTAAAAGGATAGTGGAGTAACTGACCTTTTAGTTTCCCAGTCTCTATTATTCCATCTTCTATACATCCTTCCTACAAGTCAGATAAATTGCCTAGTTTTATTGCAAAAATGTAATGGAAATGATTTTAAATGTGGTCCATTTTGTTGCACCCCTTTCTTCTGGATAGAAGATAATAAACTCGCTTTTCCTTCCTCTTGTTGAGAATCATTAAGGAAGATCATTCAATAGATATTGTTTGAGTTCTTACTTTTAAGGGTGGACTTTTTTCTTTTATTCTCCTCTCTTTCTTTTCGTTGCTTCTTGTGGTGTTAGACATCAAAGCAAGGATTCTGCCATTGAGCTATG
This sequence comes from Apodemus sylvaticus, assembly GCF_947179515.1. NCBI lineage: Eukaryota > Metazoa > Chordata > Mammalia > Rodentia > Muridae > Apodemus > Apodemus sylvaticus. The sequence goes on along the minus strand of NC_067495.1, from coordinate 4,563,223 downwards.
TCTCGTCTCCCACTGATTTTTTAAAATATATCTAGAGCTCTCTGGGAAATATTTCCTTACCACCAAACATCCTATTCTTCTTATTAATTTGCAAGAGATGTAGCAATAATGTAGCAATACAAATGTATCAAAGTTCACCTGAATCTGTGAGTCCTAAGTCATGTAATTTACTTAGACCTCTATGCACGGAATCATGAGGAAAAGGTATGTGGATATATACAAGTGTGTTCTTGGGAGCAATCATTCTTAGAGTAAGGACATGTAAAATCTGTGAAATATAGCTTACCACAGATTCTGGTTCTGGCTGCCAAATTTCATCTTCTGGAATCTTGCCAATGGCATGAAGAATCTGAAATGAAAGATTACTTTGCTATTACAAACAGCAAAACAAATATTACCTTTCTTTAATTCTTAAAAAAAAAAAAAAGAATGCCTCGTGGGACATCCATCAACAATGTCAGGTAAAGGGCAGAGAACTTTGACTTTTAAAAGCCCCTCCTCTAAGATCTTTTATTTATTCTATAAAAGATCTCAACTATTAGTTTCATCATAAATGTTAGTACTTGTGAGCGTAACTTAATAGTAGTGAGAATAGGAGACATGCCAACAATAACAAAAAAGAATAAAAGTGAATTTTGAATGTAGTAGAACTATTTTTGACTCTATAATATCAAACATAGGTCATCTTTTTTTAAAAAAAAATTAAAGTATGTATGCATATGTGTGCTTGCCTGAGTTTTTATGTAAGTGCACAAGGTACTTGAATGAAGCTTTGGAGACCAAAAGAGGGCACCAGATACCCAAAAACTGAGTGCTGGAAACAAAGACTCGCAGGAGCAGCAAGTCTCTTAACTGCTGAGCCACTTTCCAGATCTTCTATTTTTAAAGATCAGTTATATTTGTAATTATGTGCATATGTGCATGTGTGTTTGCATGCGTGTATGTGTGTGTGTGTGTGTGTGTGTGTGTGTTTGTGTGTGTGTGTGTGTGTGATATGTATAGATGTCCTCTGAGTTCAGAAGATGGTATTGCATTCCCTGGAAGTGAAGGGACAGGCAGTTTTGAGCTTCCTATAGGATCCTGGGAACCAAACTCAGGTCTTTTGAACGAGTGAGAAGTGCTTTTAACTGCTGAACCCTTGTTCCAGTCCCATCATCTCTTAAGTACAGTTAAGTTCTGACCTCCTCAAGTCCCACACACTTCAGGTAAAATATTAGATATTTTCATTATTCTGTTAAGGTGTAAACCTTAAACTATACCCAAAACTGCTATTATAATGTTTCCTGGGTCTTTAGAGGGGAATATGGTGTGTGTGTGTTTGTGTGTTTGTGTGTGATACCAAGATCTCATCTTTGAGCTGTTTATCAAGCTTTGTGTGCCCTACTTCACCACTGCCCATAACCCTGGGCCCTACCTCTCTGGCAGCTCTCTCCCCAGCTTCCACAGCCCCCTCCATGTAGCCACTCCAGTGTGACGCTGTCTCGGTGCCTGCAAAAAAAATCTTGCCCACTGGCTGGCGTAGAACCCTGGGAACAAAAAACAGAGCAGTAAGTGACACTGCACAAGACCAGAAATGAGTTCTTATATGAGGACCAAGGCCAGTTGTCTTTTTCAGGTTCAAAACATCTAGGAGGACACGGACAATGTAGGATAATGCTCCTCAGGTTTCTCTGGCTCTTGTGTCATCTCTGTCATGGGCATAATGGAACAAAAGCTGAAGTTCATGTGCACACTCCTCTACCAAGAGCTAACAGGAAAAGGAGCTAAAATCAATGGGGGTAAAATACATATTTGACTCATCTCTATAAAGTGAGGGACTGAATAAGCCCAGTCATGTATGGATCCCTTTATACAAGGAAGGTGATACATGCTTCTGATTTCCTAGTTATTCTACCATTGAACTTGACAGTTTCTTCTTGCCATGCTTTGCCCGCCTCATATGTTTTTGTAGTTATTTCTTTTGGTTTTGTATGATACAAGATGGAGCCTAAGGCTTTATGTATGCTATGCATGTGCTCCACTACTGGACCACATCTTTAACCCTTAACTATCTCTTAAATGGATGGTCTAATGATTTTAAGATTCCATTAATGGTACTGAAGAAATAAGTGAGTCTTATGGTTTCATTGCCTACCATCCACTGGGGTTCAGAACTATTGCTAAATTAAAAATTTGTTGGGTGCCAGCTCTTCAAAGTTCATTACTCCTTACTGTAACCACAATACTATTATTTGTACTTCCCAGAGGTGAATATAGAGCTTAATTGTGGTGGACACTGAAATGAACCACCTAGAATGGAGGACTTTTTTGTTGGTAGTAGTCCTTCCAAAAGGTGATATTCTGATGCTGGTGCTCTTTGGAGGTAAGTATTACAACTGGCGAAATTACCTCATGCCTGCTTCTAACACCATCTACATTTAGTGACTGTCTAGTATAAATAAGCTTTTAAAGATGTAAGCCCCAAATTCCAACATGAGACCATTTAGAAGGACCATTCTACTTTCAGAGTTTGTCATGAGGTCAGTTAGTACTTTTATTGGAACTGTATTACTACCTGGTTTTCCCATTCTTGCTTCTTTCTTCTCTCTTCCATGATGCTAATACTAAGGATGTAGTCTGATGGATTGTCTACTGATTGCTTCAGTGTCTGCACCCCTAGGACCTAACCAACAACAAAGCTGAAGTGATTTTTCTCTAGTCTACATTCAGCAAGTGACAGAGTTAGTATTTGAAGCCAGGTGATCAAAGAACTAATTTAGTCTTGGTCACCTTACTACATGTCATTTCTGTGCTACATTCTATTTTTCAAGAACTCCACAACAGTGCTACTAGTTAACATCTCATATTACATATAAACAGACAGACTCAGAGAAATGTGCAGTGACTCAGCAAGAGCCATAGTGCTAGAAAACAGGAGAGCTAGCATTTGAAATATTTCTAGCAGATGTCAACATCTCTATTTTTATCTTCTCTGTGTTGCCTGATATATTACCATCACCAGTTTCCAGAATGCTCCCATACTAAGCAAAGGGATAGAAGGTTCCTAGGCACTTAGCCTATAAAGGCAGTCCACTATCATGCTTGCAAAGACACCATAAAGGAAGTACTATCCAGAGCCATTTTCAGCCTATTTTAGCCTACCATGATCAGAAAAGGGATATCCAGCATTCAGAACAATGCTTATGTTAATTAACACTTCTCCCTTCTGGGCATGTCTGCAAAAGTTTCCAAGGAATGGTTGATCATGTAGGCTCTATTAATGGATTGACAATGAGAACAGACTATTGCAAGGTGGGTCTATTAGATAAAATATGTCACTGGGAGTGTGTCTATGGGGGCTATATATCACCCTGACCCCTTCTTATTGCTGCTCTGCTCTGCATCCTGCCTTTTATGATGTGATGTGTTCTAATGCACTATCCACACTATTATAGATAGATAATCTCTAAATCCTAAGGGGGAGAGGAAAACAAATTATTTTTGTCAAGTATTTGGTCCTTCTGGAAAAAAGCTAATTCTTACAATTTGGTATATTTTTGGGCCTCTTACAGGAAAACTTAACAATTTTACTTGAATCGATATGTTTTATTTAACCCAAATTTATCATAGCCATACAAAAAGCAGAGGAATATAAGAAAATATAGAGTATTGGTGAAATTATTATAATACATGGAATCATCTGTAATTATTGGGAGTCAAAGGGCATTCAAGAGTGTTTCCAGAGTCAGAAGGTGGGTTTACCCGCTCCATACTTGTTAAACCACAAAGCATTTTAGCATATGCTCACTTTTTACAACAGATGGAACTGCCATTTGGAGACCTGGTAGAGGGGTACAGTGGCCAAAACCTTGTAAAGATTGGAAGACTAAGACATAGGGAACTAACCATGCTAACAATTGTATATAAAAATGTATCAGGTAAGAATTAAACTGAGAGACTGTCCAGTGGAGATGAGAATGTGAATGAGCAGTTAGTGTATGCAATAAAGATGGAGGGAGAGACTATTATACAGGAGACCTCATCATGCACCCTCATGAATTATGTGGTTTACTGCCTAATTGTGGGAAATACAATTTATGCTAACTACAACAGAAATCTCTTAAGAAACATGTATTCAGTTCTTTACTAAAGTTGGTCTATTTGTTTTTGTCCTCAGTCTTCTAGCTGGAAGCAGTACACATGTGAATACATGAAGGGCCCTCACAACAAAACTCACTGCAGTATCCCAGGTGTCCTGGCCTTGCAGAGCCAGGGAAATCTATGATACAGTCTCTACTTTGCCTGGGGGGTTCTGCCATTAGGTCATTCTGTGTCTTAATTTCTTACATTATGACATGAAACCTAGTATGAAACTTGTCCATGATAGGGGACAAAAGTGAAAGGCATTGTCTTGTCACCTTGTGTGGTGGGATTGTTCTTACATCTCACATTTAGTCCACGAAACTGATAAATTAAGGGTTCTTTGTGCTCCTCACCCCACAGTCATTTGCCTGATTTTCTATGAACTGAGCATAGAGCTTAGCACTCAACTGTCAGATATCAAGTGACACTATATTCGGAATTTAAAACAAAACTCAAGCCTAGACTGATATAGTGGCTAAAAGATAAAGTTTTATAACCTTTAATATGTGGTATGGCACAAAGGGTCTTTCAGATCTTCCTAGTTCAATCCTTGCCATTTTATTCAATTAAAAGTTTTTATTATGTGAATGTGAGTGCAGATGCCCACAGAAGTCGGGAGATCCCTAGGAGCTGGAGTTACACGGTGTTGTGAGATGCCTGATGCAGGTGTTGGCAACTGAACTCAGATCCTCTGCAAAAGTACTAAGTGCTCATAACTCTTGAGTCACCTCTCCATGCCTGATTCTTCTCATTCTGTCATCAATATCACCTATATCCCTGTCACACTTAGCTTTGCCCAACACCATATAAGAACTTGCAAATTCTAAACTATGGCTTTTTCCATAACATTCTACCTAGACTGCATTCCCAGTGAAGCTTCTCTGTCCCCTACTGCCTGATATGAAGCCAATGCACAGTTCACTAAGGGGAGCCTGTATTTCCATTGGTCCCCAGAATATCGTTATGCCCCTTAACTAAAGCACTAGCCCTCACATTTTAATACTTAATTTTTTATGTTCTATCCTTCCTTTGCTTCCCACCATTGCATCCAACACTATCAACTCCTTGGCAAGGAGTCATAACCTTGACATTGACATTTTTAGGAGTGGTCAGCAAGTTGACACTTATCCAAAATATAATCAATGAAACCATTACTAGTGATTTCATCTACACTCAGCTCATTAGGTCTCTATCTGAAAAGTAACCTGTTGACCCAGAAGCATATAGGGTATTTGTAGGTAGATAGGGACTGTGTCACCCAGAGTCTTCAATCATCATTTGATAAGCTGGTTTGGACCCTTCTTCCACAGGTTTTCATGGAGAGCTGATCAGTGGTCTTCATCCCAGTAACACCCAATGTTGCACTCTCAACACCCTTTCCTTACCTCTCCCATTTTAGTTTAGTGTTGCTAGAAGTGCCCTGATAATGGTCATTCAGTTGTGCCTTGCTATTGTCATCAGATACATTGAACTTAGCACCAGTGACTCACACTTGGATACACAATGCTGTGAGTGCTAAAAAGCCTGTGAACTCTGAAGGGGTGAGTCATATCATGTGTTAGAAACAGAATAAAGTTGCTAAAGAATAACTCAGGCTAGGATCACATTCTCTTGTGTTTCGCATCCATGTGCTAAGGAAAGTAAAATACAACAACAAATGACTAAATAGGTGATTGGTAGGATAAAACAAGGAACTCAATCCCTTTCTTGCCTGGTTTAGAATTGACTTTGATTTTACAGAGCCATGCCCACACTGATACAGAGGTGTTCTTGAGGAAGTTTCCTGAGTTCTAGACTCAGTTTTAGTATAGTCTACTGGCAGTCTGAATAAATCCTCTGGCTATCTAAAGTGTTCCTTATGTGTCAACTTTCTTCAGTTATGTTGACTGAGTTTGATTCTCTAGAGAAATGAAGAACGGAAATATCACAATGGTGCAGCACTGTCACTTCCTTTGTGACTTATTAGCTTCCTTTGTAACTTATTAGCTTCAAAGGAAATTCTGAAGATGCTTTCTGGTATTGACAAGAAAGCAAAAACCAGGGAGAAATGCAGTAACCTATGTGGAACTTGGCTTCAATTGCAGGGGCTTTTGGTCACAGCTCAGCACACTTTTAGTTATCAAACATGTCTTGTTTGAATGTGTGCCAGCCCTGGATGTGTTGGTGCAGTGATTAGGTAGTACCTTCCATACTGGGTCAAGATGCCTGGAGGGAAGTAGGTTGTGTAGCAGCCCCCGGAATACTGCTCCTCACACCAATTCTTCTCTTCATAATGGACTGGCTGTTAAGGCAGAGGGAAAAAAAACTTGAGAAAGAGGCAGAAGAGGTTATTTTGTCTATTGCATATAGGGCACATAACTAGTAGATTTCATTACAGAGAACCAGTTGTAGCTGTCTGTCAGAATTTACAGGGCAGTGCTTCCAAGTTTCCCTGCTTCCTATAACTGAAACCCCTTGTAGAAAATGGTATAGTATTTGTCTATAACCTCTGCATATCCTCCTGTAGGCTTTAAATTACCTCTGGATCATTTATGTTTCATAATGCAATATAAATGCCATGCAAAAACTGATTACACTGATTCTTTGGTGCATGTGTGATTTTTTTCTTCCAAAAATTTTGTTGAACCTCTACTTACAGAGGGTTGATTATACTTCTGAAATAGGGCCATAATAGCCTGATGTTTCTGAAGACAGGTCTTTGGGCAGGAAAATGCTTTCAATATAAACTTGGATAAATTCAGACCTTAGAAAGTTTTTTTTTTTCATTCAGCACATGCATGTATCAATTTTTTTGAGACAAAGTCTTGTTATGTAGCATAATGGCCTGCGATTCTTGATCCTCCTCTGATGCTTCCATCCTGCAAGTACTGAGATTATGAAAATACACCACTATTTCTGGACATAGACAGTAATTATCGATTTCCATGCTCACTTTGTTTTTTATCTATCAGAAAATTTTAGTGTCTAATGGTTTTTGAGAAAAAGTTTTTAAATGATATATAATTTACAAGAATGGTTGTCTAAGAAACAAAAGCAGAAGTGTGTATCTGTGAAAAAAATGATGGTGAGTTTCATGTTTTGATAGGGGTGAGCTTTGCTGAAGGTGGAATGGTTTTCATAGTATGTACTCACTTTGGAGGGATGGTAGGACTTGTAAAACAACCATTGGTCTAGAAAATACATTTTAGCGATCAACAGGCTGTATTTTAGCTGAGAGATTTACAAAATTTGATCTCCTTATAAAAACAACGGCCAGAGTTAAAGCTCAGTGATAGAAAACATGCCTAGCATGTCAGCACCCTATGCTCAGTTCTACACAGGGGTGGGAGGAACCAAAAAGGAATATCCTAAACAGGAAGTTTATCACTAATCATCATTTTGAGAAGAGAAAATTGATATAGCAAAAATTTAAAACTAGGCTTTGAAATATGTTTTGTTAAAAAAATTATGATCATATAGCTGATTTTGCATCCTATTTACGAAGTGTGAGGTCCTGCCTAGATGGTGAAGGACCCTGGGTCCTTTCTGGTATTATCATTATTATCACACTGTATTCTGTCATCTAAGGGCTGATAATGCTTCCTGATTATCCTTCATTGGCTCTGTGGCCTTTCTCTTTCATTTCTCCCTCCTCCAAGGAATTTATTCCACTCACACAGCAAACACCAAAGCCCCAATGAAGTAAGTGACTTTCTTTGTACAAAAAGCACACAAGGACAGAAACAACACTCACTGTTCCATCATCAGAAATGTCTCATCAATATCCTTCGAAGAGACTTTCACAAATGAAAACTTATCCCTTTTGGGGAAATTCTGTATGTGACATTTTCCATTCAACCTCTTCATACAGTGCTTGAGAACATTAATTACCGACTGCTGTCACCCATGAGCTTGATCTAGGGACAGTTCGGAATTCACGGACAAAAGAAGCACTATCTGCAGCAGAGTGAAACACTTTCTAGAACCATTTATGCACCAACTCTACATGTACAGACCTTTCTGAGAATATAATGGGGAAAGATAAGATGTAGGGTCTTTTCAACATGAACTGAGCCCATCCCTGAGATCCCTTTCAGGGCAAAGGAGGCCTCTTCTCACTGGGCAAAGACCGAGAAACATTCTTACCTGAAGAGCTTCTGGGGAGTTCAGAACTTTCGCATATAGCTCACAAAGCTTCCTCAGTCTGTACAACAGAAAAATAAAATGTTGTAATGATAAAAATGAAGCTTAAAGGAAGTAAGGGGAAGGGAAAGAGGGAAGCACCTATTCTTTGAAAGAAAGGTCTCTGGATACCATTGCTTCCACTTTGACCTTTCAGGATAACTAATTATGGTTTTGCTTTTCTTGAGATGCTTTGCTTCTAATGTAGCCCAGGCTTGCTTGGCATTCTCAATCTTCCTGCCTCAGCCTTTCATGTGACATGATTACAAGCAAGAGTGCCCATATCCAGCTTCATTTTAATTTTTGAAAAGACAAGAATTTGATCTATTTCTAATGCCTTAAAACCATGAGCTCACAAATAGGAATGTAGCAAGACTGTCACTAAACCTTTAGGAAAGAAAGTATCAACTTTGAAAAGACAGTCTCAGTTTCCACTCCTGACTCTTGACTCAGAAAGGAAGATGATAGTAATCTGTGTTTCCCAAGCCTTCCAAGGGTTTCTTAAATTTAAAAACTGCCAATATAAAGTTCATAGCCCAATAAGAGTTCTGCTCTTAAGTCTAGTGGAAGAATTGGAAGTAAGTCAACTGTTATAATTAGTCACTTAAGATGAATCTAGCCACTGATATATTTATATTCCTATAAATAAGCATAGCTGTTTCAATATTGGCCCGTATAGGTTAGGAATGCACAAGGGGATCTTAAACATAATGTATAGCTTGACCAATTCATTTTAAAAGTAGTGTTACTGTAGACTGGAGTGTTGGTCCAGGGGTTAAGAGAAATGGCTGCTCTTACAGAGGACCCGAGTTCAGTCCTCAGCATCCATGTGGCAGCTCACAGCAGGTTGTTGTTCCTGTCCCAAGGCATCTAATACACTCTTCTGGCATCAGCAGGCACTAAGCATGGCATGCATATTGTGCACAGACATGCATGCAGACAAAATACCCATATGCATAAAAATAAATATCTTTCTAAAATAAAATACTGTTTTACACCTAGGGACTCTTTCTACAAGCAAGAGGATAAAGGTGCTCAATGTCTTCTGCTCCTCTTTTTCTCTGGAATAGCATGGCACAGACAGATGAATGGTAGCAGAGTGAAGATATGCAGTTAGCTCCAGAAATAGAATGAAGTATGTACGGAGGATGAGAATTCAGGAAGGTGGGCATTTTAAGCTCTTGGAGAAGAAACTGATAATTCAAAAATATAGCTGCCCAGGAAAGAGAAACGCTGACCATTCACTTCTTTGTGAAAAATATATTTCCATTAATTATTTGATAATTTCATACATGCATACAATACATTTTGATCATTTCCATTCCCCAGATTCTCCCATTAACTCTTTCCATAGACACTCCCTATCCCCTCTTTTTCAAACAGAACCCACCAAGTCCAATTTTTGCTACCTATATATTCATGGGTGTGGGGGTCATCCACCACACCATACTCAGTTTACAAGAGTCTACATCATTAAAGAAAACTGATGAACCCTCCCTTAGATCCATCAATAAGTCTTTGGTTAGAAGGAAGTCCTCATGAGTACCTCTACTCTCTGTGGCATTACCTCTTACATCAAAATATACATTAGGAAAAGAAAAGATTTTCAGATAGTAGATGAATCCAGAGATGGACAAGGCGATGCATGCCTGTAATTTCAGCACTTGGGAGATGGAGGCAGGAAGATTGTGAGTTAGAGGCAAGTCTGGGCTACATAGTAAGTCAGTGGACAGCTTGAATAGGCAGCAACTCATCCACTCTCATTACTATCACCCAAAAGCAGTGGAAGAACAGATAATTAAAAATACATATCTTAGAGGACTGGAGAAATAGATTGGCAGTTAAGAGTGTATTAGCTCTTTGGAGGACCCATTTTCAGTTCCTAGCATCAACATTGGATAGTTCATAGCTGCCTATAAATTCAGCTCTAGGGATATTCAACATTTCTGGCTTTCAAGGGCACCTGCACTCTCTCTATTTGTCTCTGTCTCTGTCATCTCTGTCTCTGTCTGTCTGTCTGTCTGTCTGTCTCTCTCTCTCTCTCTCTCTCTCTCTCTCTCTCACACACACACACACACATATGCACATACTCATGCAATACATACATATACACACACATGCCACATACACCTAAAAATAAAATCTAAATAAAAGATGAAGCAAAAACAATATAGTGAAATAGGATTTTTTCTATGTATGAAAGATCATTTATTAAACTATTAGAATGAATAATCCTGACTACATGAAAGGTGTTGTTACAGTATATGATGTTCTAATCTATGAATATGATCAAAAATACAACTTGAGAAAAGATTTGTTCAAGGCATTGAAGAGTCAGCAGTGAGTCAGTCAGATAACACTTCCTAACCTTCATGGATTATATTCCATTGGGGACATTTGAAATCTATGGCCCAGTCAGACTTCCACATCTCAGGCCATGCTCCAAGGTGGAATGGGTTATGGAGGAACATGTTATGCAGACTAAAATAATGCACTGTAAAGTCATTTGGGCTTTGAGTCATTAAATGTGTTATCAGTTGTGCAAGTATACGTATTTGGCAGTGGTGGATACAAATTGCTAGGAGAGATAGCATCCAGAAAAATTAGTCTCTGCACCTATAACCTGTAATTGCTATGCATCATTTATGTAATACTGCCTAACCTAGCAATTTGTCTACTTAATACTCTCCTTCATAAGTAAATGTTCAGCTCTTGCCTTATATCCATTTTCATAATGTTCATAGTTCTTAGCATAATGTGTTGTGCATAATAATTCAGTAAGTATTAATTTGAATATTTGGTTCTTATGTAATAAGCATTGTGACATATAAGAGAACTTTATCATTAACCTAACAGATACATCACATTAGCAATACACATATTACGAGGTATTCTGTATGCTAAAATGTTAATAAACATCAAACAGCAAGCAAACAGTGAAGAAGAAGAAGAAGAAGAAGAAGAAGAAGAAGAAGAAGAAGAAGAAGAAGAAGAAGAAGAAGAAGAAGAAGAAGAGGAGGAGGAGGAGGAGGAGGAGGAGGAGGAGGAGGAGGAGGAGGAAGAGGAGGAGGAAGAGGAAAGAGTGGAAAGAAAGAGGTTACTTACTTGAGAACTCTACTTTCCCTATTATGTGTGTTTTGCTCTAAAAAAAAAAATCTTCCTATCAACTAAACAATGGAGGGAGTAATAAAAGGAAGAAAGGGGGGATGGGAAGGGAGAGATGGGGGAAGGAAGGAAGAGGAGAGGGAAAGAAGGAAGAAGGAAAGAATATTTTGTTACCTTTCTTCTTTGGTAAGGCGTACCAGTTTTCTAGCTTTGTGAGCAAGGATAAATCTAAAATATACAAACAAGAAAAAGACAGTAGTTTAATACTTTCACTTTATTTCTATGCTATACATGCCCTGTTTACTATGCAAGGAAACCACCTCTATACTGACTTAATGTTCATAGTGTCCCTGTTTCAATGTCCCATTCTTGTCACTGAGGAGCACTTTCTGGCTTTGGGAGATCAAGGGAGTCAAAGTAAATGACTGGTCATGACTTCTCCTAGGTTAGTATGACAAAAGATCTATTGCCCTCCTCCAGGCATAGTGACCAAGAGACTAGAGTCCCAAAAGCTCACTTAAGGCTGTGTCTGAGCAATAGTAGGCATGAGAAGCGGTAGAGCCTTTCAGAATATTTTGAATCATGGGGGAATTCAAAGGATTAATATGGTTTCAGTGACAATGCATTGCTCTTTGGGAGAGTGGGTTATTTTAAATAACAAGTTTGGCTTCTGTGCCTATGTCCTTGCTTCCTCTTGGCTGTTTTTGAAGCAGCACAAGGCCCTCATCAGAATCCCAGTAAATATTAATTTCATGCTCTTAGATTAGAACTGTGAGGTACAATGAGCATCTTCTCATAAGGTCCTCAGCCTTAAGAACTCTGCTATAGCAACAGAAAACATAGAAACCAACATGGAAAATATTCCGTTTAGTATCAGTCGATCATGTAAAGATGGCTGTAAAACATATACTGATATACGAAGATGAAGTAGAAAATTAACATAAAAATTTAAATGTTATTGGTATTTGACATATACATATTTATTGTTTAAAAAAGAAGCAATAAGAATACTCCTATCACTGTATTTGCAGAATAGTACTATCAGGAAAAAATGTGTTAACAAAGCTTTTTATGCCTTAATAAATAGTATTGTATTACCTTGCCAATAGCAAATACAGCTATAATATTATAATTGTGCCTTACCCCATTATAGCAGCATAGGTGCCATCTGGTTTGGTATCATCCAATGTGTATGCAATTGGAGCTTCCTCTCCTTCAATAACCATGGTTCCACAGAAATCTTAGAAAACAGAGAAGTACTTGAACACGTTCATTACTGTATCATTTTGCCTGCAGCAATTGCAATGAACACCACTTTGCAATTTGAGAAATTTGGAGGCCAAACATATACCATTCTACTTTGAGTGTATGAAAGCAAACTGAACTGTTCTCAAGGACAGGTAACCTTGGTTCTATGAAAAAAATCAGAGTGGGCTCAGAGGTTATAGCAGAGTTGGTACAGTGCCTGCATAGCATGCACAAAGCCCTGTGTTTGTTCCCCAGCACTGTACAAACTGGATGTAATGGTGCCTATCTATAATCCCCACACCCGGGAGGTAGAGGCAGGAACTTCATCTACATAGTGATTTTGAGACCAGCTATGTAAGACACCCTCTTGAATAATAAAAAAAAAAAGAACAAAATCAAAACGGTCAGTGAAAACTGTGAAATACAAGAGGCTGCATGTTCCTATTTTATGAGTCATTCCTCTTTCAACATTTTTCTTAGAGGCAAGGTCTCAGTATATTGTCCAAGGCAGCCATTAACTCCTGGTTTCATGTGGCTTTCCTACCTCAGCCTCTTGAGTATCTGGAACTACATGTGTATATTTCTGCATCTGGTCCCTAATGCCAGTTGGAGCAGTCCTTGACATTTAGGACACAGGCAGAGAGAACATGGGAAACTAAAATTTTAACAGACTCCTTTTCCAAACCTGACCTCTGAAGACCCCTTTTCCTTTCAAGAACAATAACTTGAGTAAAAATTTCAATTTGTGTGTGTGGGGGGGGTGGGAACCAGGAAAGGGTATAACATTTGAAGTGTAAGTAAAGAATATATTCTATAAAAAAATTAAAAAAAATCAATTTGCTCTGAATAAAAAGTACTTCATCATTATCCCCTGGAACAAAATACAGTTGGCCCTCTGTATTCGTGGGTTCCATACCAATTCACAGTTACTGTCAAAACATTTTTTTCAGGACAAGCATGGTGGCACACATATTTAATCCAAGCACTTTAGAACAGAGACAGGAGAATCTCTGTGGCTTTGAGGCTAGCCTCTTCTACATAGCAAGTACTAGGACAGCCAAGGTTACATAAAGAGACCCTGTCTCAAAGAACCAAAAACATATTTTTAAAATTACATCTATACTAACTGAATATTTATAACCTTTCTTCTTGTTATGATTTCATAAACAATGTATAGTATTTATTTTGTTTATACATATGCATACGCACACACACACATACCACATAATAGCTTATACATATCATTTGTGTGGCAACACATTGTATTAAACATTTTAAATATAGATGATTTAGAGTATATTAAAGAATATATGTAGGGTCTATGCAAATGTTTTGCTATTTCATATCTGGGATGCAAGTATTAAAAGGATTATGTCAACTATGGGGAGCCCTGAAAACAATGTCATATATATAATAGGGATAACTGTTATGCACTTTTAACAAAATACTAATAGAACAGGGACCATGTCAGGTCAGAGTCTGGGATAATAAAACAGTATCTTGCCCAAATTCTCTACTCCTCTTGCTCCATTATCTACTTGCAAATTTGAGGTTGCTCAAACAAATTTTTTTGGTAAAACTCTGAAGCAAACCCTGTGTAGAAAAGCCAACAGGAACAGAATACCCAAGGTACAATTCATGGGGAATGGGGAAATGAGTGTAGCTACCAGCAAGTCCCAGATGCCAGGAAAGCAAGAGGCTTCCAGGACCCAGTAGGGATGAGATTAGCTGAAATGTCCAACAAAGGGGAGGGAGAGCCTGTTGAGACCATATCCAGAGGTTAGGCAAGGACCCCTATTGGGAGTTGGGGACACCCACTCAAGTCCAACTTTTCAACCCAAAATGGCTCCTGTCTAAAGGAAATACAGGGACAAAGTTTGGAGCAGAGACTGAAGGAAAGACCATCCAGAGACTGCCCCACCTGGGGATCCATCCCACATGAAGACACCAAACTCAGACACTGTTGTGGATGCCAACAAGCACTGGCTGACAGGAGCCTGATACATCTGTCTCCTGAGAGGCTCTGCCAGAGCCTGATAAATACAGAGGTGGGTGCTCCCAGCCAATCATTGGACTTAGCATAAGGTTTCTAATGGAGGAGTTAGAGAAAGGACTGAAGGAGCTGAAAGGGTTTGTAACCTCATAGGAAGAACAACAATATGAACCAACCAGACCGCCCCCCCCCCCAGAGCTCCCAGGGACTAAACAGGGTCCATTGCTCCAGCTGCATATGAAGTATTGTCTGGCATCAATAGGAGGAGATGCTCTTGGTCCTGTGAAGGCTTGATTTCCCAGTGTAGGGGAATGCCAGGGCAGTGAGGTAGGAGTGGGTGGGTGGAAAGGGGCGCACCCTCATAGAAGCAGGCAGGGGGAGGGGGAGGGGAGGGGGTGTTCCAGAGGGGAACTTGAAAGGGGGATAACATTTGAAATGTAACTACATAAAATATCCAATAAAAACAGAAAAGGTAACAGGAGGATTTCCAAATGAATAAGAATGTTCTTATAGCTTATATTTAATTGTTTATTTGTATATGCAAAAATGGAGTCCAGTGACAAAGATGATGAGACTAAAAAGGCCACATATGGGACCTGGCATGGAGTTCTGTGAAGCTCTGGGTTCAATTCCCAATACCATCAAATAGCCCTATGTATATATTTGAGAATTTAGTTGCAGAAGAAAAATATTTCCATCACATATAGAAAAAATTTGAGGAAATGATAAATAGAAAATTAAAAACATAGTTTAACATAGACCTTGATCTTGATTAATAAAATTTTGTACCATAGATTAATGGGATAATTGTCCCTGATTTAAAAATAGCTTTTTAGCCGGGCAGTGGTAGCACACGCCTTTAATCCCAGCACTTGGGAGGCAGAGGCAGGCAGATTTCTGAGTTCGAGGCCAGCCTGGTCTACAGAGGGAGTTCCAGGGCAGCCAGGGAAATAAATAAATAAATAAAACAAAAATAACTTTTTAACTGTTGAGACTGTTTTATTTATTCTTGTGTGTGTGTATGCACACGTGTGCATGCACGCATGTGCCATGGCTTGATGTGTGCGTTAGAGAATAGCTGGGAAATAGCTTTTGGAAGTTGGATCTCGTCCCACCGACTCAGGTTATTCAGGTTTTATGGGAAGTATATTTGCCCACCGAACCATCTCACTGGCCTAGAAATTAACTTTTGTGGCTTTTTCTTTTTTCAAATGGTGTCCTATTGCAGTACACCTCCATGCCAGAAGAGGACACCAGATCTCATGATAGATGGTTGTGAGCCACCATGTAGTTGCTGGGAATTGAGCTTAGGTTCTCTGGGAGAGCAGCCAATGCTCTTAACCTCTGAGTCATCTTTCCAGCCCTGAAAGCAACTCTTTTTTTTTTTTTAATATTTTATTTTCTATATTCTTTGTTTACATTCCAAATGATTCCCCCTTTCCCGGATCCCCCCTCCCCATATGTCCCATAAACCTTCTTCTCTCCATCCCTTCTCCAATCACCTCCCTCCTTTTTCTGTGTCCTTATATTCCCTTCCCATGCTAGATCAATCCTTTCCAGGATCAGGACCCTCTCCATACTTCTTCATGGGAGTCATTTGTTATGCAATTTGTGCCTTGGGTATTCAGAGCTTCTGGGCTAATTAATATCCACTTATCAGAGATTGCATTCCATGTGTATTCTTTTGTGATTGGATTACCTCACTTAGGATGATATTTTCCAGATCAAACCATTTGCCTAAAAATTTTGTGAATTCATTGTTTCTAATTGCTGAGTAGTATTCCATTGTGTAAATATACCACATTTTCTGTATCCATTCCTCCTTTGAGGGGCATCTGGGTTCTTTCCAGCTTCTGGCTATTATAAATAAGGCTGCTATGAACATAATGGAGCATGTGTCTTTATTGCATGCTGGGGAATCCTTTGGGTATATGCCCAGGAGAGGTATAGCAGGGTCCTCTGGAAGTCTCATGCCCAGTTTTCGGAGGAACCTCCAGACTGATTTCCACAGTGGTTGAACCATCTTACAGCCCCACCAGCAGTGGAGGAGTGTTCCTCTTTCTCCACATCCTCGCCAACACCCGCTGTCTCCTGAGTTGAAAGCAACTCTTAAAACAGGATTAGCTAGCAGGCATGCAAGAATGCTGACAAAGATTTTTCCATCAGTTGATACCAGAATTTGACTTATACATTTATCAGAAATTACATGTTCCCATTTGAAACTGAGAAACTATCTCAAGAAGTTCTTGATGTTTAACAACAAAAAATTGGTATGGAGGTAGGGAGGATTTGGAAGGAGTTAGATGAGGTGAAAGAACGTAATGAAAATACAGTGCATGAAAAAATGAAATAAAAGCTAATAATTACATAAAAGAACAAAAAAACCAAATGAAACCAAAAGAAGTTTATATTCTTTGTCTTAAATGATATATCTACCTTCCCCTAGGCAGCCTAAAATTCATGCCCTGAGTCTCAGGAGGAAGAAGTTGGCTCTATTATGTTGTTGCCATTGAATACAAAGAGCAAAAGAATAGAACTTTTCAATGTGAGTCATTTTCAAAGGGTAGAGTACTTGCTAAGTGGATGTGCCACTCTAATAAGAACATGAAGCAAGATGCCTTGGAAGCTGGGGAGTTTAGAGTCTGAAGTATGGTTGAGGAAGGTTAACAGCTGTTTTTTCTTCAGCATCTAGAAAGATTTGCTCCCCAAACCCCTAGGGGAACCAAAATCTTTGGGTATACAAGTCCCTAACATATGGTAAACATATTCTCTTATATATGATAAATCATTTTGAGATTACTAAAAGTACCTAATAGGATGTAGATGTTGCATAAACTGCTGTTATACTTAATGGTTTAGGAAATAAGACAGAAAAACAGCAGGGCTGTGGTGGTGCACGCCTGTAATCCCAGCACTCTGGGAGGCAGAGGCAGGTGGATTTCTGAGTTCGAGGCCAGCCTGGTCTACAGAGTGAGTTCCAGGACAGCCAGGACTACACAGAGAAACCCTGTCTCAAATAACGAGAGAGAGAGAGAGAGAGAGAGAGAGAGAGAGAGAGAGAGAGAGAGAGAGAGAGAGAGAGAGAGAGAGAGAGAGAGAGAGAGGAAAAGCATACACATGTTCAGGACAGGTACAATTCTCTTCTGAATATTCTTCTTCTTTACCTGGCTGGGTGTGCAGATGCAGAACCCATGGATACAGACAGCTGACTGAGTACAGAAAACACTGTACTCACACTAAACTGTGATGTTAGCTAGCCCAATTGTCTATAGCAGTCTTAAATTCTACATCTACAGTCTTTCTCTACATTCTACTCTACCCCAAGGATTGCTGTTCTTTCCTGAGCTTAACTTGGTAATTAAATAGACATGATCAGGGGAAAAAACAGAAATGATTGTATATATTTACATATATATTTATATGTTGGCCAAGGCAGCAGATACTAGCTGTGTGAGTGTATGTATGTATATCTATATGTTTACATATACATATATGTGTATATTCATGTAAAGCTACTAAAATGAAAAACAATTGTTAATTCATTGCCATCAGCTACATCTCAGGTGTTTGGTACTCACATGTGGCTAGTGGCAAGAGTATTGGACAGAACACAGCAGGAGTATTTCAAACAATGTTGTATACAGAGCTTTTGGAAACATCTCCATGCACTGGTGAAGTAGCATACATGTACATGGATGAAGAAATGAATTTTATTTACTTTAGTAGGATCTTGACATTAATAAAAGGTGACTTGAAATTTTCATAATTACCATTTTGTGTGTGTGTGTGTGTGTGTGTGTGTGTGTGTAGCTGGAAATGAAACACAGAGTCTTGTATGTGTTGTGCAAGCATTCAACCATCGATCTCCATCCCCGTTCATGAATCCATGTCTTTCTACATCAATATGTTTGAAAAATATATTACAAAATGAAATCACATGTTCTCATGGGGCTTAGGAAAGGACCAAATAAATTTTATATCAAAATATTTGAAGAATAATTCTTCAAAATATTTTTTGTTTAAAAATATTCAATATTTTTTGAAGAAAAATATTCAATATTTTTTGAAGAAAAATATTCAAATATTCAAAATTTTTCAATTTTTTTGAAAAATTCAATTTTTCAAAAAAATTCAATAAATTTTATATCAGAATATTTGAAGAATAATTCTTCAAAATATTTGAAGAATTATTTTTCAGGGAAAAATAATTCATGTGTTTGTGCCAATACATTTTATTTGCAAGAGTTATAGGTAGAACCTGTAATAGTCAGAGGTAGTATCATACACCTATCATGTTAGCAGTCAGAAGAAAGAGACCAGAGGATCATAAATTTTCTGTCCAAATACAAACAATTGTATGTAAATACATATCTTAATACAAAGGTTCTTGGACATTCTCTAGTAAGACTTTATGTCAATAATGAACTTACCCTTTTTTCTCCAGAAGGGCTCTTTGTAATAAACCATGCATTTAATAACTGAACCCAAAGGCACTCGAGTGATCAGCTGGTTTCTTAGCATGGGCAGAGGAGGACTATAGTGAATCTTTGTGCCCAAAACAGGTGGAATGGCACTAATCACATATTTAGCCTGAAAGAAAAGCAAATGTCATTAGCCACCATTGGCCTGCAGTAAAAGTTTTTCTTAATCCTTTCTACTCTTGCTCCCCTTCCATAGCTTAACAATGAAGCCAGAAGGACCCAATTAAAAACTAAAGCATACATTACTGCTACCTAGTTTGAAACCTCCTAAGCCTTCCCTGTTACCTCTCCATCCAACTTCTAATCCTTTATCTCAGCATTTCTTTTGTTTGCCATTTTTGGCTGCCTTGCATTCCTTGGTCAGTCCTGACATGCTCCCAGTTTAGGTGACAGAGTTATTCATCTCTTTCGCCTCTGGGTTCACCTGTCTCAATAAGGTCTTTGCTAACAAGTTTATTTAAAGGATTGTGGTCCATCAGTCAAGTATATCTTATGGGATGCCTTCTCCTTCTCTGCTTAATTTCTTCTCACTGCTTCTCACTATTGGACCCACTTTACATTCTAACTCTACAACTGATTACAGTTGTAATCTTTTACTAAATCAAAAATGTAAAGTCAGGAAATTCCCAGCTCTGAGAATAATGCCAGGGCCGTAAGCCATGATTAATGTTTATTAAGTATTTATTTTGGTTTTATAATTACCCAAGGATCTATTAAAGAGAGTACATTTTCTTTTTTGTTTTTCAATTAATTTATTTATTCATTCACTTTATATCCTGATTGCTGCCCTGTCCTCCTCCCATTACACAGTCCCTCCTCCATTCCGTCCCCTTCTTATCTGGAGGGCAGGGCTCCCCTAGTTATCCCCCTATCCTGTCACATCAAGTGAGAGAACAATTTCAATCCTCTCTCCTCTCAAATAGTTTCACTTCTTTTTTTTCTTCTTCTTCTTTCAGATAAATGTAGTTAACTCTGGCAAACAAACTCTATGAAGTCTGGGTTGTCCTTGGCCTCATATAATCTCCCTTACACATGGGCCTCTAATCTCTGTTCCTGACTTTGAAAGTCTTGCTTACCTCATATATTTCATGGTTTAGGGTTTTCACAACAACATTTTCCCCTGTCTGGTCAATGTGGATCACGGGCCTCTCCAGCTTCACTCGGTCCCCAAGGATATCCTTTATCCGCTCACTCACTTGACCGGACCCACCAATGAATTTCCTCTCCTGGGAAGAAGAAAATGGGACTCAAGATGGATGGATAATATAGGAATTGAGATAAACAGCTAAGTGAATATTTTTTCTTGCTATCCCTTCTCTATGTAAAATTTCAATTTATTATTGGGAATAGTTCTATAATTTTCTATTGGGTATTTTTTTACTTACATTATTATCACTATTTGAATTTTTCTCTATTTACAGGCTACTGTCTTTTTGACAAAATTCTTGGCTTACTAACTGACCTTAAAGTTATACTACTGCAGATTCCAGGGCTCCAGACTGAGCTGGATATTTTCAGAATAATCCCTAGCTCCCTTTTGCCTGGTTCTGGGCACTATCGCCATCCTTTATCTGTTGAATATCTCATTGTTCCCAGATTAACATTTTAAAGACTATTTCATTTAGTTTGATGCTGGCTACCAGTTTGCTGTATATTGCTTTAGCGATGTTTAGGTATGGGCCTTGAATTCCTGTTCTTTTGCATATACCCAAAAGATTCCCCAGCATGTAATAAGGATACATGTTCCACTATGTTCATAGCAGCCCTATTTATAATTGCCAGAAGTTGGAAAGAACCCAGGTATCCCTCAACAGAAGAGTGGATGCAAAAAATGTGGTATATCTACACAATGGAGTACTATTCAGCCATTAGAAACAATGAATTCATGAAATTCTTAGGCAAATGGATGGAGCTAGAGAACATCATACTAAGTGAGGTAACCCAGTCTCAAAAGATGAATCATGGTATACACTCACTAATAAGTGGATATTAGCCTGGAAAACTGGAATACCCAAAACATAATCCACACATCAAATGAGGTACAAGAAGAACAGAGGAGTGACCCCTTGTTCTGGAAAGACTCAGTGAAGCAGTATAGGGCAAAACCAGAACAGGGAAGTGGGAAGGGTTGGGTGGGAAAACAGGGGGAGGGAAGGGGACTGATGGGACTTTTGGGGAGTGGGGGTCCAGAAAAGGGGAAATCATTTGAAATGTAAATAAATGTATCAATAAATTAAAAAAAAGATTATTTCAAATCGGCCAACAAAGAAAGGGGGAAAAGCAGAGAAGGAAGAAACGAGGATGAGAGGTAAAAGGATGGGACAGAAAGGAATATGACTACCAAAGAGATTAAGAACTTCAGTCTACTTTATAGTCTAATGGCATGACTTAAAAATGCTCAGCAAACAAGCATTGAATAAATAAAGAATAAATTCTCATATGTGCAGTGGGTTTTTTTTTTTTTACCATTCTTTAACATTCTTCCTTTATTTTTTCTTTCTTTATTTTTTATTTTATTAGATATTTTCTTTATTTACATTTCAAATGTTGTCCACTTTCCTGGTTTCCCATCTAAAACCCCCATCCCATTCCCCTCCCCCCGCTCTCCAACCCACCGACTCCCTCTTTCCTGTCCTGGTATTTCCCTATACTGGGGCATCCAGCCTTCTCAGGACCAAGGGCCTCTCTTCCCATTGATGTCAACAACACCATCCTCTGCTACATATGCAGCTGGAGCCATGGGTCCCTCCATGTGTACTCTTTGGTTGGTGGTTTAGCCCCTGGGAGCTCTGGGGGTACTGGGTGGTTCATATTGTTATTCCTTCTATGGGGCTACAAGTTCCTTCAGGTCCTTGGGTCCTTTTTCTAGCTCCTCCATTGGGGACCTTGTGCTCAGTCCAATGGTTGACTGAAAGCATCCACCTCTGTATTTGTCAGGCTCTGGCAGATCCTTCTCAGGAGACAGCTCTATCAGGCTCCTGTCAGCATGTACTTGTTGGCATCCACGATAGTGTCTGGGTTTGGTAACTATATGGGATGGATCCCCAGGTGGGGCAGTCTCTAGATGGTCTTTCCTTCAGTCTCTGCTCCATTCTTTGTCTCTGTATCTCCTCCTATGGGTATTTTGTTCCTCCTTCTAAGAAGGACAAAAGCATCCATACTTTGGCCTTCCTTCTTCTTGAGCTTCATTTGGTCTAGCTGGTACAACCACTCTGGAAAACAGTCTAGTGGTTCCTCAGGAAACTGGACATAGTACTACCTGAGGACCCAGCTATTCCACTCCTGGGTACATACCCAGAAGACTCTATAACATGTAATAAGGACACATGCTCCACTATGTTCATAGCAGCCTTATTTATAATAGCCAGAAGCTGGAAAGAATCCAGATGTCCCTCAACAGATGAATGGATACAGAAAATGTGGTACATTTACACAATGGAGCACTACTCAGCTACTAAAAACAATGAATTCATGAAATTCTTAGGCAAATGAATGGAACTTGAAAATATCATCCTGAGTGAAGTAACCCAATTACAAAAGAACACACATGGTATATACTTACTAATAAGTGGATATTAGCCCAGAAGCTCAGAATACCGTAGATACAATTCACATATCAAATGAAGTTTTTTTTTCTTTATTTCTCTTTGTTTCTCAATGCTGAGGATGGATCCAGAACCTGGTTCATACTAGGGAGTGTTCTATCTCTGAGCTACAGCCCAAAGCATGGGATATTCTTTAAAATTCAAGTGCATTTCTATCTTTCTTGTTTGAACTTTCTGAGGAGCCTCGTCTTAAAATTATGCTGGCCACTGATTGTCGGATGACAACAGATGGGCCCTTTTGAAAGCTACTTGAAGCTACTGCAGTTAAGTATGACAAACTGCAAGTTTTCCTCATGCGCCACATTGCAATATCATGATTGCAGAATGACAGTCATTTCTGTAGTAGTGGTTTGTGTTGGGAGAGTGGGTACCTGTCCTCCATTGGTTGTCGAGATGATTCTTGTTGTACCTCCACACTGCTTCACATACCACAGGAACCACAGTGCAGAGACCTCATGAGTCTCTGCAGTTACACACAGGTTCACAAAAAGCGTGGCAATCTGCTTTGTAGATCTGCTCAGGAAGAAACAAGAATGATTAGCAAATGTAGAACAGTCTTCTTAAGATTCTAGAGTAGACGAATAATGTTTCCTTGACTGCATTTAGCACAAGTTAGCAAACTTCTGGAACTCAATATCATAAAACATGAGGGCATGGATTTGGGAAATATGGTGTTTATGCCTCCTTAAACAAAACACCTAGCCAGGCATGGTGGTACACGCCTTTAATCCCAGCACTTGGGAGGCAGAGGCAGGCGGATTTCTGAGTTCAAGGCAAGCCTGGTCTACAGAGTGGGTTCCAGGACAGCCAGGGCTACACAGAGAAACCCTGTCTCGAACCCCCTCCCCCCCCAAAAAAAAACACTTTATTCAGACTTGACTTTGTCCATATTCTGTGTTATCAGTTGTTCCTACACACATGCTTGTCTTCCCACAATATTTATCTTGGTAAAAGGCATCAGCATGCACTAAGTAGTTAAAGTCAAGACTTTTGAAATCAACTTAAATTTCTATATTTTTTTTCCTGCCAGAAGTCTTGAGTGTTTTTATGTGCACCACATATGCCCAGGCTCTCACAGCTGCCAGAAAAGGCTGTTGGACCTCTTTGGTCATGTGCAACCTGATGTAGGTGCTGTGAACTGAACCCACATCATCTACAAAAGCAGTAACCACTCTTAACTGGTCAGCCATCTCTCCAATCACCTATGTATTGCATTTTAAAACCTATGATAACATTTAATTTATGATTTAGAGATGCAGCTTGACCATATATCTGAAGATTTGGGTTTACTTCTGAGCACCATAGAATTCTTTAATTTCATAATTAAGGCACAGTGAGAAATTAGCAATAGCTAATAATAAGATGAGAAATCACAAGTTATAAAATAATAAAATATATTTGAGTTTATGTCTCCCAATATGAAAAATGTTCTTTCTGGAGAAAGACTAAAGACGATTAATTGAAGCTGAAAATAAAGGAAGGCAACTGTGTTTCTCTGTGTCAGGCAGGCACATTTCAAATTGATTTACTCTGCGAGTTTCAGTAAGAAAAGAAATGAGCTTTACACCATTTAAGGGAGGAAAAGTTAAGGAGTTTAATATAATCAGATTCTGTAATTTTTGCCTTGTTGATTTTTAAAAATATGTATGATAGAGTAAATTTCTCTATAAAAATACATAGACATTAGATGCGCTTTAGAAATTCTTAACATATAAAAAGAGGCAATGAGTATTTTCCATACTTCTATCACCCAAAAGGCAATATAAGTCTCATTTGATGTGTCTTTTTAAAGATATAGTTTTTCTAAAAGGCAACTGCATATCTATGATTACTTCGAAAATACATTTTGTGCTTCCAAACAACATTTTATAAATCACAACTAGAGAAATGATCAGCATTGGTCTTTGAATATATTTGTTATTTACTCTGAATCAGAATAGGTTAGTTATTCTGGGTGTTGTTTTCTTTAAAGTCAACAAATGATCTCATGCATATCTTGCTTAGGAACAATTAGAAAATGGTCTGATTCTTGTTTACATAAATATCTCAACATTCTTTTTGTGAGTTGACAACCAAGGGTATTCACTAACTGGAGGCCAAGGTCAAGGCTGTGGCAGTAAATTACAGGTCTCCATGATCTCAAAAAAATATAACTGGTCCCATTTTGAAGGTGCCTAAAAGCTCTTTGGGGACAAAAGAGCCAACTGAATTTATTAAAAGCTTTCATTCACGGAAGATCTAGAACAAATGAAAATTGAAAATCTAGAAAATTTATAAATGAACAGAATTGTATTACAATCAAAATTAATTCTATTATAAACCATGTTCTCATATCAAGTATTTAATAGCATAGATAGTGTTATTAAGTGTTCTTAATCGATGCATAAAAAGCATCAATTCATGGCTCAAACCATCATTTCAGAATGGAGTGCTTCCAAAGGCATGTTATATAATATGCAGTACCATTCATTTTTCAGGAAATATTTGGCAGCAGATATCCATTATAAATCAAATTATAAATAATATATTAATATGATTTTCAGACAGAGGATTGTATATATCACCATTTCTACTCTTTAGAAGCCTGCTTTTCTATGTGTTTAACATTATTTTTTAAACTACTATGTATTCCTCCATAACATGATTTTAAAACCTCTAGTCGAGCCGGGCGTGGTGGCGCATGCCTGTAATCCCAGCACTTGGGAGGCAGAGGCAGGCGGATCTCTGAGTTCGAGGCCAGCCTGGTCTACAGAGTGAGTTCCAGGACAGCCAGGGCTATACAGAGAAACCCTGTCACGAAAAAAACAAAAACACAAAAAAACAAAAAAACAAAAAAACCTCTAGTCTATCCCATCTTTTGGGTGCCCATCTCTCTCTCTCTCTCTCTCTCTCTCTCTCTCTCTCTCTCTCTCTCTCTGTCTCTCTGTCTGTCTCTGTCTCTCTGTCTGTCTCTGTCTCTGTCTCTCTCTCTCTCTCTGTCCTCCTGCCTTCCCTCTCTCCTGCCCTTGTTTCCACTGTCTTTGTGATGAATTATAACCTGAATTAACAAGTTTGTCTTGTTATTCAGACATGTCTGTTGATTCAGATATGTCTAAAACCTTGCTTTTACTTTGTGGCCAGTGCTATCACTTCCTTCCTTAACACCCAAAATGTGAAAGTACCAACTTCAGAGCCAAATAGAATTTTAAGAAATGTGATTTAGGATTACAGGACAGTACTCTTGAACTTGGCACCCAGTTCTATTCTTCACGGGCCTGAAGTTGGCTTGAACTTGAAGCCCTGCAATCCTTTCCATTTTTCCTGCTGCAAATCAGAACTTCTGCCTTGCTTTCTTTCAACACTACAGCTTTTTCACTAATTGGGACAAGTAGGCCTACTCACTTGTTTCTTCTATGGGTGTGAATTACCTAGAAGTTACTGTTTTAAACAGTGAAGATTTGCAGTATGTCACAAATGATGTTTCAAATGCCTATGCTATCTGCACCACCAGTAAGGAATACAAAACTAGTCTTTTTTTTTTTTTTTATTTGGGGGGCAGAAAGATACAGAATTTTTTTTTTAATGTTTAAAATATTTTTTTATTCGATATAATTTATTTACATTTCAAATGATTTCCCCTTTTCTAGCCCCCCCCTCCCGTAAGCCCCCTTCTCTTCCCCTGTCCTCCCTCCCACCCCTTCCCAGTTCCCCGTTCTGGTTTTGCCAAATACTGTTTCACTGAGTCTTTCCAGAACCAGGGACCACTCCTGCTTTCTTCTTGTACCTCATTTGATGTGTGGATTATGTTTTGGGTATTCCAGTTTTCTAGGTTAATAACCACTTATTAGTGAGTGCATAAACTAGTCTTACATCAACAACCTGGTAAGTTAGACTACTAAACCACTGGTCTTTAAAACATTCAAAGTAAAAAAAGACGGCTTATTCTAGATCATTCTGAGGACTTTATGGGGGAAAATAGCACTGTGGTGCTGCAAAATGACAGCAAAAATAATAAAATAGTTCTATCTTTAAGGGAATACTTAATTTCAGTGTCTTTCAACTCTTCATGTAGCCAGTGGTTTGGGTTGAGACATAAAGCAGATACTTCCTCGCCTCATGCCTGTTAAGTGGCATACCTAAGGAAACCCCAAGCATTGTTACTATAAATGCTTTTGCCCGATGAAAGAGCTTACTTGGTCCAGCAGATCTTATCTAGCAATTCTTTCATCGTCATGTAGTCCCATTCTTCAGCAAGGGGTGCTTTCCAAGGAGCATCACTGGGAATCTATGTTCAAGTGCATTAAAGAAGAAAGAAGACAGTTTTCCATTCAGTGAATTATTTGACCAACAGTAAAGCTCTGACTCAAAGAAGAAAAAGCTTAAAATTTAATTTTTCTAAGTACCCTTAATATTCCTCAAATGGCATAAATCTCTATGCCTGTGTGCTCCTTCTGTCACAGATCTATAGCACTCAGTTTATAATAATGTTCTTTCAGAATAAATATATTTTTCTTATGTGAATATATTACAATATATTACAATAAAATTTAATTGCTACATTGTATACAGCAAAATATTAATAAAAAACAGAATGTATAACAATGTATTTTAATAAGTTCTGTGAATATGGTCTCTGTTTCTGTAATATTCTGTTTAATATTTTCCAACTGCAGTTAGTCATAGATAAAAGCAACCATGGAAAGTAAAGCTACAGGTAAGGGGAATTAAGTTAATAACTTACAAAGGTCACTCATAAATTTAACTCTTTGATTAGGATCAAAGAACTGCTGCCAATCCTCTCAAAATCAGAAGAGTTTTCAATTAAAGTTTCATGTATTTATATACTCGTGGGATGCATGTTTAGGTGTGCTAGAGAATCAAAGAAACTTCTGTGTCCCTGGGAGTTTTTTAAATTAGAAATATCATTCCAGGAAGGCTAACGGTTTCATACTTTTCTACTTGCCCATCAAGTGTATATAAATAACAGCCTGTGTGAACTTCTTTTAGAAGTTAGACACAAATTCTTTCATTCATTTCACTGATGTTCATTGATTGTTAATATGTGCTGGACACTATACTATGCACATGGGATTACTGATGCATTGCACCTTTTTTTTTTCTTCTGCAAATTAATGAAAATTACATATATAGTCAAAACAGCTTAAGAAATGTTACCTCTTGACCCATCTCATCCATTGTCCTCCAGAGGTTGTTATAATCTAGGTAGGTGATTGGATTCCATACTGGTGGGAATGGGCCCCTGAAGGGGTATGATTTTCCCTGTGAGATAAATATATTTAAAAGGAAACATTTACAACAGTCTAAATCTTGTTAGATCTGCGAAGTTGACAATTCTTAAAGAACAAAATCCTATTACCTTCTGTGTGACTGACTGATATCTAAGACACACTAAAATCTTCTGGCACCTGTCTCCTTAGAATCCTTTTCAACTTTTTGGCATAGACATCTCCAGTAGAATACTCTTTCATGCAAATAAGTTTGGTGACAAGTTAAACAGAGTAAAGTGGTTTGTCTCTGAAATTGGGACCCTTACCATATAAAATCTAAATGCCAGTACAGAACAGAGTAACCAGAAGGTATCTCTGTTGTCAATAATACTTGTAAACATCTTAGAATCAGATGCCATTGTATACACAGAGAATTGGAAAATTACAATTATGAACACAATGCAAGTTAGGAGCCAGAAACCACATGTGTGGTTATGTGATACAAAAGCCACAAAACAGGACCGTCAAGCTTTTCCAGGGATTCAGAAGTCTAGATACACACAGGAGTTTCCAGAAGTAATGGAAATTAAAGAGGATAAATGAAGAACCCCAGGTCTCTCTCGAAAGCATTCTGATACTAGCTACGTCTCTCCACTAGAAAGAGCAACTTATTGACATAGAGAAATAGGAACACAGCCCCATAAAATAATGACAATAAGGCAACATACAGCTCACATCTGGGAGGCCTAACTTGATGATGCAGCTAAAAGATACATCTCAAATCTTTTTTTTTAGGTCTATTTTAAAACCTCAGTCAGATGTTAGGCTGTGCAATATGACAATGTCTTTCAACTGAATCAGAATAGGCTTCCCAGTAACTATGAGTCATTCAGCAATGATTCATCTTGTATTGAATTTTATAGTCAGGGCAATTGTGAAACAAACTGAGAAGAGTTTTTATGCTAATACTTTGACCATGTTGATCTATTTTTTTTCTCCACAGGTCATAAGAGTCAGGAGGAGGAATGAGTTCTTAAAGAAAAAGTGTCAGATAAAGAAAGAGAGGGTAGCTCAATGTAAGGGGGGTCTTGACATGGTCAAAGCCTACAGGGTAGGCCAGACACTTGGAAAAGAAACATGATTCAAATTCAGAGCAGTCCGGTTAGTAGAATTCTGTCCTTTCCAAGTTCTAATTATCTTTTTTCTTAACTTACTGGAGCACAAGATAATTAATTCAAAGGACACTCGATCCACCCAGCAGCCAGCAGGGATGAGGCAGTCACAAAAGAACACACAAGGTATGCACTCACTGATAAGTGGATATTAGCCCACAAGCTTGCTCGGAATACCCAAGACACAATGCACATATCAAATGATGCCCAAGAAAAAGGAAGGAGAGGGCCTGGTCCTGGAAAGGCTCAGTGCAGCAGTGTAGGGGAATACCAGGACAGGGAAGTGGGAAGGGGTGGATTGGGAATGGGCAGAGGGAAGAGGGCTTATGGGACTTATGGGGAGGGGGGAACTGGGAAAGGGAAAATCATTTGGAATGTAAATAAAGAATATAGAAAATAAGAAAAAAAGAAAAAAAGAAAAAAGAAAGAAAAGGACACTCTTTAGCTTGTCCTGCAAAGAGGAAAGACAGGTTTTAGGCCAGAGCAGAGTTAACTGACAAATCATGAAGTGCAATGCAGTTCAGACTTCACACAAGGATGGCAGCCTGCTCCTCCTACATTCTTCTAAGCAGGAAGCCTGTGAGATGCTTGCTTCTCTGCAACACTTTCCTCCTTTGTCCAAGAACAACACTTTTGCACAGCATGTGCCATATGGAAGTGAACAGAGGGGTGCTGGCAGGTCCATGACTCTGCTCACCACTCTGCAGCTCAGAGGTTCAGGTGAAATACAATACAAGAGAAGGTACACGGCTCCCTAAACCACAAGATTTCTACAAGGTGATGGTGGCAAAGGCCAAGTGTCACGTGATCCTAATCTAGCCATATTTTTTTTATGTTTTTTTTATTCGATATAATTTATTTACATTTCAAATGATTTCCCCTTTTCTAGCCCCCCCCCCACTCCCCAATAGTCCCGTAAGCCCCCTTCTCTTCCCCTGTCCTCCCTCCCACCCCTTCCCACTTCCCCGTTCTGGTTTTGCCGAATTCTGTTTCACTGAGTCTTTCCAGAACCAGAGGCCACTCCTCCTTTCTTCTTGTATCCCATTTGATGTGTGGATTATGTTTTGGGTATTCCAGTTTTCTAGGTTAATATCCACTTATTAGTGAGTGCATACCATGATTCACCTTTTGAGTCTGGGTTACCTCACTTAGTATGGTGTTCTCTAGCTCCATCCATTTGCCTAAGAATTTCATGAATTCATTGTTTCTAATGGCTGAATAGTACTCCATTGTGTAGATATACCATATTTTTTGCATCCACTCTTCTGTTGAGGGATACCTGGGTTCTTTCCAGCATCTGGCAATTATAAATAGGGCTGCTATGAACATAGTAGAGCATGTATCCTTATTACATGGTGGGGAATCCTCTGGATATATGCCCAGGAGTGGTATAGCAGGATCTTCTGGAAGTGAGGTGCCCAGTTTTCGGAGGAACTGCCAGATTGATTTCCAGAGTGGTTGTACCAATTTGCAACCCCACCAGCAATGGAGGAGTGTTCCTCTTTCTCCACACCCTCTCCAACACCTGCTGTCTCCTGAATTTTTAATCTTAGCCATTCTGACTGGTGTAAGATGAAATCTTAGGGTTGTTTTGATTTGCATTTCCCTAATGACTAATGAAGTTGAGCATTTTTTAAGATGCTTCTCTGCCATCCGAAGTTCTTCAGGTGAGAATTCTTTGTTTAACTCTGTACCCCATTTTTTAATAGGGTTGTTCGGTTTTCTGGAGTCTAACTTCTTGAGTTCTTTATATATATTGGATATTAGACCTCTATCTGATGTAGGATTGGTGAAGATCTTTTCCCAATTTGTTGGTTGCCGATTTGTCCTCTTGATGGTGTCCTTTGCCTTACAGAAACTCTGTAACCTTATGAGGTCCCATTTGTCAATTCTTGCTCTTAGAGCATACGCTATTGGTGTTCTGTTCAGAAACTTTCTCCCTGTACCGATGTCTTCAAGGGTCTTCCCCAGTTTCTTTTCTATTAGCTTCAGAGTGTCTGGCTTTATGTGGAGGTCCTTGATCCATTTGGATCTGAGCTTAGTACAAGGAGACAAGGATGGATCAATTCGCATTCTTCTGCATGCTGACCTCCAGTTGAACCAGCACCATTTGTTGAAAAGGCTATCTTTTTTCCATTGGATGTTTTCAGCCTCTTTGTCGAGGATCAAGTGGCCATAGGTGTGTGGGTTCATTTCTGGATCTTCAATCCTGTTCCATTGATCCTCCTGCCTGTCACTGTACCAATACCATGCAGTTTTTAACACTATTGCTCTGTAGTATTCTTCACAGAGCTAGCCATATTCTTATAAAGAGGTTGTATTCAAAATTCTAAAGAGAAATATCAGTTTGTGTGAGCAAATTGGTAAACAAACAATATACCAAGAATACCATGTTGAACACCATAGTCCTCAGTGTCTTACACCTAAACAAATAACGATTTAGCTTAACTAGATTCATAAAAGCAAGTATGCTTTTAATAGATGAGGGAAAGTTTCTGATAAACACAGGAAAGAGCTATTGTTGGGCTCATTAAAAAAAAAAAATCTCAAGCTTTAAGCTTCGGGGAATAAGTAGGAGAGAGAGGAAATGGAAGTTTATAAAATCACACAACCAAAGGCCCTGCAAGAGGTTTGGACTTCAGATTTGGCCATGATATAAACAGTCCTGCAACTGTTACTCTTTTGAACTCTGTCCAAGGCAGCCAATCCTTCTGAAGAAATCACGCAAAGACATCAGAATAAGCCCCCAGCTCATGAAGTGCCAAGTAACAAAGTCTAATTCAATATAGCATTTTTGTTTTGTCCTCAAAATAGTCCTGTGATGCAGCACAGTAATTTTTCTCTCAAAGGTTAAGAAAATAGAGCGCATATAAGTTTAAATGACTGCTTTGGAATATTACAAATCACACATAAAAACTTTCAATTTATAGTAGGTATGTAGGTCAAAAGTGTGTATGTGTGTATCAAAAGCACCATGATCAAAGTTAAATAAGTGTCCCAAAGTAAGCACTATGACATAGGGCACTACGACACCAGAAGTATTAGGGTGTTTGAGAGAAAGTTACATTGTCCTCCTGGTTCCCCAGAGAGACTAGGGAAGTGGACTTAGGGGGAAATCGATAGTAGGAGTCCATTAAAAATCTCCAAGATCTTTCAAGGATACTTCGGGGAAGGTGGGGAATTGTGAGAAGGTAGGCAGGGCTGAATAGAAAACATTATTAGCTATCTTTGATTTAAATACCACACACTTAACTCTCTCTCTCTCTCTCTCTCTCTCTCTCTCTCTCTCTCTCTCTCACACACACACACACACACACACACACCACAATATGCCATTTTAAAAATTCTAGATGACAAAGAAAATTATGAAGACAAAATATTTATGGCACAGAGTATAGCACTGTGGTAGAACAGTTTCTTGCCATATACTAGGTTTAATTCCTAGAACTACAGAATGTAAAGCTAAAACAAGGTAAACATAGATTTTGTCAAGCAAAAATCCATCCTGGTTATCAATACCTCAAAATGTTTTTTTATCCATTGGTGGTTGAAGTACAGGCATTTTACCAATTAACCTTTGGCTTGTTTTTAGCCAATTTTATATTCTAAATATGTTCCGCATCATTAAACCTTGTCAGTCATACTTTTCTTGATAATTAGATGACATCTCCTGATGTATGGAGACCGACCATTGTCCACTGGGGTTGAAGGATCCCTCCAGATTCCTAAAATGGATGCAGTAGAATTGGGGATCTCCATTTCCCAACCATACATCCACATGAGGGAATTTTTTCTTTATATATTTCATTCCAAACAACATGTGTCGGTGAATTAAATATTAATGCAGGTTTGCAGATATGAACATCCAGTTATTGTCTGTGGAGCTGGATCTGAACAAGCTATGCAAAAAGTGTATATAAATGCCATTTGCCCATATTTTTCATTTATAAACATTTCATTAATTTTTTTCATACAATGTAGTTTGAGAATATTATATCCCCTCTCCCAACTCCTATATACTTTCAACTTCCATAACTACCCAACTTCATTCTCTCTCTCTCTCTCTCTCTCTCTCTCTCTCTCTCTCTCTCTCTCTCTCAATAAACCCCTAAAACCAAGAACTGAAAAAAAAAACCAATCAACTAACCAACAACAAAAAAGACAAAAAACAGAAAAATACCTAATTAAACCCATTCAAAAATACATAGGTTTTTGAGGCTGGCTTTGGAGTATGTTTGATATTGACACTAACACTCCATTGTAGAAAACAGATTTTTTTCCTTTGCAAACAGATGCTAATTGGAGATAGCTTCTTAGTTACAGGTAGGGCCCTGGGCCCACTCTCTTTGCTCAGTGCTGGAATCCATCCAGCTTGAATCTTTGCAGGTCTTATGCGTGTTACTGCAGTCTCTGTGGATTCATACATGCATATGCATCAGCCTGTTATATCTAGAAAAGCCTGTTTCCTTTGAGTCACCCACCACCCTTAGATGTTACATTCTCTCTTCATACTCTTCTTCATAGATCCCTGAGCCTTGTAGGGAGGAGTTTGTTTAAAAACATCCCCGAGAATTTCATGAAGTCATTGTTTTTAATAACTGAGTACTATTCCATTGTGTATATATACCACATTTTCTGTATCCATTCCTCCCCTGAGGGACATGTGGGTTCTTTCCAGCTTCTGGCTATAAATAAGGCTGCTATGAACACAGTGGAGCATGTGTCCTTATTACATGTTGGAGAATCTTCTGCCCAGGAGTGGTATAGAGTTGAATGTGTATGAAGAATGCTATCCAGGGGCTCTTATTGTGTGTAATCTTTAACAGAAGAAGTTCCAATCAGTCTGTGAATACAGTCATTTATTAGTCTTTATGGTGATGATGGAAGAGTGTACAGGTATCTTCTTTCAAAAAAGTATAAAAATCTGTTTAAAAAATCCCATTTAGGGCTTGAGTGCTATGAAGTCTCTCACTCTCATCACACTGTCTGGCTGTGGAACTGTGCTAATTACAGTCGTCTTAAAAGAGCTTCTGAGGGTTGAGTGAGGCATGTGTGTGTATATATATACACACACATATATATGCCATTAAAGGAGAAGGTGAGTGGGTGGGGGAGCACATTCATAGAGGCAAAGAGGAAGGAGGAAAGGGAGGCTGTGGGAATTGGAGCTTGTGAACGGGTAACTGGGAAGTGGGATATTATTTGAGATGTAAATGAATGGAATGAGTAATAATAAATAAATAAATAAAATATTTTTTGCTACTTTCCTCTAGCAGAATAATTAGCAGTAGACTTTCCCCTAAGGCCCATGACCTATGTAGTCTCATGTTATTGACCACTTTAGTAGCATCACATACGGGTTGCCTCTCATGGAGTGGGCCTTTTCTATACTTTTAGAAAGTAGTGTGCTACTCTCATGTTTGTCTCACTATTGCATGAGTATAACTTGCATGCAGGTTGTTGTTATAAGTCTCAGGGTTTGTAGCTGGGTGACATTAACGATTACTTTTCTACACACAGTACATTCCAGCACTATAACTGCTAGTCGGTAGAGAAGAAGCTTCTAGTTGGGCACCAGCTCAATTTCTCCATGTTTGAAATAGTATTGTAGTGACTTTAAGTGGATTAATAAGTAAATAGAAAATTCTCAGTTTTGATTTCTATTATAGCCATTATAGAGTCACAAAAATGTCATCTGAGGTTCTAAATAGTTTTTAAAACATGACAGTGTGAGAGAAGTTGGATAGAAGCTAAGGAGAAGAGATACATGATGGCTTTTAAGAGGTTAACAGAGCACATTCAAAGTGGCTCTGAAAGGTGATAGTTCTATAATTAAAAACAAATGGGTCAATATGGGTCAACTTCAGTTCTCTTTCCTTTAAAAAGATTTAGTTGTTTTATGCACATAAATGTTTTTCCTGCATATATGTATGTATACCAGGTGCCTGCCTGCTGTTAACAAAAGCCAGAACAATATATCAGATCCCATGCAAGTGGATTTATGGACAATTGTGAACCACCATGTGGGTGCCCTCTGCACGAAAAGCAAGTGCTCTAATTGCTGAGGAATCTTTCCAGTCTCTCCATTTATTTTACTGTATGGATGTGTGTGTGTGTGTGTGTGTGTGTGTGTGTGTGTGTGTGTGTAGTGCAGTGGAGGTTGGAACTGCCATCTTCAAGCACACTAGGCAAGTAATAGTACCATGGAGCCACAGCAAACTATTGTTCCTTTTCCTTTAGAATCAGTCACACTATCTCAGAAGTGTGTGGCAAGGACTAAAGGTTATACACAGCACAAAGCGTATGCACAAACTCAGTGGCTGTGGCTGAGGGTTTATGAGCATGATAAACTGTCATCTAAGCAACCTCATCGTACTCACGAAGCCATGTACATTTTTTTTTTAAAGTATGCTTCTTTGGGTAAATTCTGAAAGTCTGAATTTCTAGCAAGAAGATTTAGATTCACTTTTTATGGCAAACTTGATGGAAGTAAGGAAATAATTAGATCTTCATGTGGCCTTACTGTGGAGCCTGTAAAGATTTGCCAGGCTGAAAGAACTATTTGAACCCAGTCTTCTGGAGCCTTTACTTTTAAGCAAAGCAGGCGTGCTTGGTGACACACTAACACTAGCGAGTGTCAAAGCCCTACAAGTCCTTATTTCCCTTTTTCCTTTGTTCTATCGGCTTTCTATGGCCTTCTTGTTCTTGATGCTGGTGAGAGTCACTGCCAGCAGGAATAGGTGGCCCCATTCTCCTTATATCAAGATCCTGAAGGATGACCTTTTTTCTCTTAGTATGTCACCTCAAATGTACATAGGAACCTTGACTTCCTGGCCATGGGAGCCTAGGTAGTTTATTTGTCTTTGTATAGTATGGCCACTTTTATACATATGAATTAGGTTATACTTAGATCATATATGCATTTGCAGACCCAAGCTTTCTTTACTTTTGATCTATAGTTTTAAGTTGAGAGAAAAGAAATTTAATCTTTCTCACAGGGTAAAAGAGATGAAGACCTGCAAGCTGTACTTAGACAAATATTTTTCTTCCTCTGTTGGCATGCTCGCTCTGTGGTCCTCATTCATATTTATATGCATTCAACCTGGCATTGAGAGTCTCCTTGGAGAGCATCAATATAGTGGGGCAGATGTGGTTTTGAAACCTGCCAACATCATCCCAGCTTATGAAATACCTGGCCATGTTCATTTAGGGATACATGGAGAAGATAGAGTTGTAAAAAGAAGGTCAGGTATTGTAGAAATAACAGTAATATCCATGACAAGAGCTACCACAGAGCTTCCTCTACACCAGCCTCTTGGTTGTATTTTACGCACATTTTGTGTACTTCATAATGACCCCAGGACATAGGCACAAGACTGCCCTTTTGAGATAGAGAAACTGAGTCACACAGATGAAAAATTATTGGTTGAACTTCTCATAATTAAGTGGCAACAAGATTTTAATACACATATTCAAAGGCCAATGCCCCTGATCAGGAATTTACCAACCTATTAATTATTTAGCACAACATGCCAGTTATGAGCTAATAGTTTTGATTAAATTATATAGTTTAATCTTCACAAGAAGGCTGTGAATAGAATGTTCCATTTGGAGATCAGTTCCTAGATGGACTTGGTAACTTGGCCACAATTGTATGATTTCCATGTGTTACGATCATAATTTAACCTATGATTTCTGAGTTCTTCTTTAGCTGTGTCAGAATGTGTGGCAATAAACAATAAACTCCCTATAATAGTAAAAGACTTCAGGTGTTGTCTCTAAGAGCAACATCTCAGCTGATTTACAGAAGATCTCTGGAGGCATTGAATAAAGTAAGCATTGATTCCAGTAAGCACTTCATAGTCTTACAAGCAAAGCAGAAGCTAATAACCAGTTGAAAGACAGGCCAGATCATTTTTGCATTTTTTTCCTTTTCCAGCCTAAGTCCAGTCCAGCTCATCCTCAAATGGTTGTCACACCAACTTCTTTATTCATTCAACAGGCACTTCCTATGAACCTGGCAGGATTTTAAGCAAGTGTATATACAGAAGATCTCTCTTTAGCAAGTATATATTTTAGTAGGGGTAAAAGAAATAAAGCAAAACAATAATAAGAAAAGCATGTAGTAGATTGGAGAGGGAACAATAATAAGCAGACAAAGAGAGTAAGGGGAATAAACAGGAAGCACTGGCAGCTGGGTGTTGGTTGCAACTTTAAATAAGGTGGTCATAGAGGATGTTACTGAGGGGGTAACACATGAATTATATGACTATAGCGAGGAAGGGTGCTCCAGTCAGGCAGAGCCTCATAGCAGGTGTTCTGAGATCAAAAAATTGATAGAATAATATTCAAAGCATGAAAAGGAGTCAGCCCTACTCTCTTCTTTCTTCTCCAACAGAAAGGTTCCCTTCCTCTCTGGAACAAATCCAAACTCCTGAACTTGATTTTCAAGGTAGCCAGAAGAAGGTGGCTGTCGAAAGAACTGGCTGCCTTTGTGCTTGGTCAGACATCTTGCCTAATCTTAGTGGGGCGTCAGGGCACCTTTCGGCCATACTCTCTTCTAATCTCCAGTGGTATGTGCAGAAGCTTGCTAGGCCTGGATCATACTATTCAGTTTCATGAAGAGGCGTCTAAAACTCTTGTTTGTGCAGAATACCCATTTGGAGTCCTATCATATTTGTCCATACAATTTTGATACTATTGTATGGATATTGTATTATCTCTTTTCTATCTCCAGTCACTTAAGGAAAGGAACCAATAATCTGTATCCTCGCACAGTGCTCCCACAAGAGTACAATAGGTGCAACTGATGATTGATAGGCATCAGGCAAAGGGATGGGTGGGTGGAAGAGGAATGATTGGTTGAGTAGTAATTCTGAAGAAGAGGAATTCTTTAGCATCTAAGGTAGCAGCATGATTGCTTTGTGAATGCAGTTAATTTTTCAGGGATGGGAGTGTGCCTCAAAAGGAAAGCACTTGCCTAGCATGTGGGAGTTCTTGGATTTGACCTTCACCACCAACTCCCAAATTTAATTTCTCCAGAAAGAGTAAATGTTTAAAGTAGAAGGCTGAGAACTGTAACTCAAAAGAATTTATCATTTGTCTTCTTTTCCTTCCATATCTGTTTTGAATGCACCTGCTGATGAAGGCAAGTCTGAATTCCGCAGGAAGAAGTCTCCCAAATTAGATTGTTGACTTCAAAGCATACAATTGTGTTCCCAAGGATACCCTGAATCCTTTTGATACTTGGATCAGCCACTTTCAGTCCTATCATGTAGCAAACCACCAGGACAGACTGCTAACGCCAAGAGGCTGTTTCCAAAGCAGAATAATGTTCACAGCTACAAACCACTTTTCTGTGCCGACTTTCCACTCTTACCATTTGCAGACACTTAAGTCTTTATTTGATCAAATGGCATAGGTTTCTGAAATATTTCAATAAATACCATTCCTTTGTTTAGACCATGTAATTTTTAAAATATTCCCAATATATTAAGCAACACTAGTGTTCTGGCCCAGGATAATGTGCTTTTCAAAAAATACAGACAAATAATTAGTAGTGTTGATCTCTATAAGTAAAATCTTGGCTCAAATAAAATGCTTCACAATCACAATATCAAAAACCCTGTCTTTCAAAACCATACACAGACACACACACACACACACACACACACACACACACACACACGTAAAAATAAATGCTTTAATGAAAAAAGTACACTTCACAGAAAACCAAAAGACCTATCCTTCCTATTAAGATAATTATAAAATATTTATGGTACCTCAGTAGCTTTGCTGGTGCCAATGTTATTCAGTATTTTCTCTTAAATTGTATTCTTTTAAAAATGCGATAGTATTCCATCGTTTTAGATGGAGACATAAAGGCACAAAAGTAGAAATAATGGCAAGATGACTCAGAAGTTCATTGGTGAAAATTAATGATGCTGACAATGTCAAGCGTTTAGAGAATACACACACATACAGAAAGGGGGGGAAAAGAAAGAAAGAGAGAGAGACAGACAGAGAGAAACAGACGAACACACAGAGAGAAATGTTAAGGAGAAATGTGGACTTCCATTAGATGCACAACCCAAAATTCACCTTGATGAGTCAGAAGATTTCCCCCTAGGTAGCTTAATACCTGAAAATAATACCCATATGTCAAAGGATGAATTTGTCAAAGAAAGAAATATGTCTGCTTGGCTCTCACAGGAGCATTGCTTCTATGGCCATAAATTGTTAGTCTGGAAATTGTGTTGATTTACGAGACATTCACTTGTTGAGACAGTAAGAAATGCACAGCAGAGGTCATTCTAAGTATTATTAGAGAAATTATGCTGGAAAAAAATTAGAAATGATGCTGTGATGAATGGAAGGAAACTCTGGACCAAGATAAAAAGGGTGTCTTGGAGATATCTGCTTATATGAAAAAAATATTTTCAAGAATATTAAAAATTTCTCACTGAAGGAGAACTTTTGATTGGCATTCATGCTTTTTAAAACACCACTGTTTCGAAGGAACAGTCACTATCAAGTCAGTTTGTATTTACATTTATCATGAGTAACTATGGGGGGATTAGTACTAGAACTCTCTGTGGGTGCTGGTATCCTTACATGTTCAAATCCCTTATTTCAAACGATTAATGTTTTCACACCAACTGACTGGGCTTTCGCATTATCCAGCTCTCATGACTCTGATCTCATATCAAAGTGTGAAAACCTGTGCATGCTCATAAGAAACAATTATGTTCTGTCAAAGATGAGAAGTTTGACATTGGCAATGAAGTATTTATACCATGAAAACTGTACAGATGACAGCTGGTTTTTTATTTACTCTGTTTTGTTGTGCTTGGGAGTAGTCTTAGAAGCAAACAATCGTTTCTCTCCCTACTCATTCTTGACTTCTCTTCTTGGAGGACACAGGATTCTTATTGCTCACAAAGATTTTCACATGTCAGATTCCAGGCTTCAATTTTGTATTCTTCCCCTCTGGCTGGAACATTTTTGTCCTAACAAGCACTTTTTGTTCTCTTGCCACCTTCTTAAAGTTTCTTTGAA
Source organism: Apodemus sylvaticus (assembly GCF_947179515.1). NCBI lineage: Eukaryota > Metazoa > Chordata > Mammalia > Rodentia > Muridae > Apodemus > Apodemus sylvaticus. Next base: position 4,523,071 of record NC_067495.1, on the reverse strand, counting down.
ATGTTAACAACTTGGTGAGGTCCACTCTGACTTCCCTCCTTAGTGGCACATTCCTCTCAAACTCCCCCACACTCTCCAGTCTCTGTTGCCTTATAATTCATATATAATTCACATGTGCACGTGCATGCACACATACATACACACACACACACACACCCATATTTGTTCATTATAGTTATTTTGATACAGTATTATTTTATGTTTATGGGCATTTTTAAGACCTGGTTGAAAAATTCAAATCCTCATTAGAAATTATTAAGTCTTGCCATGGGAAAATAATTATAAAGGCCAAAGTCTTTTGAATAATTCAATAACTTGATGTATAACTGAATTTTAACTCAAAAATACACTTGAAAATCAATTCAAAGTATTAACTCATTAAAGTTAAGAGTTATCAAACTAAAAGGCAATTTAAAAAAACCCCTGCGGGCAAGCATGTGAGTTTTTGGTGCATGTACAATAAGAATGAAATGTATATCATTTTTATTATATATAATATTTTTCTCTTTTTTCTCTTGTTTTAAATTTATTTTTAAACAACTTTTTTCTTTCTGAAGTGCTAAAAATTAGAATCCAGAGTCTTATACATGCTAGGCATATCACCAATCACATCATAATTTTTCATGCCAAATTTTATACTTTTTATTAGTTAATTAATTGCATGCCTTTCTCAGCTAACATGAAAGTTCCATGAGGCAGTTTGATGTGTTTTGTTTACCTGTGTATTTGCGATGTGTTTGTAATTAAAATATACAAGATAGCATTCACTTGTGAGATTTGGATAGGAACTGTACTACAAATGTCAAGCTGAAGAACCTTCCTACTTTTTTCACATCATAATAGATGGACTGTGACTTGAATATTGTAGTTGTCACCAAAGAGATCTGTCTAATCGTGCTCTGAAAGGAACAGATTCACAGAAAGGGAGACAGAGAGACATTTTTTCTGCTATTTGTGTAAGAAGCAATTACTTAAAGCCTACTAAGAATTTTGTTCTGATGCCACCTGAATATAAGAAACATAATGGCAATATCGGTTGACATCTCAAAACTTCAGAAAGCTTAACTCGTAGATGAACAGCTACAGTTAATGGCTGCTAAAAGAGGGAAAATCACTTTCCAGGGATGAGACCTCTGATAACTTATCCAATTCCAAGTCATCAACACTAAACACAGGTACATGGGAAGAACACTAAATGGAATCATCAGGTTCTATTTGTGGATACACATGCGTATACATACACCAGTAACACATATAACAACAATAACTAAAGAAGAGGGTATGAATTTGGCAGGGAGTCAGGGGAAGTGGGTATGGGGAGAGTTGGACGGCAAGAGTGTGGGTAGAAATTATATGAATACAATACTATATTATATTCTCAAAAATAATGAAATAAATGATAAAACAAACAAAATGAAAAGCGTGATTAGATTGCTCAGTGGGTAAGGGCACTTGCTTACTAAATCTGTTTGATTGCTAAAGAACTTTGACAGAAAAAAAGAACTGACTTTAGAAACTCCCTCTTATCTCCACCTGCATATTGATGTATGTGCACCCACAAGTTCACACATCTACACACATAAACTAATATTTTTCTACAAAGAAAAGAGAAAAACATAAGTGGATATATACATATACACATGTATGAAAATAAAAATATATCATATATTTATAATAAACAATATATTTGTATATTATATTAAATATTAATTATATTAATATTTAATATTGTTAAATTAATATTAAATTAATATTTGATATTATATGTTATTATTTAATACGATGTTATATATGTGATATATAACATTGTGTTTATATTAATAATTATAGATCTTACAAAATATACTATTATATAATGTAAGATATATTATATATATTTATTTGATTCTTACATACTGGAACTAGTGCCAGGAAAGAGAAGGTGAGACACAAATATGTATATCATATAACTTCAAGCTTTTTTAAAAATTTTATCTACTTTCATTTATGTGTATGTGCACCACATATATGCAGTACCCATAAAAGCCAGAAGAGGGCAATATATCCCGCAGAACCAAAAAAACTGGTAGTTTTGAACTGAGAGAATCTAAGTCCTCTGTAAGAGCCACAAATGCTTTTTGTCAATAGCTGAGCCAATTCTATAGGTTCCTGTTTTAAAAGACGTCATCTAATGACAAAACAATAAAGCAGAGACAATATGTTTGCCATTGTGAAAAATACAAGAAACTGTTTTAAGGTGGAAAGATGGTTTGGCTCAGTTTCAGAGTTTTTAGTTCATGGTTTGCTGGCTCCCTTGCTTCTGGGCCTGTGGTAAGGGGGAGCATAATAGCAAACAAAAGCTGTTCATTCCATGTTGTCCAGGAGGCAGAAAGGTGCGCACAGTGTGAGTAGGATAAACTTTGTATTGTGTATATAGGTACATAATATGATATATATGCTTATACACACACACACACACACATTCATGCACACACACATGGTAACTTGAGGATACAAAATACCAGCTAGGGTAGAGCAGGGTATTCCTTAAGATGACTAGGAAATGCCTTTCCAAGTGGAGGGAGTAACAAGAATGTTTAGGTAATCCACTGCTGCATAGAGAAATAGCCCCACAATGACCTGGCTTTAAAAGCTCGTTTAATTATGGCTCACAGTTTCCATGGGAGTTCAATGGGCACAGCTTGGTGGTTGTTGCTTGAGAAGCCTTGTCAGATAGCGGTATGGCTAGACTTTTGGGATCTGGGTTCAGCTTGGACATACAGGATAGCTTCAGTCCTGATGCTCATATTATGATACAAAATGCTGAAAGGCTTTATTCATTAGGTAATTGGGGTGTCCATGTGTAGCCTCTCTAGCTTGGTACTTTCAGACTATTTGGACATTTCCTATGATATACGTATCTCAGGGTTCTGAGTTTTGAGTATTCTACAGAGAAGTGAAACATGCCATTTTCCTAAAATTGTGCCCAAATTGGAACAGTATCACATTTGTCAAGTCCTTCTAGTCAAAACAGTAACAGAATCCTCCCAGACTCAAAGGTAATGGAACATGGGACCCCCATCTTCTCCACTGGAACAAGACTGGCTAGCCACATTTATTCATTTTCAAAGTGCAAAGCCCAGGAGATAGGAATAAATTTGGCACACAAAAGATCATAGTGAAGCTGGGTGTGGTGGTGCACACCTTTAATCTCAACACTTGGTAAGATGAGGCAAGAGACTATAAATCTTGGACCACCACAGATTACGTATCAAATTTCTGGGCTATTTAGTAAAACTCTGCGTTAAAGATGAGTAAATAGGGGCCAGGAATTTGGATCAGCAATTAAGAGCACATACTGATCTCCTACAGAAACAAGGTTTGGTTTTCAGCACCTGCATAGTAGTCTCTCCTGGCTGCAGTCAGATCAATGTATAGAACTCTCAGCTTCTTCTCCAGCACATCTGTCTGGATGCTGCTATACTGCTCTGAAAATATAACCTAGCCCAAAATAAATAACAGTTGCCACGATCATGGTGTTGCTTCACAGTAATGAAACCCTAAGACAGGATCCAACAGTCTTTTCTGGCTCCCACAAGCACCTGTACTCATATGCACATACAAATACACATGCACACATATGCATGTACATAATTAAATCATATTAATCTTGAGCTGGGTGTGGTGTTGCATATCTTTAATACAAACATTCAGGAAGCAGAAGCAGGTGCATGCCTATGAGTTTGAGGTTTGTATGGTGAGTTCCAGGACTATGTAGAGAAACAAAGTCTCAAAAAACATAAATAAACAAACAAATAAATAAATAAACAAATAAATAAATATTAATATGTTAAAAGTGAAAGAACAGCAGAGTAAAAATTAATGCTGTGACTTAAACACAATTTTTAGTCCATGCCTGTAATCCTACTCTCCAGATGAATGCAAAAAAATTATGAGTTTGTAATCAGCCTTCACAACACTGCAAAATCCTGTTTAAAACATAATAGCAAGAATGGCAGGAATAGAGCCTAGTTAGGAAGTTGATAGGGGAATAACTTTTAGGCACTTCTAGGCTATGATAAGGATCAAATTTTATTCACTCTACTAATAACTTTAATTTTTTTTACTGGTTTTGCTCCCAGAATTATATAGTCAAGAAACTTTAGCTCTGATCTGAATACATAAACAAGATGTCAACAGGACTCTGCAAGAAAGGCCTGGAACTAATCAGGGAAAAAGATGAGATCCTCAAAATAGAAGCAGCATAGCTATTCTGACCTCAGAAGGAAGAGGCAGCTTAAAAGCAAGCTGTTGTTTTTAGATGGACTCGCATCCTTTCTAATCCAAAGGATCAATGTCACTCAGTATCATAGAGGCACTCTTCAAAGCCTACTACAAAAGCTACTGCACATAGGTCTCTCTTAAATATATAGTTTGTCATCTCCCTGCTGTTGAAAAATGATATAAGTAAAATAGTGTCTCCTCCAACTTCCAACTGTATGTTTATACGTTGTAATAGCACGTGAACATAAGGTATGTACAAACTAGCTAAGACCCATGTATATCCCACCTAAGATACATGTATATTCTATGTTTGTCTCATGTGACACAGAGAGCCAGAACGCTCCTTGGAATTAATAGCTTTAATACTTTTTAAGCTCCCAGGCTGTGTATGGAATGTTATGGCTTAATATTGTGTATGTGTGTTTTCTGTTGCTACAAACAAAACACCTCAGAGGTATTTTATGAAGAAGAAAAGGTTAATTTATTATAGCTTTGAATAGTCAGGAATATTGCACGGGCATTTTCCCAGCTCTCAGTTTGGGTTCGTTATTACACTGCGTGTGTGTGTGTGTGTGTGTGTGTGTGTGTGTGTCTTGTGTGTGTCTGTGTCTGTGTCTCTGTGTGTGTCTGTGTCTCTGTGTGTGTCTGTGTGTGTGTCTGTGTGTCTGTGTGTCTCTGTGTGTGTGTGTGTGTGTGTGTCTGTGTCTGTGTCTGTGTCTGTGTGTGCACGCACGTGCACACTCATGCCAAAGTGTCAAGTGTGTGGAGGTCAATTTGCAGGAGTGGGTTCCCTCCCTCCACCATTTGCCTTGGGAAAGGAAATCTGGTAGTCAGACTTAACATTACATGTTGAGGAATTTCTCTGGTGCCAGTCTTGCTCTCTTAGAGCAGCCAGTACTCAAAGGAACAACACAAGTTTCTGTGAGAACTACTTTAAATTCTTCAAAGAGTAGCTTTCCTATAACTCAGTGATACATTGATTAGACATAATCCCATAAGGGTCCCACCATCTCTTGACCTCATGAAGCCTTAGTGGATAGAGGCCTTTAGCTCTATAATATCCTGTTGAATCCCTTTCTATCACTTACCTGAGCTTAGAGATCTGTACTAGGTCACATAAGTGCTTTGTGCTTCAACACCCTCATTTATAAGGATAGTTGATACTAACCACGGGACCTTTAAATATTTAAGGCATATGCAATACTTAGATTTTGCAAATAGCAAAATCGCAAACTATGTCAGTTATTTCATTTATTGTGTTCAATTTTGAACAGAAGCCTCAACTGTTAGGCACACACTTACTTTTATGCAGTAGCCTGTGTTATAGGTGCTTAGGCATTGTGGTGTTTTTTTTTTCTAATTTGCACATGGTAAGAAGGTGTCTTGAGTATCTGACCTTAACATTTACCAACTTGAAAAGGAGGAAATGGTAAAGATCAGCAGTGCAGAGATCTAAGTCCCTCTGCAGCATTTTCACACATGATTGTTCACACACCACACATTCTGAAGAAAAAAAAAGGGTGACAAGGGCCTTCACCTTCTGTACTCTTTCCTTATTGGCCTCTCCTAAGATCATATTGAAGACAATCATCACAAACAGCACTTTGATCCTATTTAGTATTTTCTACAATAAGAATTCGTCATGAACTTGAAGGAGAGTCAGGGTGGGCATGTGGGAGAATTTAGAGAGAGGAAAGGGAAGGAAAGGAAATATTGTATCACAAAAAAATTTAAAAATTGCATGTGTACTGGTGTTTTGCTTTCATTTATCTCTTTATACCACATGCTTGCCTTGTGTCTGCAGAAGGCAGAAGAGATTCAGATCCCCAAGAAACAATTCAGACTGTCATGAGCCACCATGTGGGTGCTAGATTTAACTCCATTTCCTCTTGAAGAGCAGCCAGTGCTTTTCTTTTGACCTACTATTAAGACTTCTATGGAACTTTAAATTATTTATATGAATAGATTTTATTTTTAATAGACAAGACAGATTTAACCTATTATAATGTTTTATATATATACACACAGAACTCATTATATATGCATCATATACATACATATCTATAACTCATTATATATAGATGTATATATTTATGTATATACATCTATAAAGAAATTAAAATGAATGTATTTCACTGCTCTGAGCTTAGCTCCATAAGAATATCAGCAATGACTTCCCTTGGTAACCTAAGGAAAAATTCTCAATTGAACTAATCATAACCATATTCTACTCTAGTCTAAAGAAATCAAAGCAAAATGGAAGGAAATTTAGAAGTTAACACAACCAGAAAAGGACATTTGTTTCTTTTCTATGATCAGTTTAGGCTGGGCATGTGAGTTTAGCTGCGGCCAAATGCTAATCTCCTAGCTTATTCATAACTCAGGAAACAGAGGAAGGAAGACTGGATTTAAAGCATCAACTCCCAGGCAGTGTCCAAGGAGCTTGTGAAAATATTTTTAGGAGGAATTTACTGGCTTGGTTTACTTGTAAAAAGGATTTGAAAATCTTGATCCTACCTGATGTCTCATACTAGAGGCCAAAAATGAGAAAAGTATGTTTTTCAGGCTCGAGGGTTAACATCACACATTGCTATTGCAGAGGAGTTTAGCTCCCAACACCTTCAATAGGCAGCTGACAACCACACCGGTAATTCCAGTGGATCAGATGTCCTCTTCTGTATTCTGTGGGCACCTGCACTCACATATGCACACACGTGCATGCGAACACACACACACACACACACACACACACTCACACACACACAAATAAACACTTTAAAGAGAAAAGTGCAAGATGGAAAGATGACTCAGAAGTTCATTGGTGATAATTAATGATGCTGACAATGTCAAGGGGGCTAGAGAACACACGGGGGTGGGGAGAGAGAGACAGAGAGACAGAGACAGAGACAGAGAGACAGAGAAAATAAGTATAGACAGACAGACAGACAGACATAGGGACAGAGACAGAGACAGGAGACTAGGAAATTCTGTCACCTAGTAATACCAAGATAGGAGCCTTTGATATTTTGCTTTAGAGCAGCTGTTTTGGCATCTGGAGAGTGTAAACACATAGAAGTAGCCTGGTTATCGTTAATGGCCATGGAACTGAGGAGACTGATGCCTAGACATGGGAGGGGCACAGAGCTCTGCTGCAAACAGTGACCCAACTTCTTTTCACAAATCATGAGCTCACTAAAGCCTGTGTTTAATTACATTTTTAAAACTAACATGACAGGAGGTCTTGATGGGAAAAAAGGAGCGATACCAAAAGAAAGCAACATATCCCCTCACACGACAAAAACTGAAAAAACCACCATACATTTCAGTGTATAGCATTGCAGGCCTCTGCAGGAGTCTCTACATGATAGGAAGATGGGTAGGGAAATGAGTAGATGATTTTTTTTACAGATAGATACACAAATGGGAGATTACAGAGGAAAATGAGGCAAAGAATTGAAGAAAGAGAGAAGGCAAGAAAGCACAGAGAAATAATCTGAGAACTGAGTCCCTTTTGTAACAAGGATGTAACATCCATGCCGTCGAATTTAATGGAAGAGACACAAACTGAACAGAACAAAAGGAAGTGATGGACTTCAATACACATTTTGTACTCTCCAGAAAGACTCTGTAGTATTAAGTCAAAAGATCATGAAATTCACTAAGAGACTTTCGTGTCCGTTTTTATGAAGTACATGTTTAGCATTGCTGTGCCTGGATATCATCCTACAAAAGCTAAAAGGAAATGTCCTTCACAACTTCTTGCATTCTGATTTTGTTAACTGCATAATTGTTAGCAATAGAAAGGCTTTTTATATCAGTTATATTCTGGGTTACACTAGTCAGTTCCTTTCTTTCTTCATATCTAAGCTAATTTAATGGGTTTAACCCTAATCTCACCAAAGCTGAGCCATTCCTAGAGCCAACTTTGAATCATAAATTGATGATGTTAGAAATGGGACATTACTAGGGCAAAAGATTCAAGCAGCTAGAAACAGGGACCACTGCGTTGAAGGGTAGAGAAAGAGGCAGAGCACTGGGAGAGCTGTTGGCTGGAAGGTGGCCCATGCCTGTAATCCCAGCACCTCTCATGATTAGGCAGGAAAATGGTGACTTTGTGGTTAGTCTAGGATTCATAATACGTTGTTCTCTCCAAACAAAGCAAAACAAAACAGAACAGAGCAAAACAAACAAACAAAAAGAGGATAAAGAAGAAATGTGTTGCAAGTCTAACTTGGAAACAGACCAAGTACTTGCAATGTTTGAGTTGTCAAGAAACTACTGAAAGGATTGTTAGAGATTATCATCTTAAATGACAGTGCATTTGTTCATAGCAATTGTATAGCTTTAGAGATCACGTAGCCATTTTTAGGAACCTTAAAATTCCCTCATCACCAAGTTTAAAAGATTATGAGTTAATGTTCTTGAGGGAAGTTTTAAGGAAAGAAGAGCTTTTTAAAAACTTATTTAAGAATTTAATATGCAAGTACTTTCTGTATATTATTTCCATCACTTTCCTCCTTCCAAGTCCTCAACTTCATCCCCTTTTATTCTTTAATTACTATTGCTAGAAATACATTTATAAATACCTGTTGAGTACATTTAGTATGGGAACAGGTTAAGGCTGACTGCTTGGAATTGGATAAATTATCAAGGGGTTGTCCCTGAAGAAGACTGTTTCTCCCCTTCTCAGAAACCATTGTTTGCCTGTAGCTCTTCCATCTAGCTGTGAGATTTACTGCACTCACATTAGCATGTCAATTGGTACTGTCATTTTTCAGGTCTTGTTTAGGCAACCATGCTATTGAAATTTCCTGATACAGCTTCTCTATCCTATTTAGAAACTACTATCTCAAAGGAGCCATTCTGGTCCCCTGAATCTTAAAATCTTTCCATCCCCTCTTCGATAATGTTCCCTGAGCTGCAAGTATAAGGATTGTGTTGTAGCTATATCAATTGGAGCTGGCTGCCCCAAGCCATTTGATCTTTGCATTTTGAGTACAGAAAGCTGTGGTTTCCTGTAACGGTTTCCACATACTGCAAGAAAATGCTTCTTTCATGAGAGATGAGAGCTACATTTACTTTTGATATAATGATAAGTATCTAGAATGCACTTAGAAATTATAATTTCTGAAAATTATAATTCGGAATTTTGAATTTTATGGTTTATGAAAATGGTGATAGTAAGTTCTCCTCTAAGGGCCACAGGGTCAGCAGTCATGAGTACTTGGCTAGGTTTACAGTATCAGTCATTAGTTCCCTACTGAGCAGGCCTTAAAGCCAATTAGACACCTGCTTGTTATCTTTAGGATGCAAATGCCACTATTGTACCTGTCTTAGTCAGGGTTTCTATTCCTGCACAAATGTCATGACCAAGAAGCAAGTTGGGGAGGAAAGGGTTTATTGAGCTTACACTTCCACATTGCTGTTCATCACTAAAGGAATTCAGGGCTGGAACTCAAGCAGGTCAGGAAGCAGGAGCTGATGCAGAGGCCATGGAGGGATGTTCCTTACTGGCTTGCTTCCCCTGGCTTGCTCAGCCTGCTCTCTTATAGGACCCAAGAATACCAGCCCAGGGATGGCACCATCCACAAGGGGCCCTCCCCCTTGATCACTAATTGAGAAAATGCCCCACAGCTGGATCTCATGGAGGCACTTCCCCAACTGAAGCTCCTTTCTCTGTGATAACTCCAGCCTGTGTCAAGTTGACACACAAAACCAGTCAGTACAGTACCTTTGGGGGATAGCTTGACATTCTGGTCCTAGTTGTAGTTCATAGGCATTACAGTTAGATAAGACTACTGATTGTTTTTCTCCTTTCGCATCCCACATACCCAAAAAGGAGGATATGAAGTATGATTTTTCCAATAGGTGAGAAGACAGGTTTGGTAGGAAGGTAAGTGAGTGCCAGAGATCAGAAAGAATTAGCAAAAAGCCCTTCCCCCTATCCTGCAAAATAAAATGAAATAATAAACTTTTGACATGTTCCACCCAGTTTCTTTAAAGTTTATGTCCTTATAAGATAGCATCAGAAGTTAGATGGAAGACACAGTTCATACAGCAAACAGCCTGGAAACCCATTTCTAAACCTTCCTACAGGCTGCCAGGGCAAAGTGTTTGACAAATAATAGTAACAGACTGAGGCCATTTTGCCCTTCCTGTCACTTCTTTGTACCACAAGCTGCCAAAGCCCCTTATCTATGGTCTCTGGGAGAGCCATGCTTGGATTCATTAGTTCATATTCCGTAATTACCCGGTACAAATGCATAAACCTCTACCCAAAATCTAAGTCCCACTTCCATTTCTCTTAGGAAACATCACTACCATCACCAATTTCTTCGAATTACCTACTTTACACCTCAATCAAATGATTCTGTGTTTTCCACAGCTCTAGTCACTGTTAAGCTTATGCATGTATGTGTGTGCATAAAGAATATGTTTATCGAAACCTAATATCTTTACAGAAACCTTGAAATACTAGAAGGAATTTATCACATATCACGCAATGGTACTGTAATTCCACCACCTAAGGCATAATTATCAGCAAATCGTTACATGCTGAAGAGCAACGTGTATTCTCTACTGAACATAGCAAGCATTTCAGTTTCCATAATAACAGCAAAAGCTTCATAATGATCACTAGACAAATAGGTTACACTTGCTACAGAGGAAATTACTATTCCCCACATTTTCCTTACGAAAAAAATTCTTCAATGATGGTAACCCATACTTCTTTCCCATGATTAAGCTGTGAAATGGAGTCGGGTTGGAATTGAAAGAGAATTATTCATTAATCCCACCTCAAACTTCACAGAGTATTAGGGCCAACAGACTTGACTTGGTCATACAAAAAAGATCAGCAGTTCCTTGGTAAAATCAAGAGTCCCTCTCACTTGCCTCAGGAGCCTTCTATCATGAAGAGGAAAGCATGTGCATTTTGGAACTTGATCCAGGCATCCTTGGCTTCACATTACTGTGTATACAATCATGGAGAATGGAAAATCAAGGACCTGGATACAATAAGACACTTCCAGCCAGGGTGAATGCAACAGGTCCTATATACAGCAGGACAATTTCCATTTGTTAAATGCAACTGTCATTTGAATACTTTATCTCTCAGTATTCCTACTCTAATTCTGTTGCCATTCTTCAATACCAAGAGACAGCTGAGGACTTTCACTGACAGTGAATTAAGGAGGGAGATCTATGCTGTGTCCTCTCTGTCTTTACATAATTTTCATGTACCAAGTTTTCAAGTGGATTTTGGAGTTGTCAACAAGACTGAGGAGCTGAGCCAAGTTCTCCCTTCTACCTCAGGATTGTTTAGGCAACTGCAGTTATTACAGAAACAAACACAGAATCCAATAGTGAGAGGTCTCCTCATCATGTGGTTCAGTAGCACTGAAGAACAACACCAAAAAAAGGACTTTAACAGTGAATTTGCTTCTGTCCATAGACACGCAAGTCAAGCCCAGTGTGCCTTTTTGTTCAGTTTCTTTCCTTAATGGAAGCCTTAATAGAAACAAGTACCAGTATGAAATTTTACTTTTAATATTAAGTCACATTACATCTTTACATTAGCCAATCACTTATTATATCAGCTTTCAGTCCTAAAGTGGTTTCATGGGTGCTTAAATTTAGTTTTAATTCTCATCCACCTGAAAACTTCTGAAACAGAGAAATTTCATTTACTGATAGCCTCAAAATCCTCTCCAAAATCTTCAAGGTAGGAATTCAAAAGAACAACAACCAAACAACAAAGCAATCACTTATCTGTACATATAAAGACATGTACTCAGTGATAGAGAATGAGGCAGAAGCACAAAATACAGCAAGTCTCCCTAAAAAGGGTTCTATTATAACTTTTTCTTTCAAACTGTGATATTTTTAAAGGGAAATAGTCATTTCCAAGCCCTCTAGACATCTGTCTTCTAAATGACATCATAAGAAATTATCAGGATATCAGTAGATTATTAACAATAATTTCTAAGAACTAATGACTATATCAATAACTTTGTTAGTTTTGTAGCATTTAGTAATTATACAAATAATGGGTTTCATTATGACATACTGTACTTAAAAACACCTTGTAAATTATATCAATTTGACCTGAAATGACCTTTTTTTTTTCTGCTGATAATCTCAGTAACGTTGGTATTACTTTTTTTTAATGAAAAGCCATTTTTGGAAAAATCACATTTTAACCACATAAAACAAATCTACAGCCAGGTTGTGGTGGTGCACACATGTGATTCCAGCACTTGGGAGGCAGAGGCAGGTGGATTTCTGAGTTCAAGGCTAGCCTGGTCTACAGAGTGAGTTCCAGGACAGCCAGGGCTACACAGAGAAACCCTGTCTCGGGGAAGAAAAAAAAAAAAACCAAATCTATAGTAACTCTAAAAGAATGGAACAATTTAGGTACACATAGTTTGGAGAGAATATACCTAGACAGTACATAGGCCTGCTCATCACACCAGGGATGAGGGAGAAAGCAGGAAGAGAACCACAGGCTGTCTTTGACTCTTTAGACTGCTTTTGAGGTCCTTTCCTTCCTACTGGGCTCCCCTGCCTAGCCTTATTATGAGGGGATGTGTCTTATTGTAACTTGATATGTCATATTTGTCCGACATCCCTGAAAAAAATCTTCTCTTTTCTGAAGGGAAATGGAGGATTGGATATGGGGGAGATTGGAGATGGGAGAACAGACTGGGGAGAGAGGAGGAAGGGAAAACTGAGGTCAGGATGTAATGTGTGAGAGAAGAATAAAAATCTATTAAATTAAAAAGGAAGAAACCCATCTACCAGCTGATAATGTATCCTATAAGTACTAGAGCATTCCTGATTGTGGGAGCCATCCTCTTTTGAGGAAAAACACCTCATCTTGGGCATACAGGAGAAGAATGATTGCTGCTAATAATCTCAGAAGCAAACATCGCAATCTGAGATTTTTTTTTTTTTTTGCAAGTTAAAAAAAAAAAAAAAAAAGGTGTCCCGTGGCCAAGGGCATGGAAGATGCAAAATAGGGAACTAGTTGTTTTCTCATGTAGGTCCTCAGTGTGGCAGCTTGTCCACACTGCAGAACCTCAGTGTCATTAATGATTCAGTTTCTCTCACTAGTGAGAACTAATTTGTGATTAGGTTAGTATACCACACTCATATCCTTATGCATATCCATGTGACATTTTAAAATTCAGAGATATTTCCTGTTTCCTCCAGCAGAGGTCAGACAACAGCAGTCCTGAACTACAAAAGTCTAGGAAGCAATAGACTATTTGAAAGTGTGATTTTATTTTTAACAAAAGATAATGGAGCATTTCTTTTTTAATACTGCTTTCTCTGTACTTATACTTTCTAATTACAATTTCACAGCTCGCATGCTTTACTTTTGTAATAATTACAAAACATTAACACTTACTTTAAATTTCATGAAGAGTACTATTGGAATATGAATTTTTTTTTTGCCCCGTATTAAGTCCAGGACACTGCATCATTGTTTATATATATATTTTCTTGGTTGAACACAGGTTAGTAGGATAGTCTAAGAAAGAAGCATATTTCCACTGTGAAAAATGATTTAAGGGTAATAGCATGTCCACAGTTGATAAATGGAAGAATTCTTTCACAAGCAAGGGGCTTAATACAGTTCTAAGATCACCAGAATGAAACAAAGCCTACTTCAACATAGCTCTGAAGCGACTGAGCTCCTGCAATGCGCAGAGAGAGAAAGGCAAGTGTAAGCGCTGAGCATCTCTTTTGTCCTCTGCAGAAATCTAATATATCTTGGTGCCACAATTATTCAATTTCTGCAAGTCACACAGGCAGAATAACGAAGACATTTTTAAAAACCGATCAGTTTGACAACACCTTTAAAAAGCAAAGAACCCAATAAAGAAGTTTACTGGGGTCTACCTTTGTTAAGCAAATCACACCATCACCATGTCGAATTTTCATTTCTAATTCAAGTGAATCTTTTTCAACAGAAACAAAAGGCAAGGCTTATAAAACATAATTGGAAGATCAATCATTTCGTACTGCATTATGTCAAATCAAGTATCTGCTTCATTTCTTTATTACTTAATGATTCACAATGCATGGTCTGTTATGTGTGCTTAATAAAATCACACAAAAATAAGGACATTACATTGTTATACAAATCAAAACTGTTAGTAGTTTCCTCATTTTGTTGTTTTGGTTTAGTGTTGGGTGGTGCTGGGGAGCCAACCTGGGGCCTCATACATGCTTAGCATGTGCTTGCAAACAGAGTGTCATACATGTTTAGGATGTGCTTATATACCTAGGGACTCAAACATACTTAGCAAGTGCTATACTCCCAAGCCATTCTCTCAACTCCTCTTTCTTCCATTTTCTTAGGGAATGATTTTCTTTTTTACCCTGGAACAATAAGTTTCTATTGCTTCCTCCTATCTGTGGGAGCAACTGAGGAAAAGAGGAAGGATATAATTAAACCTCTACCAGAGCAGGTGGAGTGGCTCACAATTGTAATCTCAGTACACTCTGGAGGTAGAAAGAGAAGGATCCAGAGTCCAGGGCAAGGCTGGGTTACGTAATTAGATCCTGTCTCAAACAAACCACCCACCCCCAACACACACACAAAGTCCACAGATAACACCTCCTATTAGTTCTGTGGGACTTCACAGTGAGGTCTAGAAGAGAGGATTCTTTGCTTATCACAGGTTATCAGTGGCTTTGGGATCATAGTGAGGATGCTGGGAAAGCCTAGGAATAGGGAGCTATGAGACAGAAAGAGTCACAGTGGGAGAAGTGGAAGCCACACAGAGGGGTGTGGTCAGTGTGAACCGTCCTCAGGGGCGCTTTTCTCTGTGGATTAATAGGGTGTTGGCTATTTGTTTTAAAGCTGCTAGAATTTCTGCTTTCCATCCATCCATTCCTTAAACCCTCATAAATTAGAGCTACATACAGATGTTAAGATGGACCAAGAAGAAGGAAGAAGAGGGCCCTGGTCCTGGAAAGGCTTGATGCAGCATTGTAGGGGATTACCAGGACAGAGAAGTGGGAGGGGGTTGATTGGGGAAGGGGGGGAGGGAAGGGGGAGAGGGAAGAGGGCTTATGGGACTTATGGGGAGGGGGGAACTGGGAAAGGGGAAATCATTTGGAATGCAAACAAAGAATATAGAAAATAAAAAAGAAAAAAAAGACTAAAAAAAAAAAGAAAAAATAAATTTACCTTATTTTAAAAAAAAGAAAAAAAGAAAAAGAGTTATCCCTGGTTGGTACAGAGAAAAAGAAGAAACGGCTCATAGGTCATGGCCTGTGAATATGGTATGTGTGGAGGAGGAAACCACTGGTCACAAAGGATCCTAGGAAACAGAGACAGGATACACGCAGATAAATCATGGAGGAAGGCGGGCCAATGAAATTACCATGAAAGAGATGAATTTGGTTATTGAGCCACTTTTATACCAACTTCCAGAGAAGAATAATAATGTTAACTGACATTTAAACAATGGTAAAAATATCAAAATACTGCAGGAGTCATATTCATCTTACCTTTACAAAGTGGATCAGCCGTTCAACTTCATTAACTTTATAGGTCTCCAATCCTAGCTCTTTTGCCAATCGCAAGATTCGATTCTGGGTCGGCCCAACATAAGATCCTCCAAGGTCCACATATTTAACATTTTTATTCTGTTTTTCCATGGGGGGGAAATAAAGATGACTGTAAAAGACACTTCAGAGACCATTTCTTACAAAAGAACACATCTCTGACTACACCCCAGCAAATCTAGGTACTTGTTAGTCAATTATACCAGAAATAGCCCTACTTGTCTGTGTTGATATACTTGCCTACAGTCTAGCCCTCCCCAATAGGACACATTCCCACTGACATTATTTTGTATGGACAAATAAAATTATTGTCAATACACATAATGGAATACTATCATTTAGCACAATGTAGATGTACCTAAGTGAAATAAATCAAACATAGAAAGGCAAGTCTTACACCATATCACTTGTATGTGGAATCTAAAATGAGTCAAACTTGTAAAAGTAAAGGATATAACAGTGGTATTAGAGGTCTTATGGGTATGGATGTTAGGGCAGAGGAAATGGGGAAATGGGTCAAAGCATACAAATCAGCAAGATGGGAGGAGGTATTGAGTTCTGATACATACTGTGATCTTCCTGCTTGATAACAATGCAATGTATATTAAAAAAAAACAAATAAAGAGTAGACTTCAAGTCTGTTGACACAAAACTGTCAAGTGACTGAGATAACAATTAACTTGATTTAATCATCCACATTGTGTAAGTATCACACTGTACTCCAAAAGCATAATACAATTATGGTTTGATGTTTCAAAATAAAATAAAAAATAATAAATTCAAAAAGAGATTACTCCTCTACCCCCAAGATTTAGTTTGTATGGGTGAAATAATTATGTTTGTGCTAGAGAAGACTCAAACAGTGAGTTGAAAAGTCCAAACAGCCATTCATTTTCTTGCTACTACTACAACACAATTTACTTCTTTTTCCACCTTCCCATTTCTTGGTCTATAGTGCTAACTATGAAGTAAGAAGACTGAAACAGAGTGAATGATGAAAGAGTTGAAACAGAGATAAAAAGAAGCTTGGAGTAGAAGTGTTGTGTGCTTAATGTATGCAAGTCCCTGGATGGAACAACCCCGCACGCATAAACAATAATGATGATGGTTATGGTGATGATGATCGTGACAGTGATTATGAAGAAGAGGGGCAAAGATTAGGTAGAGAATAAGAAGAAAAGAGAAAAAGGAGAGGATCTATAAGGGAAATTCTAGAGTTATGTTCCCTGTCTTAGAAGATCAATAATGAAGATTTTCAGGAACTACAAAAGTCTAAAAGCACAGCTTCTGACCCATGTTTCTTATCCTCATCCTCAGTATCTTACCCTAATTGTATAAGTCCTGCCTCCCACACGGTCCCGTGCTTCCAGAACTATCACACTGAGGCCACAGTCATGCAGAAGTTTGGCTGCTGCCATACCTGGGGGGAAGGAAATACAAGAAGATATTGTGATCAAATCTGTTACAGGATAGCAGAATGCTCCTTATGCCACCAGTCAATAAGAAACGTCATATTCACATGAAGTCTCTTACAATACAACTAAGGAGTACATAAGACTTCTCTGTAAAGGCCTAGAGTCTCCATCTAGGAAACCAAGGGATTCTAAAAAGAATAAAGTAAATTTGACTATCACTGAAGATCTCATCTAAACAAACATTCCATGTCACTGTATCAATAATATTCATATTTTTCTTATTTTTATTTGCATTTTTCTTTTCTTTTTTATTTATGATATTTTGATTGGATATTTTACATTTCAAATATTTTCCCCTTTCCAGGTCTCCCCTTCAGAAACCCCCTATCCCATTCCCCTCCCCCTGCCTCTATAAGGGTGCTCTCCCATTCACCCACCCCCACCAGTCCTCCTGTCCTGGCATTCCCCTACACTGGGGCATCAAACCTCCTCAGGCCCAAGGGCCTCTCCTCCAAATGATGCCCAACAAGGCCCTCTTCTGCCACATATATGGCCAGCACCATGGGTTGCTCCATGTGTAGTCTTTGGTTGTTGGTCCAGTCCCCGGGGAGCTCCGCGAGGCCTGACATGTTAACATTGTTCTTCACCTCCATGGAGCTGCAAATCCTCTTAGCTCCTTCAGACCCTTCTCCAACTCCTCCATCAGGGGACCAATGGTTCTCTGCAAGCTTCTGCATCAGTCTTTGTTAGGCTCTGGCAGAGACTCTCAGGAGACAGTCATATCAGACTTCCATCACCAAACACTGCCTGGCATCTACAATAACATCTGGGTTTGGTGACTGTATATGGGATGGATCCCCAGGTGTGGCAGTCTCTGGATGGCCTTTCCTTCAGTTTCTGCCCCACACTTTGTCTCCATATTTCCTCCTGTGAGTATTTTGTTTCCCCTTCTAAGAAGCACTGAAGCATCCACATTTTGATCTTCCTTCTTCTTAGGCTTCATATGGTCTTTGAATCTTGGGTATTCTGAACTTTTGGGTTAATATCCACTTATCAGTGAGTACTGTGTTTGTTCCATATTTTAACAACTAAATTATAGGCCAGACAACCTAATGTAAATACAAGACAAGAACACCCATTTGCTGGAACCAAAAGTGCCCCATGCTAGCTCCACATTCCATTTTCTGTCTAACTATGAGAAGAGTACCTGGTATTACTGAGAATACTGGACTTTTGAAAGTTGGCAAAAAAAATTCAAAGCTAAGGTCATTAAAACTGACCATTTGTACATTTTCATTTCAGATATGCCTGACCACTGAAGAACGAAATGCTTCCATCCATGTACTTTCATTATTCATCTAGTCCAAATTTTTATTGACTACCTGTGTATAGTCATTTGTACAAACACACCCTAGACATGCTCTAGTACTTAAGCTCTTAAAGCCAGGAACTCTTTTTCTGAGGTCACTTTTGAAAGAGAAGCTTTTTTCCTTCTATTAAAAATATTTTTCTTATATAATATAACTTGATCATGGTTTGTACTTTCCTCCAACCAGTTCTTCCCCACCTATCCTCCCATCTGGACTGTTCTGTCAGTCATTAGAAAATAGACAAGACCCTGCATTTTCAAACTACTCTTGGCTATGGCTGTGATTCAAAGGGATGCCGTTTGCTTAGTATGTGGAATACCCAGGGTTTCTATCCATAGCATTGCCAAATATAAAAATAGGAAATAAAACCACTCACAGAATTTAGGAAGAACTGCCTCCAAGAACAGATGGCAAATTGGTATTTTGAATTGAAGAGGATATTTACTCTTATGGTAAATTGAATTTACTTGCTTGCTACATGGGACCAAATAAAATCAAAGAAATGTCAAAATGCTACTGTGCCCCATTGGTACATAAAACAGCTCCTTTATTGTTTTCCAAAAACGACTATGTGATGTTAGGCCCCACTACTGCAACACAGATAATGGCTACTCCATTTAAACTACAGTTGTGTTTCCTTGTATTAATTTATGCTAATGATGTGGTTTAGTGGTAGAGTACTTTCCTGGATCATGTGATACTCTAAGTTCCATCTGAACAGCATTAAAAGGGGGGGAAAGGAAGAATTTATAGTACATTGATTCACTAAGCTCATTCCAACAACCTAGTGAGCAAAGGTTCTTTGATAGCCTTATTTTATGCCTGAGCAAACTAAAGCACAAAAAGACCACACTGAGAGAAAATGAAAAAGCCAACTCCACTCCAGCATCAGTGCTTGACTCATAGCCAGCCTCATCTCTGGTGACATCTCTTATTGTGTGATAAAGGATATATTTTGATATATTTCTATGGACATGTTTTGAAGACATACATGAAACTTATGGGCTAGTAAGAACTCATTGAACCTAGACCATGAATATGAATGTGGAAGTATAATGACCCGAGGCTTTAGTTCCCATTTGGTAACAATTTTCAAAAAGAAAACCCCTTTCCAAGAGAAGCTGACTTAACATGACATTGTTTGGCTCAATATATCTCTTTATCCCTGTTCCTAGAGGCAGAATCAAGGCTTCTAGTTGGTGGCAGTATAAGGTCCCCGAAGTCCTCACTGCAAGTGGCCACACCTATAGCATAGAAGCATCCCATTTACCAGTTTAGAAACACAAGGTTTCCTTGCAGTTTCACTCTAGTTTCCCAGTTTCACCCCCACAACAGGAATAAAAACCTATTTTCTACTTAAATTTAGGATTGCAGACAATTCAATGACCTTTTTCTTATCAAGCATCAGTCCAATAAATGAAACAACATGCAACCATAGTAACAGCTGTTATCAGTAAATCCACATAAACCTCAGGAGCACGCCAGGCTTAAACAAAAGAATTAGGAAGGAAATACAGCATTACTCACTGACACTCACACATGAGATTCCACAAAGTGTGCTGTCTTTTAATGTCAGCTATCCAATAGTATCTGACAAGAAGCCTAAATAGTCCTTTCTGCCTGTATTGCATTATAATTATAAATAGAAAAACTACTCCAAAAATATTCTTAAGCAACATATAAGCATGTTTTGGGAAATCCCTTGCAATTTTTTTAACTTATGTTCAGTGTGCTTTGGAGGGGCGGGGGAAGACAGTCAAAATGTGTGTAAGACAACTGACAAAAAAAGAAGATTAAACGTACAAAAATGGATTTAATTAGAACAAAATGTGGATAGCTTAGGGCATCACTGAAGTTTTGGAGGAGAGAATTAGAAAATTTAGCAGTTGGAGTCCAGTCAGGATGTGATTAAGATAGTGAAGAAGAGGGAACTTTTCAGGGAACCCACAGCGATGCTATGATAAAGGCCCAGGGGGGTTGAGCACTCAACGAGTCAGAAAAAGCTCATTCTCTAGAGCGTCCTAGATCCAAAGCACACTGTTTCTCATGTGGGTCTTTCCTTGTTGGGTTTGGAACCTTTAACATATTTTGCTGTAAAAAAAATATACATTCTCTAAGAAGGCCGGTGATGTTTATGTTCAATAAATCGTACTGTAGATGATTGCATGAACAGTATTGGCCCTAAAAGCACTAGACAATATAATAGGCTCTGACAAAACTTGAAGCAGCTTGTAAACACAATGTGACAATATGTTTAAGGGATCTATATTACCAGTTACTACCATACACCATGGAGTACTTAGTTTCATGTACAGTGCACCCCACAAATCCCCTTGGTTATCACAACAAGGCTGAGAAATATTTTTATCCTAATTTTCAACAGTCAGATAAGTTACACAATTAGTAAATGGTAGAACCAGAGGTCAACCCAAAACCTCACCTCTTAGCCAACATTCTTGGTCCAAAAAAGAAAACAACAACAACAAAAAAATTCTTTAAATATTGACATACCAAATTCTTGCAAGGTTTCTTAAAACATTCTGCTCTACATCTAAAAATTAAGAATCATCAAAAAATCATTTTACTTTTAACAGATATTTGACTTTTGAAAAGGATTCAAAAACAATTTCATCATTACTGTGTACTCTTACAAAGTTAATGGAACTTGACTTTAATATACAAGTTCAATGAATATTTCAAAAAAATTAGTTATTTGGTTCTTTCAGAAATGGTCCACAAAGGCCCTTAAGGTACAAATAATAGAAATCTATACCCAATTCTATGAAATTACAGAAAAAATGAGATTTGGCAGTGCTGGTGGAGCAGGCTTTTTAATCTCACATTTTAAAGGTGGAAGCAAAAGGTTCCCGAATTCAAAACAGCCTGTGCTACAGAGGGGGACTAGGTCTCCAAAAATGAAAAGCAAACAAACAAAATTACTGCATTTCCATGAGCAAAGAACTTACATGGGAAAGCTTTCCACATACCAATGATCATAGATAATATTGGAAACTGAAATTATCGTAAAGACCTACATACAAATCAGTAGCATGCAGCATCCTTAGCATGTTGTGCCTCCAGTTTGAGGCTTTAGAAAATGACCTGAGTTAGATTCTGAGGGAGACTTCAAAACAGTGTGGGACTCTCAAAATCAGAAGCCTCATCTACTTTGTTCTTTGTTCTCCTAACGTGTTTCATGCCCTTCAGATTTAACAGTGATATTTAACAAACCTTTTCACTTTAAAATAGATAAGTAATTGTCTCGGAAGCAACATAAAGCATCCTCACTACATAAAGGCTTTTTTTTTTCAGTCTAAATTTCCCAGGGGAGAGAGGGTGAAGCTTTTTTTTTTTCTAACATTTTTCACATTTTCATGTTCAGAATCACCAACTAGTTGTGTATTGCAGTTGCCTGCCATGTTTTCTAGCTTATGAACCTATGGGCTTTGGGAAGGAATAACAAATCTGAGAGACTTAGCAAACTGTTACATAGAAATATAGGACCATAGCTCTTCATCTCGGTCTAGCTATAATTCTGTATTCTAAGACGATTTCTTTCATAAAAGGTCCTTCTTTTCTTTTCTTTTTATTTTTTATGCAGAGTTTCTGGCATTCCTTTTTTATTCAATATATTCTTTATTTACATTTCAAATGATTTTCCATACAGTTTTTATCACTATTGCTCTGTAGTAGAGTTTAAAGTCTGGGATACTGAATCCCCCTGAAGTTCTTTTACTGCTGAGAATAGTTTTAGCTATCCTGGGTTTTTTGTTATTCCAGATGAATTTGAGAATTGTTCTTTCTAGCTCTAATGAAGAACTGGGTTGGGATTTTTATGGGAATAGCATTGAATCTGTAGATTGCCTTTGGCAAGATGGCCATTTTAACTATATTAATCCTGCCAATCCACGAGCATGGAAGGTTTTTCCATTTCCTGAGATCTTCTTCGATTTCCTTCTTCAGAGATCTGAAGTTCTTGTCATATAGGTCTTTCACTTGTTTGTTTAGAGTCACCCCAAGTTACTTTATGTTGTTTGTAGCTATTGTGAAGGGGGTCATTTCCCTAATTTCTTTCTCAATCTGCTTATCCTTTGAATATATAAAGGCTACTGATTTGCTTGCGTTAATTTTGTAGCCAGCCACTTTGCTGAAGTTGTTTATCAGCTGTAGGAGTTCTCTAGTAGAGTTTTTAGGGTCACTTAAGTATACTATCATATCATCTGCAAATAGTGATAATTTGACTTCTTCCTTTCCAATTTGTATCCCTTTGACTTCTTTCTGTTGTCTAATTGCTCTAGCTAGGACTTCAAGAACTATATTGAAAAGAGATTTTCCCTTTCCTGGGTCCCCCCTCCCCGAAAGTCTCATAAGCCCTCTTCCCTCCCCCTGTTCCCCAACCAACCCCTTCCCACTTCCCTGTCCTGGCAATCACCTACACTGCTGCACTGAGCCTTTCTAGGACCAGGGGCCACTCCTTCCTTCTTCTTGGGCATCATTTGATATGTGAATTGTTGAATGAAATTGACAATGAAATTCACAGTACCTTGGAAGCACCTCTAACCTTGTAACCCTGGAAAATGATATAGGCACCCTTTAGTACTTACAAAAGCAATAATATGCAAATGGCCCCTCATCACCTCTGTCATTTCTGACAAGGCAATGGTTTTGTGAGAAAATTCTAGAAACAACCAAGCAAACTTTCTGATCAAAGAACTAGATTTCTTTGATGCTGCCAACGCGAATATTTGTTTTTTTTTAGTTATTTAACACACCCATACCCGCCGCCCAACACAGTCTGGAGTAAGAACAACAAAAATTCCTCTGTTGGGAGCCAAATTCTTTAAGGCATGTTGTAGGAAGAAGTTGGATGTTAAAGGCACTCTGCACATGAAGCCATGACTGAAGCAGGTAACATTTGAAGAGGCAGCTGAAAGCCAGCATCTGTGCTCAAGGTAGGCAGATATAGAAAGAACTTGAAGCTCACAGCCACGGAGCAGTGTGCCTGAGGTCATTCAGCTAGCATAGCAGAGACACCATTCAAATTCCAGCATACTGACTCTAGGTACCAATCATGCATGAGAAAGCGAAGCCGGAAGGAGATCCACTATTTAACAGTGAAACTCAGGGAACGCTTCCTTTACCGTCGCCTATCATCTATGTAGCAGGGCAGCACACTCCTTGCCTTTGTGTCCATTAGTAAAAAGTACATGTTTCTGGTAAAGTTCTAAAAGGTGTTCTTTTATGAAGTGAATGAAGTCCACAGAGATGAATATGGCTTGATTGACAGGATGGGGGTTGGGTGGCATCTCCCTTTCCTGGTATTACCAGGATACCCATGGAGCTCAGAAAGCTCATTTCCTGAATGATAAGATGTTAATTATCTATGCTTTCTCTCTTGCTGTGATAGGATACAGTTGGTGTTTCAATGCGTTTGTTGAATGGTTGTACTTAATATCCTTAAATAAAGATAACCCTTAATAGAAATGACTTTTTGATAAAAGAAATAAATGGGTATAATAGTATGCTTATAGTTGTAAATATTTTAATATGGTCTAAGAAAATTCTACCTACTTCAAGAAGATGTTTCAACAGCAAAAGCCTTTTGTTATGGGAAGGACTGTGGCTAGAACACGTAGCATCTAGAAACAGCAATATTTCAGACCCAGCTCTGTCTTCTCCCTTTGCTAGGTGTGTAGCTCTCATCAGGTTTCTATTTTGTAATCTGAGAAATGGACACAGCGACACTGACATCAACACTTTTTGAAGGTTAAGTGTCTGGGAGTGTTGGAAACTGCATGCTGTATAAATATGAGGTGATTATTATTATGAAAAGGCCAGGGGAATCTTACCATATTTGATGTGACTAAAGGAAATGAGCTTCAATATATATATTGAAGTCATGGCTTCATCTGCATAGTGCCTTTAACATCCAACTTCTTTCTACAACATGCCTTAATGAATTTGGCTCCCAAAAGACGAATTTTTGTTGTTGTTACTCCAGACTTTGTTGGGCATTTAGATTCCTTAAAGAGAATCTAAATATATTTGGAGCAAGAAGTACTCAAGGTCAGCTCGACTACAGCACATTGAGAAGAGCTGTGACTGTTCTTCATCTTTTATTCACAATGACTTTTCCCTGGCAAGATATCCATCAAAATTTGGGGCAAAATTGAAACAATATAGAAACAAAGTCTAGAAAGATGTTATTTACATCTTTTCTATATAGCACACACCCCCTCCCTCAAATAAAAACACATATCCAAACTCTTCTTGGAAGGGTACTAACCCTGGCCCCCTTTTCTCTAAGACAGTCAAAATAGAGAACATAAAAACAAACACAATGGTTCATATGAGAAAGGAGACTTTCATCAAAGCTTTCAGCCATGGGTGATTTATACTCTTGAAAAGGATAAGAGACATCAAGCTTCCATAAGTTGCCATAGAAACCTTTTACCAGATGCAGCCACTACGAGATACTGGAAAGTGATTGTCTTTGAAGGCCTTTCAGAATATACCTGAACCCATAAAAATGGCTTCTTCATCACATTTGTTATGCAAATAATGGCATTTTTAGAAAATGTCAGCCATCGTAATGAGTCTTGCTTCAGAGAAAGCATTTGTGTTTACCCTTTGTTGTTTGAAAGCAGCTGAGTATCTTTTGTGCAGCACAATCACACTAGGCAAAATGTGTTCCTGCTTTACTTCAACACTAGCTCCCAAACATAAAGGATGCACACTCAGGAATAATAGATTCTCTTTCTCAAGAATGTGTGAATTATTTATCTTTAAATCTGGTCAAAAGATTTCAATTCACCTGTTTCGAATCTTTTTCAGAATTAGATAAATAATGTGTAGGTATAAATATATATATCCTTTGGAAAACAACTGTAGGTTTTTTGTTGTTTGTTTCTTTGTTTTTTACTCTAACTATGGTGGTACACAGAATCACAACACTCAAGATACAGAGGCAATAGGATCTTGAGTTTGAGGCTTGCAAGAGATTTTTTAAAAGTGAGAACTGTCCCTTTGCTTTATTTATTATTGTGGTGATAAAAATAGTGGTGTTAAGGATAGGACCCAAAGCCTTCCTTATGCTAGGCTGCATCTCCAACCTTCACACTGTTTTTAAGCATAAAAGAAGTTTCCTTGGTGATGGCCAGAGGATAAAAGCTTTTGTAGAACCACAGTATTGGTTCTACCGTGGATTAAAGAAAAAAATTAAAATCGTAAACACTTTTAAGGAAGAATATAGTGCTGGAGAGTTCTAAGTTCTAAATGGTTGTCACAAATGTCATGAAGATCAGGGGTCTTCTTGTCTCCTTCACCAGACATGAGATGATGGATTAAGAATTGTAGGAAATGCCAGAGCCTTACAAATACAGAGGCAGATGCTAGCAACCAACTATTGGACTGGGCATGGGGTCCCCAATGGAGGAGCTGGAGGATGGTCCAGAGGAGCTGAAGGGGTTTACAGCCCCATGGGAAGAACAATGATTTTGGCCACCCAGACACCCCAGGACTCCCAGGGACTGAACCATCAACCAAGGGGCACACATGGTTCCAGCCAAAAATGTGGCAGAGGAAGGCCTTGTTGGGCATCAGTGGGAGGAATGGTCCTTGGTCAGGTAAAGGCTCAACAGAGGCCTAACAAAGGGAAACCGAGGGGGGGGGGGGAGAAGGGAGTGTGTTGGGTGGAGAGGCATATAGGTGGAGGCAGGGGGAAGGAGGAAAGGGAGGAATTGGGGGTCTTAGGGGAGGGGGGATATGGGGAAAGGTTTTACCATTGGCAATGGAAATGAAAACGATATACAATAAAAAAATAAATTTAAAAAAAGAATTGTAGAAAATAAACAGAACCATTGGCAGGGAAAGGAAATCTTGGTGTGATAGGAGTTAAGGAAAGAAACAATGTTACACTTGGATCCCAGGACTCTCCTCTACTTTGATGGATCTAAAGACTTGCTTTCCTTTGCATATGAATTAAGCTTAAAAGACCTGCCTAGAAATGAAGGCAATCTACTCTTCTGTAATTCAAGCTCTTGGCAGGGCTGCTTTCTGGCTGCATAACCATAAGCAAGTGCATACTTTCCGGAGCTTCTCCAATTTTTCACATGGTGATGTGATTAGATTGGGCTTCTTCTAGTCGGTGAATAAATTAAATGGGGCTGCATGGTGATCACACAAGATATCTTGTTATTCAGGTGGTATTTCCATGACCACAAAGCATCTTCTCTGTAAAACTTGACATTTTGGGGACATTCATGGATGTGAATATAACATGTAATATGTGTGATCCTGGAGGACAGGAAATGGATGATTTCAACAATTTTGTTCACTGAGAGGTGTGTTAAAATAATTAGGGGTCAAATATATCTGTGCGTGATTTACTTTAAAATACATCTACAGACAAGAGGGGATGATAGACATAGAAATGGAGAAATGGATAGAATAGATACAATACAGAGTGCAAATGCAGCAAAAACCATTCATTGCAGAATCTAGTTCATTAGGCACATGAACATTTGGTATATAATTCTTTAAAACATTTTTATTGTAAGGAAATTCTGTGGAAAGTTAAATTGTCTCTATTCAGCTGCAGTTGTCAGAGACTTAAATTAATATATCATATACAATGCCACCAGGAATTATATTTGCTATTTATATACTTTATTATATTTTGGAGAACATAGGCTAAAAGCAATTTTTGTAAGAGCAGAAATTTCTTGTTATGTAGTCTGGAAAATATACCTAAAGTAATTGGTACAATTAGATCTTGTGGCTAATATTAGTAAGAGGTTTGTCAAAAACCTTCCTGCTAAGACAAATATGTTCTTCCTTGCTTGGTGGTGTATCTCAGTGAGACAGTACTTGCCGAGGATTTGGGAAACCCTGGATCCCATGACTAGTACTACACTAACAAAATAGCTCCTCCTCCCTCCTTCCCTCCCTCCCTCTTTCCCTCCCTCCCTCCCTTCCTTCCATCCTCCCTCCCTCCCTCCCTCCCTCCCTTCCTTCCTTCCTTCCTTCCTTCCTTCCTTCCTTCCTTCCTTCCTTCCTTCCTTCCTTCCTTCCTTCCTTCCTTCTTTCCTTCCAACAATCTAAAGACTATTTACACCATCAGCCTTCCTCAATGTACTGTGGAGGAGTTTATGTCTAACCCAAGTCTTGCCATTAGAAAATGACAAAACTACACAAGTGCAAGTACAGGGGAAAGGGTAAGTACAAGGTATGGTTATGTGGTACATAATATTGCTCCTGTCAATGATGGACCAGGTAATGTGATGGTGGGCCCCCAAAATTACATCACTTAATAATGCTGTCACTGCCTGAGACCATGTTGAAAAGAATTTTGTGTCACATTGACAAAAACACTCAACAAAAATAACTTAGGCAAGAGAAATATTTGCTGTGGCTATTGGTTTCTTAGAGGCCTGTCACTGATAGTTTGGCCTGTGTTCTTGAGCAGAACATGTAGCAGAAGAGACGTGTAGCAGTTCACTTGATGACTGACTGGAGTACAGGGAGGGGACTGGCTGTGCTCTATTAGCTTTCATTACTTCAATCTTTCAGTCAGTCTTTATCACACATAGGATGATGCTACATGTATACAGAGTGGTTCTCCTCTCAGTGAATCTTCTTTGGAAATAGTCTCATAGACACACCCAGTCTCCTAGGCAGTAAAGATAACAGTGATGATTCACCATAACAAGTTCACTGTAATGTTCTCACTGCTGCCATAAGTGGCTCCGTGTTTCTTTATTCCTCTTCCTTTCCCCTTTCTTAGACATTGCATTCCTGTGATCTTGTTTATTTTCATGATCCTGTTCCAAGACCATAAAATTGATCTAAAACTGAAATGTTCCAACCTCAAGATAAAACAATGCTGTCATAAAGAGTTCACTATCTCTGCTCTAGGATAAATTGTCTAGCACAGACTCCTGGGAAAATGCTGCTATTTGTACCATAGCCCTTAACCTGATCCTCATACAAACAGACAGCACATCCCCAAACAGATAGAAGATGGTAATGAGGAAATGAATCAGTCTTCTTCCCGATCAAATAAAGCTTATGTTCTTTCTCTCCAGCAATCATCTCTTGGGCACTGGTGATGAAGAAAGGACTTATGAACCTTATTTTAGGAGCCCAGGGATGAAATTGCCCAAGTACACACATCTTAGAGTGTTATCTGATCCTTATATAATGAAGGTTTATATTTGGAACTGGAAACCCACTTAGTACAACTGAGTCAATGAAAAGTGAGAAACACCATCAAATTGGGAAAGGATATTCACCAACCCTACATCTGATAGAGGGCTAATATCTAATATATACAAAGAACTCAAGAAGCTAGACCCCAGGGAACCAAATAACCCTATTAAAAATGGGGTACAGAGCTAAACTTCTCACCTGAAGAAATTCGGATGGCCAAGAGGCACCTTAAGAAGTGCTCAATATCATTAGTCATTAGGGAAATGCAGATCAAAACAACACTGAGATTTCACCTTATACCAGTCAGAATGGCTAATGTCAAAAACTCAGGAGACAGCAGGTGTTGGCAAGGATGTGGAGAAAGAGGAACACTCTTCCACTGCTGGTGGGGCTGTAAGATGGTACAACCACTCTGGAAATCAGTCTGGCGGTTCCTCAGAAAACTGGACATGCCACTTCCGGAGGACCCTGCTATACCTCTCCTGGGCATATACCTAGAGGATTCCCCGGCATGCAATAAAGACACATGCTCCATTATGTTCATAGCAGCCTTATTTATAATAGCCAGAAGCTGGAAAGAACACAGATGCCCCTCAAAGGAGGAATGGATACAGAAAATGAGGTATATTTACACAATGGAATAGTACTCAGCAATTAGAAACAATGAATTCACAAAATTTTTAGGCAGATGGTTTGATCTGGACAATATCATCCTAAGTGAGGTAACCCAATCACAAAAGAATACACATGGAATGCAATCTCTGATAAGTGGATATTAATTAGCCCAGAAGCCCTGAATACCCAAGGCACAAATCGCATATCAAATGACTCCCATGAAGAAGTATGGAGAGGGTCCTGATCCTGGAAAGGATCGATCTAGCATTGGAGGGGAATATAAGGACAGAGAAAAAAAGGAGGGAGGTTATTGGAGAATGGATGGAGAGAAGAAGGTTTATGGGACATATATATGGGGAGGGGGATCCGGGAAAGGGGAAATCATTTGGAATGTAAACAAAGAATATAGAAAATAAAAATATTAAAAAAAAGAAAAGTGAGAAACAATAAAAAAGAAGTGAGAAAATACAGTGTCTTCTAATGAAAGGCACAAGGATTCTGCTTTCTTTTTTCCCAGGCTTATAATGAAACAAATGCAGACCACAGAAAACAGAAAGCCCAGGACTATGGAAAGCCTGGGGCAAAGCCCTCTACTTCAGAAAAAGGAAAATGAAAAGTTTATTCTCATCCCCAAGGAGCCATGAGCTCCTCAGATGCGTAAATTTGGGGAGCACACCATTGCACACTGAATACCATGTACCTCCCCCACCTCTCAGTTCCCTTAGAAACACAAAATGCACTCTTATTTGGAAGCAGTCTATTCTTGTATATTAAGTTAATTTCACTGATAACACTTATTTGAGGATATCACAAAGATGAATATATTGATTAGCCACACTAGGCTGGCATTTCCTATGTTTCCAGGACTATCAGGGACTTAGTGAATGATAAGCAGGGGCAGTTGCTAGCAAAAATTCTATTGCAGAGGGTGAGAATGGCTTGGAGAACAGAGCACTGGCCTAAACTGTGCCAATGCTAGATAAAATACCAGCTGACTCACAGTGATAAAGCCTGGGGATGGGTATTTTTTTTTTTTAAAAAAAAAGGTTTTTACCTTTCATCAAAAAACAGGCCAGTACAAAGTAATGAGGTTAAGTGTATCGTCTACCCCCCCCCTCACCGCCCCCAGGAGAGGACTACAGCTTTCTTAAGGTAGCCATTTTGAAACAAGCTATGGCCAAGGTTATACAGATATACATTCTACACTTGATACAAATTCTATAGCATTTTAGAGTGTCTGGGATCTACAGCTCTCTAGCTATATAATTCTCAAAAGCATTTATGTAAGTGTTCAACTCACCCAAAAACAAAACAAAACAAAAAACAAAAAATCCAATCACACTCTGGTGTCAGAACCTCATCTCCCTTCAGTACCTTAGCAAAGATGACAAACCTAGACCCAAGAAGCTCCACCATACCAGCTCCAGTACTTTGGATCCCTGGGGAATGAAAATCTCTCCAGAGTTTGAACTTGACTGAGAATAGGCCATTAAGAAACAGTCATGGCCAGATGCCCCTTAAAGGGGGAATGGATACAGAAAATGTGGTATATTTACACAATGGAATACTACTCAGCAATTAGAAACAATGAATTCACAAAATTTTTAGGCAAATGGTTTGATCTGGAAAATATCCTAAGTGAGGTAACCCAATCACAAAAGAATACACATGGAATGCAATCTCTGATAAGTGGATATTAATTAGCCCAGAAGCCCTGAATACCCAAGGCACAAATCGCATATCAAATGACTCCCATGAAGAAGTATGGAGAGGGTCCTGATCCTGGAAAGGATTGATCTAGCATTGGAGGGGAATATAAGGACAGAGAAAAAGGAGGGAGGTGATTGGAGACTGGATGGAGAGAAGAAGGTTTATGGGACATATGGGGAGGAGGGATCCGGGAAAGGGGAAATCATTTGGAATGTAAACAAAGAATATAGAAAATAAAAAATATTAAAAAAAAAAGAAACAGTCATGGGCAAATCTGACATTTATAGACTTTAACAGGGCTAGTGAGATGTCTCAGTGGTTAAGAGCACTGACTGCTCTCCCAAAGATCCTGAGTTCAAATCCCAGCACCCACATGGTGGCTCACAACCATCTGTAATGAGATCTGAAGCCCTCTTCTGGGGTGTCTGAAGACAGCTACAGTGTACTTACATATAATAAATAAATAAATCTTTTTTTTTTACAAAAGCCTGAACAATCACTTTCATAAAGAAGTCAAAAGAAGTAGAAGAATCCATTCTCACAATATAACACTGGCTTTAGTAGTCACACATCAAGCAGTTTTTTCTTTAAAAAAATGTTTCTATCTGTTTATTTACTATAGTTTATGGGCATGTGCTTTCTACAGCACATATGTGGAAGTCAAAGAACAATCTCCCCTCCTTTACCTTGTGAGTCCCTGGGACTGAACTCAGGTAGTCATGCTCAGTGTCAAGTGCCTCTATCCAGTGAGACACCCCACTGTTTCAGGTTCTTCTTTGTTTAATGAGAATTTTTTTACATATTTTTTTTGGTGTATGTATAACTTCCAGGAATCAGTTCTCATCTTCCATTGTGTGGTTTCCTAAAAATCAGTCTTGTCTTCAGATTTGGCAGGAAGTGCCTTTACCTGCTCAACTGTTTCACTGGCCTTCTCCTTTAAAAAATCTAAATTGACTTATGCTAACACAGTATAGTCAAAACAGTTCTGGGGACACATAATTGTAATGGAAGCAATTGGTAGGCAGAGGCAGACAGACTGAATTTAAGGCTGACCTGGGCTACATATTGAGTTGCAAACAGCCTCAGCTACAGAGATACACAAAAGAAAATACCAGTGTCTAGAGCTTGAATTATGTGAGGTGCACAGACTCATGCTTAGTGTCTAGCACACTAGTGTTTACATATGCACACACCACAGCTCTGAGCAATAAACATGCTCAAGAGTTTGTGCCTTAGATCAGGGTCTACATGGCCTTTTTTTGTCGCCACCATTAACTGCCAGCACTGACTAGAAAGCCCTATCCTGTCCCTCAACTTTCTCCATTCTGAGCTATCATGTTACAAAATCAGAGTTGAGTAAGGCTGATTCCCTGCCTCATTCTGACCTCAGCCTTCTAGAGAAAGGAAACATACTTGCCTGGGGCAAAGACTTTCCCATTGCTTTGCAAGCTACTTCTGCAACAGTTCTCTCACCTTTTAAGTAACGACAGCACACCAACTGTTGGGCCTTGCATCAAAGATATAGAATTGAAAGTTGTAGCAAGATCTGCCCCTTCAGTTTGCATTCCACAACAGGCTTTGGAAACCATAAAGGCTCCAAGAGGAGCAGGGCAGAGTGGGTAAAATGTGAATGATACAGGAGCAAAACAACAGCCAGGAAGATGGGCTGAGGTGACGAAGCTGTGGCCTCAGCAAGAGTGCGCTGGCTGAGTGAGTACAAAGGAACTGGATAAGGCAGCTCCAATACATGAGAGGCTTGGCCTTCTGGGCGCTGATTTGGCAGTTTTGCTCTATGTTGTCACCTGGGCCTCAAGTCATTATTGGAGACATGGCTGTACCAGAGGAAATGACTTCCCCTGGCTCCTCCTAATTCTAATCAGCTCCCTCCTTGGTCTCTAAGATGATGATTTTTCCTGTCCTCTCACACAGATCCCTGTGGAGTCATTAAAAATATGTCTCCTTTAGGTGAGATTTACAAGTTAAGGACCCTGAAAGCAGTGAAGAATCAAATTGTATACATTATTCTCTTATTTTCTTCACTTCTTACAGAGGCCCAGTCATCTGCCCCGGAGGTCAAACCTAAAAATTAGGCTTCATCATTGAGCCTTCCCTGGTAAGTCTTAGTCCATTGCACGTAGCCTCTGTCAAGTTCTCTCACATCTTGGCTCCTTTGCAGTGCTTGAGTGAAAAC
Source organism: Apodemus sylvaticus (assembly GCF_947179515.1). Classification (NCBI taxonomy): domain Eukaryota; kingdom Metazoa; phylum Chordata; class Mammalia; order Rodentia; family Muridae; genus Apodemus; species Apodemus sylvaticus. Next base: position 4,489,715 of record NC_067495.1, on the reverse strand, counting down.
CAGGCTTTCATTGTTGGAAGGCAAGTGCATACCACGTCATTGACCTGTGCCTCCCCTGCCCTTTCTCTCACTTTTCCTAGCCATACACCAAACTCTGCTGATACTGAACCACCTCCCTGGGGTTCTCTTCATACCCAATACTGTTCTGTGTTTTCACCTCACCTCCCAAACACAGCTCATCTGCCCCTCCAAGTCCTAAGTTTTCACTCAGATTTCTCCAGAGGTTGTACTTTACCCACAAGAAGAAGAAGATTGGGGCCAAAGGAAGGCTTGCTTAAGCAGTATGTATCTGAATCCACAGGAATCTTTTGGAAAGATCTGTAATATTAAACTTTTCACTAAAATTATTTTTGGAAAACGACGTTTCCTGTTATTTCACACCACTGGACTGGAGAAAGGTTGAAGTCTTTCTAGCTGGTGGTTTGATAAAAGACTTAACAGAAAGCCAAAACAAGCTGCAAATGTTTTGAAGATAAGGCCTCAAATGGAAAACAGATGACATTACTTAGGCTTTTATTGGGTTTGACTTTTTCTTTTGTTGATACCAGTATGCTTTATATATATATATAAAGTTAATTCTGACTCTCAGTTGTCAGGACAGTATCAGAAGAAGAACAAAAATGAAAACTTCTTTGAAGTTCTAGGGAAAGGTATCTAGGACCATCTGGGTAAATTATTGCAGGGGTATCTGGAGCTGGGGTCCAGCTTGCTATTCATGTTAGAACATCTGCTTAGTCCAAATTCAAAACAAACCTAAGTACACACAGAAAATTTACATGTCATTCTGGGACGTGGTCCCAAACCCTTGTCAATACAGTGGTTTGCACTAAACACAGTAAGTTTCAAACTGTCCTCTTCTTAACAGACAGATAGCTCATATCATGGATTGGACAGCCAATTAGTTGAGTTGTGAAAGATACAGAGTGGGTTTACTTTACAAAAGAACTTAACCCTAATTCTACCCTTCAGAATGCATTTCTACTCCAAATCTTAAACCTCACAATCTTGTATTGCTATTAGTATGACATTAAGTGCAACATTACAACTATCTTGGAAAATTTTCAGCCCCCAATTTTCTTCTCCAAATGTCTTCTTTTTTGTTAAATTACTTGTGTGCATATGCATATGTACATATATGTATGTGTGTTTGTATTGTGAGTATATGTGTTTTATATGTGTGCAGGTGTACACATGCCAAGCGATACATGCAGAGGTCAGTGGACAGCCTTGGCAGTTGCTGCCTGCCTTACGTCTTATTTGAGATAGTATGGCTTTGTTGTTCATGCTGCATAATTTAGTGAGCTCGCCTGCAAGAATCTGAGAATTTCCCTCTCTCTAGCTCCCATCTTGTAGAAGGAGTTCCAGGATTACATATGCAACTTGTCATGTTCTGATTTACATGATCTCAGGGGATTCAAACTCAGCTTCTCAAGTTTGTGCAGCAAGTATTTTAATCACTGAGTCATCTCTGAATACTTTAAAAAAAAGTCTTTTTAAAGTTCGTTTTTAATTTTAAATAGAGGAGGATAGGCATTTGGGTTCATGTCTTTAACTCAAACACTCTGGAGGCAGAAGCAGGCAGATCTCTATGAGTTAGAGAGCAGCTTGGTCTACAGAGTGAGTTCCAGGACAGCCAGAGCTATTATCCACAGACCCTGTCTCAGAAACAGAGGATTCCGCATTGCAGGCGGTAGGAAGTGGGATTAGCTCTGAGAGGAATTAGGGAAGAAGTGGGGATGAATATGATCAAAAGTCTTTCAAAGAATTAATAAAATTTTGATTTAAAAGACTTAGTTTAAAATATGTATGTGTGTGTGTGAGTATATGTGTGTGTGTGTGTGTGTGTGTGTGTGTGTGTACCATGTGGGCACATTATCCACAGAGGCCTCTGGAACTGGAGTCACTCCTACCCATGCATAGATGCCTTCATAGATACATGAACATTTACAAAAACAACACCCAAAAATAAGTAAAAAGGAAAAAACTCTAAAACTAATTAAATGGAGACTAACTAAAGAACACTCTGGGCATCAGCTTCTCAATGCCAAACACATGCACATATATGTGCATGCATACTACACACATGCACAACCCACATGAACATGTACAAACACCAGATATTCATACAAAAGTTCATTAATTAATTAGATAATTGCTTAGTTAATAATCAAATATCTAAATAAATGCCTGCCCACAAATTTCTACCAGAGATAAATAATCTGTGAAAATAAAAACAGAATTTTGGACCACAGTCAGAGGATGAACCTTCCTTTAGAGGTGAGATGTGTCTTTAATGGCCAACACATGATATCAAAAGTAAGTGCGTTACATCAGATTGGAACATGTATTGCACACAGATCTAAGATGAGAAGAGCCTTTGAATGCCCAAGGAATAGAAACAAATGTCTGCATGCACTTGTGTTTTTAAGTACTGTAAATCAACTCTACACTCCACAGCTCTGAGCACACTTGTAAACCATCTTATCAGTTACTAGTGTGAGTTGATAAGTGAATCCCTGTTGAATGGAAGGCCAGCCCCATTCTACCTTGTTGAAGGGAGATCTCAGGAGCCTTCAGCCTTTGACAAATCCTTCCTCTGTAAAGAAACAAGTCTTTTGCCAACTGAAAATGGTAGCATTTCCACTCATGCCCAGAATTGCAAAAACAACAGAAACAAAATAAAACAAAAACAAAAAGCCCAACAACATTTAAAGGTGTTTAGTAGAAAAAAACCTTAAATTCAGACATGATGCTGCAATGCTATTCTTTCCTTTTCCTCTTGTCTCTCTGGGTTTCTGTTTAACTCCAGGAGACTTTATTTCTGGATACTCTGTGTATCTTTGTGGGGGTTCATTCCTGTGTACATTCTTGGCTCACTGTCTTACTATATCCAATTGCATCCCATAATTCCCCAGATCCTTTGCCTTTAACATAATACAAAACCAATAAATACTTACTAATTTTCACATTTGTTGGCTTGGCAGCAAACAGGCAGCAATTTGAAAATCAGCTTAGTAAGGTCAGGTTTGGTTTTGTTCTTTTTCTTTCTGCATCGATAGGGATAGGACTCAGGGCTTCATACATGCTAGGCAAAAGGTCAAATACTGATACATAGCTCTAGCTCTGGAGGGGACTTTTGAAACCACAGAGTTTTCCTCAAAATTTTGTGAAAGTAGTAGAATTTGTGATATAAATTATACATATAACACTACTCCCCAAAAACAATTCAAGGAATCCTACTTATAAGATTTAGGCATTTTAATTGCAGTATCAGGCATCACCCTATGGCTATTGTTCATACACCTGGGTATGAAAGTAATACACCAGCAGTGGTCAGAAGCCTCAGAGGCCAGTAGGTGCAGTGAAAGGGAGTAGGGGCTCTAGCAAGTTGAGAGAGACACTCCAGGCTTGACTAAGGCAATTTGAATATTAGTTACCTGTCAGTACAGAAAGGTAAGTAAGGGGTGCTTTATTCAAAATGAAGAATGGATTCTACCCCATGCTCCAGTTTCATGCAAGTCAAGAAGGAGCGGAAAAAAGAATAAAACTCATTCACCCAGAATTATTTATAGACCCAAGAAAAATGTTTGAGTTTTCTAGTAATTAAAAATGAGAAACAACCATTTTCATCTCTTGCTTTGTGAATATCACTTTCACTCTCATTTTGAGAAAGATATTTTAAAAAGATGATATTAAAAGCTCCCAAGAGTGAAACAAAACAAGCCAAAGGAGTAACTGGGAAAGCAATGTGGCAGGATGTGTCAAAAGCCTTACACTCCCTGTATTTTAAAGCCAGACATAATTACTTTATGATTCAATATTGAAGGAAAGACTGCCAAATATAGAAAAAGTAATTATTCTTACATATCATTAGTACAGTGTCACTTATAATCGAAATACACAAATAATACATAATGATCTATAGCTTAGTATTAGGTAATTAAGCCATGGCAAGCTTTGATGTTCTTTATATTATGCTTGCAAAGATTACCATAATGTAGAATATGCTTAGTTTTTAGTATCTAGAAAAATAGAAATCTGTGTCTAAAATAAATATAAGCATGTGACACACATACACTGAGCCAAAGCAAACAGATTTGCGAAGACAAGAAGAACATATACCCAAATGTGTCTATTTAGTTGTTTTCGAATGAATTTAACAGGAACACATAAAAATAATTCATCCAGAAACTGGGGCTGGGGCTGGGGCTGGAGCTGGGGCTGGGGCTGGGGCTGGGGCTCAGCAGTAGAGCATTGACTTAGGATAAGTAAGGACCTGGGTTCCATCCTGAGCTCCACACACAAACCATCAGTCCTATCTCTCATTAGTCATGATACCATGTGAACAATTTTATTTACTAGAATTTAAGCAGGATTCTGCACACAACTAATTAACTTATAAATTTATACATTTTAGAAACCTAAATTATTCATTTACAGACACACAATTATAAAATTTCTCTCTAAGTCACAGCCTACCATCCTTTATAGTAACCTTTCATATTTTCAGGCAAAAGAAAGCAAGTACACCGAAAGTAATTCTTCCCCAGTAGTCAACTGTATATCAAATTCAATTTCAATAATTCAACTATTTGATAGTCTATGAAATGTACTTCAGTGAGGAAATGGAGAAAGAGATGCATTATTAGTTTTTCAAGGCCAGGAAGTCATTTCCCTTAATTGCTTTTTGTTTAATACCACCATGTGTCTCTTTTAGATTATACTGTAAACTTTGGAATCTAATAGTGCTATTTATATTATGTTGTCTAAATCGAAGAATATAATGAATTATTCACCAGTTAAGGCATTGAACTTGGCATAATTATCTGTAACCCAGGCTCAGGGTCTAACAGAAATTTTCTCACTATTTACATGAAATCTGTGTTTAAGAATAGTTTGCTGTATGTTAAATACAACATCTAACACAGGAGCAGTAATTAAAATATGTTCTTCTCTGGAAGAGAGGATGAGTTTGGTTCCTATCTTCCATGTGACCACTCACAACCATGTCTCTAATTCCAGTTATGGAAGATCTATTGTCCTCTTCTCGTCTCTGAGGAACTGAAAAAACACTCACACCATGTATAAAATAAAATATTAAAAAACAATATAATATTCATGTAAATATATGCATTCTGTGCATTTCTAGGCATACACTTCAATATGCTTGCTAATGTGGGCATTTTAAACTGGTTTTCATGTGAGTGCTGAGTTCTTCTATTTACATTGTAGATATGAATACACACATATCTATATCAAAAGACATAAAATCTTTACGTTAGAACTGTTGTTACAAATAACCATTTTTAATAGTTATTGTTTTACCTTCAATGGTGTTGTGAATGTCATTGACAAATGGAAAACTAAGATGTGTTTTCTATTTAGTTTGCCCTTTGTTTCTGGAGAGTTACCTTGCTTCATTTTATTTCCCTGGGCATGGTGCAGCAATAGATGGATAAATAGCACTTTGATGAATAGGTTTCCCTTTGCCAATGTGTGATTTTATTTGGGCTTTGGACTTAAACTTTATGAAGGAGGTTTAAATTTGACGATTAGGTCAAAACTTAAGATGTCCCAGAGTCAGGTGTGGGTTGGTATGGTACATGGAAACTATGTGTCTATTTAGGTTTTAGAAAGCTAAGGAAGGTTAAAAAGGAGTGCGCCTAGGGCAATATCCTGTCTGAGGCAGCAAAGTTGCCTAAGAGTTTTGTCTAGTGAATCTCCTTAAGCCCTAATCATCTAAAAAAGACATATAGAAAAAGCAGACAAACAAGTAATCCAGGCACCTCAACCTACTTTCAGGAATACAACTAATACAAATTACTTTCAATTATTGCACCTGCAACTCTACGGTAACTGGTAAGCCATTAAAGATCACAGTTCTAAACTTAGGAAAATGTCCTGCTTAAATATAAAGTTTTCAAATGATCTTGAAATTCGTCCTATCTAATATATCTAATATATTAAAGCCCACTAAAACATCATGAATGACTTCAAGGGAACTGGCAATGGAAGGTGCCAGGATCAGCCAGGGCTTAGTGGGTACAGAATCCATCTAAGATTTAATATAATATATATATATTTCTTCCCTAGTAGACAACATTTGGGCCATATGCATTTTACAACTTAATTTCAGATTTGAGAGTGAACATAGCAAAGAGACGCCTAATATAAAATGGCCTCAGCAAGAACTGAGACAGCCATCATGAAATCACCCCCACACTTATATCTTCTATAAACAAGATTCAAAAATTCTGGTCAGTTTTTGCTGAAAACTTTCATTTTTTTGATTCTTGTCATTTTGAGAAATACAAATAAGGTGTTGTTTCTTGTATTATAGAAAATTGGAGCCATAGCTGTCATCAACTGCTGAGAATGTCCATGTTTTTAAAAAGACCCAAGGAAATGAGGACATTTGCTTAATTATAAATATAATATTCTCAGCCCCTAGGTTGGTTGCAAAACAACTGTAACCTAAAAAACATTCTTTAATCTTTAATAACTATAACATATTAAAGTAGTTCAGAAATGAAAGACAGCACATACAAATTTCAAATATAATGCAAAGACCGAAGTTTTAAATTTTATCTCTAAAAAACATTCAAAAAGTCTCACAATGTATCTCAGTGATATAACACTTGTCTAACATGCATAGACTCTGGTTACATGCCCAGCACACAAGAAATAAAAGATTTAAAGAGACAATTGATACCGGGAACCTGCTATGCACCAAGCATCACACTGTCCTTCCTACTGAAAATCACAGTAGAAAAGACAAAAAAAAAAAAAAAAAAAAAAAAAAAAAATGAGGTGTCACAGGAAGTTAGGAGTTTGAGGACACAAAATAATTTTCACAGGACTGTCAGATGAAAAGATTCCCAAAGTGGCCGGGCGGTGGTGGCGCACACCTGTAATCCCAGCACTCTGGGAGGCAGAGGCAGGTGGATTTCTGAGTTTGAGGCCAGCCTGGTCTACAGAGTGAGTTCCAGGATAGACAGGGCTATACAGAGAAACCCTGTCTCGAAAAGAAAAAAAAAAAAGATTCCCAAAGTGTGCTTTAAAATAAATTCAAAAGGATGATCAAAAGGTATCTGAGTATGAGTTCAATGAGAAAAAAGCAAGGACAGGATTCTACATAGGAAAGCAACCATATTATTTAAGGACTTGACATGGACAGCATAACTACAGAGGCAAAGAATAGAAAAGGTGTGGAGGCTGCATGCTACACTGCTAACCTGGGCTGCTCAGTTGCATTGGGAGGGGGAAGGACCAAGAGGTAAAGTAATTAGCTTTATCTTTGAATGATTTCATTTGTTTCTCTTCTGATGAGAGGTGTAGCTGCCCACAGCCATGGAGAACCAAGTTCCCCCTGGAAGGAGAGCTGGGGCTGAAATAGAAAAGACAAGCAGGCAGACAGGCAGGCAGGAGAAATAAAGAGCCAGGACAAGGGTAGCTTCTAATTTAAAGGTCTGGAGTGGGATGGGGTGGTGTGGGGAACCCTTCCCACAAAATGCTGGGAACTTGTCTGCCAAACCAGTTCGGCTGCTCAGCCAGTGGCTGGCTCATCTCAGGAAATTACATATCCTTGGAAAACAATAGACATCACCTAGGTCTGAAAGTGGGCTACTGTGACAAAACAAGGAGGTTTAAATTTCCCACTCAAGGGCTGGGGGAGAGCACAAAGAAGCAGATTCTATAACTTAAGATGTTTTTGTTTGTTTATTTTACTATTAAAAACAAATTGCTCTTATTCAGTGTAAGAATGGATTAGATGGATGAGCATTGAAGTAAAAAAAAAAAAGACACTAAAAAACAGATACTGCATAATCCCACTCATAATGAGGACCTAGTATAGTCAGATTCATAGAGATCAAAAGTAGAACAATGGTTGTAAGGGGGCTGTTTGGGGGGAAATAATAAGAAGTTTGTGTTTAAAAGGTAGGCTTTCTGCTTGAAAAGGTGAAAGAGGTCTGAAAATGGATGGAGGAGATTCATACCAAAGTGAGGCCACTTCCTTAGTCCATAAATGAGCAGAAACTTGGGAGAATGGTGATAGGTAGAAGGAGCCCTAGATCCAAAAAAACACATGGAGAGAGAGAGAGAGAGAGAGAGAGAGAGAGAGAGAGAGAGAGAGAGAGAGAGAGATGACAAATTCTCTACCACTATACTATATCTATAGTCCACTGCACTGTGTGGTTTATGCATCCAGTCATGTCAATCATAAATTGACAGCTGCCCATGGGGGTATCAGGCCCATCTGTCACCTACTTTGAGTATGGCAATGAGAGGTTGCAGAAGGCATAGAAATCCAACAGGCAAATACCAGACATACAGAGCTAGAATCTCCACTTCAGTGCATGCAAACAGGTGATGGGCTTTCCCATTGAGATCTGTGTCAGCCCTAGGATATTATCAAAAAAGCAAGGCTCTTGGCTTGAAAACTTGCCTGAAATTGATTCCTGATGCCCAATCAGGAAATTCTAGCAGCAAAGCAAGTAGGAATAGCAAGAGGAGAAAGCTCATAGACAAAGCAGATTGAAGGGGTATCTAGGATTTGCAAAAGGAAGCAGAAAACTGTCATCATGGGGGCAGGGGCAGGTGGAACTAGTTTACAAAATAACTAATTAAATAGCAGTTTATACAACCCACTCCACCCAATCCTATATTGCAAAAGGCCACAGGCTTTAGACAGCAATATACAGCTCAACAATTTTGTGAGGTAATTAGATGTTTCCAATCTGTGTTTTCACCCTTTGTCTTTCTTACTTTCTACAATTCATTTACAAACTATTTATAAAACATGCTACTGTCTAGAAAAAAATGTGTTTTTCAGGAATACAATTAATATTGTTTTTCTTATGGACACAAATAGCATACACGTCTCTTAGAAATGCCACGCAGACACCATTGTTATTACATTGTGCATATGCATTGGGCTTATTCAGCACATGAAGCTGTGATTATTTTTAACAGCAAATTTAAATAAACTATCCCTTTAAAAAATTACCAGCAAATATCATTTATCAATGCCATTAAGGTCTTTATCTACCTTGTTTTTTAAAAATATTGAGGAAAAGTGCTATAAGTTTGTGTATTAAGTACATTACTATGAAGACTGGATTAAAGTCTAAGAGTCAATACTTTTTAAATTTTTCTATAAAAAGGTTCTGCAACATCTTAAAGCACACATCTATTCACTGGAAACATAAAATTTACCGGTGCTTTTCACTTTAAAGACATTTTAAATGTACTCTCAAAAAATCTTAAGCCTACAAGCCCCTTTCAAAGGAATTCATGTTTAGGGAAGGAAGCCAGATTTAAAAGTTATTTGTGGCTGAAATACATCCTCCCAAGAGTACAATAGGAGAAAAAAAGAAGGGCTTTAGCAGTTTTAGCAGCCTTTCATTATTTGCTCCTCAGAAACCGAGGCCAAGAAATAAGGAAAGCACAAGTTCCAAGTGAATTGTTTTGTGTGCAGACAAAATGCTGTTGCCTGGTTTACCCGCCTGGCATCACAACAGCTTTGTGCTTTCATTTCTTTCAGACATTTCCAATGGAAGTTCAATGTAGCAGGCTGGCAGGTTCACTGAGGTCCACCAAGCTCACTTTAACCTTGACCACATTCTCCATGAAATTGGAGAATGAGGAGAGAAAAACAGAACACAGGCAGTGCATGCATTAAGACCACATGATCTCCATCAGCTGCTGACTGCTCTTGTGTGCAGCCACTTTCTGATAACACAAAAGCCACTTTTGTGATAATTTGTTTATAGCCCTGCTTAAGGCTGGCAATACCACACCATGTTGAGTTTAAAAAATAATAAGCAAGCAAAGGACAGAGAACTTGTATTCTCAAATCAAAGTGATTTTCAGCCTTTACTTTATCCAAATGTTCTTTCGTGGAACCAAGAAGAAGAAGAAGAAGAAGAAGAAGAAGAAGAAGAAGAAGAAGAAGAAGAAGAAGAAGAAGAAGAAAGAAGAAGAAGAAGAATTTCACAGAATTGTGTGTGTGTGCGCAAGAGAGAGAGATTCAGAGACAGAGAGACAGAGACAGAGAGACACACAGAGAGGTATTAAGCTGGACTGTTTCCTGGTTTTATGTTCTTAGCATCTATCATGAAGATGGCATTCAGCTAATCTAAATAAAATAACAATGGCAAATAGACAGGATAGCATACTACTTGCTACCCAAGAATTGGGTGGAGAGTAAATAGAAGAGCCTGAGCCACAAGATCAAAAAGTACTCTGAAATTTCCTTTTATAGACACCTCCATAAACAACAATGTCTGGTTTTAATTTTTTTCAAATTAAGAGCAGAATCTTCAAAGTGCTAGACAGTACAATGTTAATTGTCTAGCTCCAGGATGTTGTATTTAGTGAGGCATGGAAAAGTCTCTCTCCTCTCCTCTCCTCTCCTCTCCTCTCCTCTCCTCTCCTCTCCTCTCCCCTCCCCTCCCCTCCCCTCCCCTCCCCTCCCCTCCCCTCCCCTCCCCTCCCCTCCCCTCCCCTCCCCTCCCCTCCCTCCTCTCCTCTCCTCTCCCCCCTCTCTCCCCTCCCCTTTTTCTCTCCCCACCCATCTATATGTCTTTCAGAACTACGCAGCATGCATGCATGCACACACAATTTGTTAAGGAATTGAACAAAGTGCTGTTCATTTCAATGGACTTTTAAAAAAAATGGTGAATTGTAATCTTGTTTTTTCTAACCATCTTCAAGGTGATGAGCTAGTAGGTAAAGTCCTTGTCGCCTAGCTGCTCTGTACTTCAGAGTCCTAAGTCCCCTCTCCATTTTACGGTTCATCACTTGCACCCTGTCACCAACAGAGGAATTATTCTTCCTTCTGACTGTGCTCAACTTGAACTCACACCTCTACTTAAAAAAATTCTAAAACCAAAAATGATGATTGCTGTATTTCTGCATCTAATACAGATGTCTATCAGTCATCCCTGAACATACAAACATACAACTGGGTTTCCTCTGCCCAGATGTAAAACTAATAGATTATTATTATTATTATCATTATTATTATTATCGAATCAAGCAGTGGGCTACGTCTCAGTCACAGCACATGTTGACTCAAAATGTTACAATATAGGGCTCAGGATTAGCATTGTGGTAGAACATATATGAGGTCCTAGGTTCAATCCCAAGTACCACCCCACCCTCTGAGTGCCAATGTTACAGTCATTTTCAAAAGGATAAAATCAAAAGGTTATCTGCGGTAACACTACTGTGTCAGGCATGATTTTCCATCCTTCTAGTTTATTTGCTCAAATTCCTCAAAGATAAACATCCTTCAATGGAAGACCTCCAATCTTTTAGTCCTGCCACCTGAACCTCACAACCAGGTATCTTTCTCACAGCCTCATTTTCTTCCTTCTCATCTGTCATCTGTTTTATAGTGAGTATCTTCAGTTCCTGTTGGAAGTCTTATAGGATGCTGCATGAAACTGATGGTAGGATAAGGGGAAGAAATAGAGATATGCACCAACAGTGCTATTTTCCAGGAAGCAAGAATCAGTTAGGTCCAATAGTATGGTCCATGACACATGAACAGACCTTTTCCTCATATAACCAGTCTTCACAAATTATAGTTGCATGTTTTATTATTTCTTCCTTAACTACACTACCGTAGATTTCTCTAATAAGTGAAGAAATTCATATTTGTACCATTTCCATGCCAAAGGCCCTAATTCTCTATTTTAAAGCAGCTCACAAAAATGCTGAGAGGAAAAAGAATGCTGAGAGGAGCAGATTCTCTGAAAGTCATTTGAGCTGGTATAGGAGCCAGCCTCCACATTTCCTCTTGCTCTGGGAATTCTACAGGACCAAAGAGAGCTCATCCTTTGAAGACTAGAGCTATGCAGTAACCCTGAGCCCCATCAGCTTCTTTCACTTATGACAGCAAAGGCTTCATCCTTTGATGGCCTGTAGCTTCAAACATGTGGCCGATAAGAATATCTCATGACATGTAGATCAAGAATGCTGCTTAACCATTATCTGTCTAGATCAGTGACCCTGGCAAACGGCTTCAGAGAAAGCCTTGTCAAGACTCAACATGCGCAAAGAAGGGAGGCCTTTTTGCTGAGGGAGGAATTCAACTGAGACATGATCACAACAGGGAAATCAAAGAGAAACTCAATTTGAAATGGCCCTTTAGAGTCTCCTGGATCAACAAGGACTCCATGCATTTATACCACCACATTGGTTGTAGGGTTGCTTCAGGGAAGGGCAACACTCATGCATGAGTCTATTTCCTCCACCTACAGGCAAATTACTAGAGAAATTTTCAACTGTGGACTAGTAGCTTACAAAATTCTCAGCCCATACTCAATGGATCTTCAGTCTACAACATCCATTATATTGTCATTTTAAAGTCAAAGAATAAACTAAAATTTCAATGATCCAAGTATATTAAAGTATAGATTTACATTTCAGCCATGCGAAGGTATATTTGAGAGGGTAATATTTGGATTTGGTGATGATCTCTTCAATAAATACGGACAAGTTTTCCTCCAGTGTCTCTGAGGCCCTTGAAATAAAGCTGCTGTCCACACCCCCAATGTCTCTTTTAAACTACATAAACATGTCTCTCTGAACACACGATCTTTCAGGAACTTCACCTGTGTCTTTGCCTTTTTCTGTTTAATATGCCCATCCATATCTCCTTATACTAGTCTAGTGTTTACTAAATAGTGCACTCAATAGAGGTTTGTCAAACAAAGTAACCAAACAATGAAGAAATGAGCCATCTTAATTTTATTTGCCACAGAAAGAGCACCAATACAAAATTGGGAACAATGCATTTTAATGTACACCTTTGTGTGTGCTTCTCATTGTTGCTGAACAAGGGCTGTTTGATTGTTACTAACAGCATAAAAGGGCCATTCTCAATCAGCTTATCTCCCAGCCCTCGAAAGTACACTAAAACCGATCATAGGATTTGAATGCAAACTGGAGAAGAAATTAAAATGTAGGCCATGAAACAGCTGTTTGATCAGCTGTTACAATATGCTGTGGATGAAGCCATATTTCCATCTTATCTAGATGAGTAAAAATAATTAGTCACAAAAATGGTTGCTTATAAGGCTATTTTCTTTTCTCTCTTTTTCTTTTAGTAGAGAATTGAATTTATTCAGGATATGGGGAGGGGAGTTGAGAGAAAGGCAGAGAGGGTGGGGGAGAGAGAGTAGAGGAATAGAGGCTGGCCATGAGCACATGGAGAGAGAAGGAAGAGGGTAAAGGGAGAGGGGGAGCAGGAACAAGAGGAGAGAACAAGAGGGCAAGAACGGCTATTTTCTTTTCTATACCAAAACATCAGTTAATTAATAATGGCAGACTTCTAGAAGAACAAGATAAATAGTATCCAACATTTTTAAAAGTCATGAAAATACAGATTCCTAGTTAGGCATTGTAGATATAAGGTGTTGACTGCATAGAAAAATTCACTGAAATTTGAAAAATAACAAAACAAATCTGTTTATGACATCTACTATCAACAACCTCAATGCATTACCACTATGACCTGAAGTAGAATCATACTTTTCTTTGTGTTATACCAAGGATGGGGAGCATGTTGGTCTCCAATTGAATAAAGAAACCTATGTATAAAGTTCTACCATAAAGTAAATAGGTGAAATTTTCTCGGGATGACAGTTTTGAAATATTAAACGACCTAAAGGGATTCCCAAACTTTATTTCTAAGAATTTCCTGAAGAAATAGGATCATGCAAAAGAATTTATACGCATAATAGTTTTGACTAAAAATGTAGAAATTTGAGCAAAAGACAATGTTCAATAGATGAAACATTAAGTAAGTTGTAATACTGTAGTATGAATTAATCTTATAAAGTTAACAAGGTCATGCGGGATCCCAGAATTCAGGGGTGGGAGGGCAGGGAAACCTCAAATTTGAGATCATCTTGGACTACATATTTACCTCTAGTCCAGTCTAGGCTAAGTAGGATACAGGTAACCCTGGGATATATCATAAGGTCCTGTGTCAACAAAACCAAAGATGAAAAATATCAAACAAGGGAAAGAACATACAGGATATAAAAGAGCCAGTGTAAATGGCCTATGCAGTTCTCTCCTTGTGATAGAGTTAGAGAAAGAGAGGGAGAAAAGTCTGCTGTAGCACTGGGGCTGGGCTTCAAGCCAGAGGGGTCCCAGCACTGAGAGTGGGAACAGGAGCTCCCATTTCTAACTCAGTAACTAAGTTACCTCTAATACTTATAATGCCCAGTAGTAGATGGCCAACACAAAATTAACTAAATGGTATTATTTTTTAGAGATAATTTCTGTTCCTACTGTTTTATATGAGCATTTTTTAATTACTACTGGTCTTTTGCATATATATATGGTATCTTGTGCTTTTTTGTTGTGTTTGTTTTGTTTTATTTGTGCTGTAGTGGTTTGCTTGCTCATTTTATTTGCCTGTTTGATTTGATTAGAGAGGAAAAGAAGACATGGAGTCTGGTGAGGGGGGAGGTGGGGAAGATCTGGGAATAAAAGAGGGAAAACTATATTCAGAATATTTTTATGGTATGAATTTTCAATAAACACAAATAAATAATTAAAAGGATATATAGGCATTTATAATGTGCCATTAATTCTAAAACAGATAGCAATGAGCATATAATATATAGTTCCCATGAAGAACGTATAGATCGAAATGCTAAGAGGAGGTAGTTTTTATGAGGTTCAATTATACATGATTTTCATCTCCTTTTCATTTCCTGTAAATTTATGGATTTTTTTCAACAAAATATATTATCTCTATAGTTTCTGTTATTAAAAATATCCCCAGCTCTCTAAAAATGATTATCAAAGTAGACGCCACAAAAATGGGACAAGTGTAACTCTCATTTATCTCAGCGGGAGTGCTTCTCCTAAACATCTGAGGGTGTTTTGGTTATTAATTGAATTAGCTATTGATATTTCATTTCATCCTCCAGTTAGGTGACAACAAGTCTTCTCAACTGTTTGTTGCTATAGTGTAGAAAACTGGGCATAACCTATAGACGTGTGATAACATTAAAGAAACAAAATGCAACCTAAAATAGCAACAGGACTGATAGCCTGAGAGAAAGAAACATAACTTCACATCCAAACGATGAGGCCATGCTTCCACATTCAACATGTAAGAATTGTTAACTGTTAGACAGGTGATTTCAAAGGGGATGGTCTGGACTAGGAGCAAATAAAAGTAAGGTGTGTCAGGACGCCTTCAGTTAAGAGCATCATGCAATTCTGAAAAATGCCGCTGCTGAGCAAGCCAGAAGGAAATAATGATGTGAGAAAAAAATTGACACAGAAGCAAGGGCTTAAACATTAGACACACGTGAGATTCTGCTTACCACTGCATGTGGCAGGGTGATTAAACTGTGGCACCTGTGTAACAGTTGATGGAAAGAACCACTCCACAAAGTAGTCTTATGACCTACACAACTATGCCATGTCACTAATACGCACCCATACATCACAGACACATCAACACACACACACACACACACACACACACACAACATACTACTCTAGTAAGCAAATAAAAGTGAAAAAATAAAAATTATAAAAATGAGTATTTTTTAAATAAAAATGCATTTGTAGAATAAACAAATCTGATGTTTTGGGCTTGGGATACAGCTGAGCAATGGAACACTTGATTAGTAAGCGTAAGGAGTTAGGTTTCATTTCTAACACAACACAAAATGCAACAAGTAGTAAAAGAGGTGGTCTTATCTAATAGGTGAAAAAAAAATCTCATGATATTTTCATACTCAGAAATCAATGATTCTTCTAAAGCCAGTCCCTGAAAAGGATAAGGTTAAAAAAGGAAGTTTATCACCTGGATACTCAAAATCAAGAAAGAATTTTGCCCCTTTACTTTTTACCCTCCTGTACAATATGTCAGTTTTATATAGATACATTAGTACTAAGCCTGAACTCTTGAAAAATGGAAATTCTGGGCTGGAGAGATGACTCATCAGTTAAGAGCATTTGTAGCTCTTACACAAGTCCAGGGTCCAATTCCTAGCACTCATGTGGCAGTTCACAACTATTAGTAACTCCAGTTCTCGTGAATGCAGCATTCTCTTCTTGGATCAGGCACATGCATACATGTAAATAAACACATGCACATACAATAAAATTAAACAAAACTTTAAAAATGGGAATGGCACATGTATAACCAGAAAAATCTCCAAAGCATTCTGCTGGGTGATGAAACCACCAGTCCTTTATTTCCCTAGTACATCTAAGTAGAGACTCTCATTTTGACACACTTTGGATCTAGCAGGATACTTAACCTTTCTTGTTTGCAAAACCCTTTCAGTGAATCATTACTCAATGACTTGTAAAAACAGCAAACTCAATATTTACTGATGGGCCTGTTCCCACTTACAGAGAAACAAACATGCAGAAATAAGCACTGGCTTATCCAAGTTGCACATTAGAACAGTTGGGGTTTATAGCCAAGCCCAAGATCCTCTAACCCTTGGGCACACTTCTAGATTAGTCCTCTTCCTTGGGGAGGTACATGGTTACCTCCGATCTTCAACAGGTTTTAAACTAAAGAGTTTACCTTCTCTTAACTCAGTACCTAGGAAGATCCATATCTCTCACCAAGAAATTCTATTGGTTTAATTTTATTTCTCAGGCTATGGAAGACTAGAGATAGGAACATCATAACACGACCAGTTTGGGATCAGATAAAGATTCACAACTCCTTAATCAGATCATTTGCCTTTTGAGGCATGGTCTCACGTACCTCTGGCTGACCTGAAATTCACTGTGATTTTTGAACTTCCTAGCCTTATGTTTCTATGTCCTGAGCACTGAGAACACAAGCCATGAATCGCCATGGTTGGTTTACGCAGTACTGCAGAAGGAACAAGACTGGGGGCACTGTGCATGATAAGTAGGCACTCTACCCACTGAACTACAGTCACAGCCCTAAACAGATAATATAAATAAAATATAGTAGATTAGATGCATTAATGATATGGTATGTGGGATATTATCAAGATTATAATTTTCATATCTATAAAACCTATAGCTGAAAGTGAAGTTTTGGGTGGTTCTTGCACAGGGTCATATGCACTGTATACCTTCCATTTGTCCTGGGTCCTAACTAACATTAAATATTGTATTTTTCTCTTGTCACTGGAAATGATTTAATATCACTAATTTTATATACTATTTAAGCTGAAGACACTCTAATTTAAGGCATATCAATCACTATGTGTATTTGAATATTACATAGAATGTTAATTGAATATATAAGGAATAAATGTGAATTTGCTAAATTTGGGAGATAATACACTATTTGTGGCCATTGACATCTGGAGAAAATACTACCATCAATGAAATGACATTTTATGGAGTTTAATGTATCAATGCTACTGGAGGCCTCCATCTTAGAGAAATAATCTAGAAACTAAAGTTATTTCTTCAAGTTCATCAGAGAAATCAGAAGCAGAGTCCACTTGTGTGTTTTGTGTTATCAAAAATATAGACATTACTACAAAAATTGAGTTCCTCCATTGTATGCTGTGGCATTTAAAACAAACTTTGTCTATATACCAGTTAAGGCAATTACCCTACTCAAATCTTCTGAGAGCCTGTGGCCTTGCAGCTACATGAATGAATGAATGAATGAATGATACCAGAGCAGAGTTAGTTCATTATTATCATTGCACAGCTGGGCATAATGGCACACACCTATAATTCAGAGTCTAGGAAGTTGAGGCCTGAGTATGTAGAGTTTAAGAACAGCCTGGCCATCAGAGTGAGAACCAGTGTTTATCAAAGTTATTGTAGAGAAATGGCTCTACTGGACAAAGGTTAAAAGACTGAAATTTGCTTCTCTGGTAATGATATGTACACAAGAAACAGAAGAACTATAACAGATGAAATGGATAATAAATGGAATAGCAGGGCCCAATCTAAACATTAACATCTGCAGGCACAAATCAATTTTAAGTCTTCATATAGCAATATGTTTGAGATCATAAGTATTTGACATATTTACGTCTTAGTTATATCTTTCAAAGTGAGTTTAAGCTTTTTCTTTAAAGTCAATCACTGGCTTCATATATCATCTGTATATGTGAGCAAAATAAGCAGAGTTTGCAAGCAGCGTTCCCCTTTATGACAGCAGTCCTTGTGTCTGTGTGAATGTGTATACACATGCTCACATGCACAAGCAGGCACAAGATAATTCCTCAAGCCAATTTCTCAGTCTGCTACTGGGTAAGTTGTCACTTTGCAAGCCTTATTACCAAGAATAGCCAATATCTACTGTGCACTTCGCAGATGCCAAGCCCCTTTTCCAAGCACCTAACATATATTTTCCCTTTATTCTTCTGAACCACTTTATGTAAGAGATAATATCAATGTTATTATCCTCATTAGCCAGATGAGAAAATAAATGCTGGAAAATGCTATTTTACCAAAGGGACAAAATCTTATTAGACAGGGCCAGGTTATACACAATTCTAGCAGTCTGCCACTGCTGCTGATCCTGTAGAACAGGAAGATCAAACCTTATTGCCCAGCCATTGGGGGAGGATGTGGCAGCCATTGTCAACAGCTCAGTTGTACCTTAAGCTGACACTAATGACTTTTGAGGATGGGCAAAGACCTAAAACCTGTGTCTCTAGTGATGTGATTCTGCCTACACAGTCCACAAACAAGCTCCTCCTACCAAAATACCCTAGGTGTAAGGGCATTGCCATTAGAACCCGACTGAAGCAGCCATGAAAAGTCAAGCATGTAGACAGTGTTCAAAATGCTGTTATAAAACAGTAGCACTGACTAGATAATACTGTATCGTTAATGCATTTGCCTCTTTGTATAAGGAAGAAAGGAGTGGAAGGGTAACAATGAGAACCACATCAGAGTTAGAACAAGAGCCTGGCTGGGGTGATGCCAAAGCACATATCTAGAGATTCACAGATGTCTCCAGATTAGGAACCCAATGAGTTCCTCCAGCCTCTTTGATGGGAGGTTGAGGAATGAACTGTGGCAGGACAAAGCTGGAATTGGGCAGGTCCTTGTTGCTGCTTGAATAAAAAAACACCCCATATTCTGTCACTACCTCCTATATGTGTCACTTCCAGAAAATTATTGGCTGTTAAAGATGAAGTAGTTATTGCATTTAAAAATACCTGTTTCTGCTCTCATGTTTTAAATTGGATGATATTATGTCAAGAGAAATAAGCCAGGTGCAGAAAGATATATAATATATGACTTCATTCATACTTGGAAGCCAAAACTGTTGATCTGACAGAAGAGAGCAAAATGGTGATCACTAGGGCCTGGGGAGGATAGAGGTTATGGTTCACACAGTCATAAAACAGGTAGCAAAACACAATCATATGTAACCTAAGTTAGAATGTTCTATAGCATTATCAGTAGACTCCAGAAGACAGTAATTTTTAAATTTTCTCTTCTTTTATTGGATATTTTCTTTATTTACATTTCAAATGTTATCCCCTTTCCCAATCTCCCCTCTGCAAACCCCCATCTCATTCCCTCTCCCTCCTTCTCTGAGGGTGCTCCCACATCCACCCACCCACTCCCGCCTACCCGCTCTGGCATTCCCCTACACTGGGACATCAAGCCTTCACAGAACCAAGGGCCTCTCCTCCAATTGATGCCCAACAAGGTCATCCTCTGACACACATGCAGCTGGAGCCATGGGTCCCTCCATGTGCACTCTTTGGTTGTTGGTTTAGTCCCTGGGAGCTCTGGGGGGTCTGGTTGGTTCATATTGTTGTTCCTCCTATGGGGTTGCAAACTCCTTCAGCACTTGCCTTCAGTCCTTTCTCTAACTCCTCCATTGGGGACACCATTAAAAACGATGAATTCATGAAATTCTTAGGCAAATTGATGGAACAAGAAAATATCATCTTAAGTGAGGTAACTCAATCAGAAAAGAACACACATGGTATGCACTTACTGGTAAGTCCAAAAGCTTAGAATACCCATGATATAATTCACAAACCACATGAAGCTCAAGAAGAAGAAAGGCCAAAGCATGGATGCTTCTGTCCTTCTTAGAATGTGGGTCAAAATACCCATTGGAGGAGATACGGAGAAAAAGTGTGGAGCAGAGACTGAAGGAAAGGCCATGCAGAGAATGCCCCGCCTGGGGATCCATCCCATATACAGTCACCAAACCCAGACACTATTCCAGATGCAAAGAAGTGCATGCTGACAGGAGCCTGATATAGCTGTCTCCTGAGAGGCTCTGCCAGAGCCTGACTAATACAGATGTGGATGCTTGCAGAAGAGAGTAATTGTAAAAAGTGTTTTATTTTGCAGTTCTAAGGATAGCACCTACAGACTTGTGCATGCTGAGAAATCATTTCATTACTGAGCTACATCCACCACAATTATTTATATATTTTACAAAGTGCTCCAACACAGAGCAACCCATATTTTCAAGAGAAAGAAATGGTAATCACTCTCATTTAATTATATATTGAGTTGGAGTGCATAGGTGTGTGTGAAGTTATCAGGTTCTATTTCTTAACTATATACATGTGCTTGCTATATGTTAGTTAACCAAAGATTCATCTGGTTTATGTCAGATAACTTTGGTACAGGGGGCCTCACTAATGAAGCTATTTTATAATCCATTCACATGGTTTTTGGAACAGAGGATCTAGAAGTCTCCAAAAAAAGCAATGACAAGAAAATTGGGACATAAATTACCCTAATTGTTTAGAACATGTCATCTACCTCTATTGAAACATCATACTGTGTCCTATAAATATGTTCAGTTATCATATGTGGATGAAACTTTTTGAATAAGGTGATAAAATATTAACTATCTTAATTTGATCTTATAGACTACGTAAATTTAAAAGATTATTATGTAGTATATCATATGTTTTTAAGATTATAATTACTTTCAAATTTTAAAATATATGTAAAAGAAAAAAGTTAGTTTGAAACATCACTATTTGTATTACATGTAACGTTAATGATTTTTACAGTGCAAAGATAGGGGCTCTATCTTGTAATAATTACATGTTCAAACTGTAAAAATGTTTGAACTGAAGTAGCATTCCATCACTGTCCACCTTCCTTTCTTCCCCGCAGCTCCTCCTAGCTGCCCTCCCTCAGATGGAGTTCAGTAGATTTTAGAAAATGAAACTAGAAAAAGGAAGCCTCACCGTGCTCTATGTCCCAGAAAGTAAAGTGAAGCAAATCACAAGTCCTTTTTCTAGACCTCTAAAAAGTTAGCAAAAGAGACATTGTGACTCACAGGAGTGACTGGAAAAGCAATGTGCTTCAGTGTGGCATTTGCATACAACATAAAACACACCTAGGTCCCATCCCCCATTACCTTTTCTTACTTCCCTGCCACATCCCCCTGGCTCCTTTCCTTTCCCCTAATTACCCCTTTGTACTTTGAACTGCTTTTCAAAAATAGTCTTTCTCGTGCTTTATTTTTTATGGAGACAATCTTTTCCATCCCCACTCACTGAGAATTGATTTCTTAGTACTTGTTTTGAATCATTTCTAACTTAATTTTTCGTTGTTGCTCATTTATTTTTTATCAATCAGTAAGTCTTCTTTGCTAGTGAAAAGAGAAATGCTGAAGAGATGAATGGGCCATACAAAATCATTTAAGCGAGTGCAGGAACTAGGTCTCACCTATAGTTTGTGTGTCAATTTACTGTGCTTACTGAATATTACCATGGTCTTTCTGTTTCCCCTTGGCTGGGATATACAAACTTCCAAGCACATTATCAAATCACTGATACTTTTGAACATTTTAGTTTAAAGTGAATTTCCCCCATTTTTTTCTTCACAACAAAAGAAGAGGTGGCTTGGCCATTAATCCCAAAGGCACCTCTACCTACAATGCCCCTGAACTCATGATCCCTTATGACTGTGGAGGACACTCCATATCCAAGGACCATCAGCAGGTGGCCAGCTCACTTTCCTAACCAGACTGATCACTCATATGTTGGATTTAAAATGTCGCTTCATGCTCCTGTAAGGATCTTAAGCAAGTACCTCCTGCCTCTCATTTCCCAGGCCTCACAAAGCCTTTCTCTTTTCTGTTTTGAGTTGGCCTTCCTTAGTTTTTATTTTGGTGATTGAGTAAGATCTCCTCCAGAGTTGCAAGTCAGTTCCCACAGTGGCAGCAACTCAAACATTAAAATTGAAACTTGGGACATAGGCAATGGGCGGCTATGCTGCCAGCCAGTTCAAAGTGGAAGATTCAGTTTGCCCTGCCAAATTTCAGGGGATAAACAACCTACTCCTTCTGTGGTAGGGAATCCCTTATAAGCAGACACATTTCTAAAGAGGTGTTACTCAGTTGCGTGGAAATTTTGTTTAAGCATCAAAAAAGTAAGTTATATATTAACCAGCTATACCCTCAGTGTGTATCTCTGTTTATCCTAAAGGGAGTGATTAAATTTTGCTGACAGCTTTCAGACTTATCAAGGAATTAATCAGATTGCCCTGAGTTTAATCATTGACAAGGTTTTAAAAACAGAGTGCTATTTGGAAACTTTGACATATAACTCATTTTGTCAATGATCTCCTGAGTCTAAATTCGCATCCTCCCCGCTTGGCTCAGGCCATTTCTTCTATGACAGTGACTTTAAGTCCTCTACCATGCACATCTGTGGCACCATTTTTTTTTCTCCGAATTCGCAGCTGTTGCCTGCAAGATGGATTTCTGTTCCAGAGGGTCTTCCCAGCATGTCCCATTCCAGCTGTCTGACTTCTCAGTTCCTTCTCATGGCAGCACTTTCTCCATATTCCCAGTCATCTCACACATATTTTTTCTGAATTAAAAATTATATTTTGAACTATAGAAGATGTTAAAAACATAAAAGTCTCTCCCCAATTCATCTCTGGTAATAAAAAAAAATGGCTGATCTCTGAGTTCAAGGCCAACCTTAGTCTACAGGTTGAGTTCCAGGTCTCAAAAAACCCAAAAGAAAATAAACTTGGAGATAAAAAAAAAAATTGTGCAGTGTAACTAGATTTCCCTCATAGTCTTTCTGCCACAGCTTCTCAAATGCTGGAAATATAGGCTTGAGCTACTTGGCTAAGATCCCTCCTGACCATTTGTTTTGTTTCTGTCAGACCTTCTCCCATTCTTCATACTGAAATTCTTTTTAAGAGGTTTTCATCTTAATTTTTGAAATTAAAATATAATTATAACATTTCCCTGTTCCCTTTCCTCCCTCCAACTCCTCCCATACCCCTTCTTGATCCCTTTTCAAATTCATGAGCTCTTTTTATATTGTTTTACATATGCATATATAATACACACACAAATATATGTATATATGTATACATCCAAATGCATTAAATATATAGACACAGCCTTCTCAGTTTGTTTAGTCTTTCTTGCATTGTATATGATTTCAGGGCTGGCCAGCTGGTCTTAGATAAGGTATTTGGAGGCTCTTTCTGGGGAAGGCTATTTCCTCCCACTACCAGTCCTTAGTTGCTTGCAGTTTATTTCAAGGGTTAGGGACTTGTCAGATCATCCTTCTCTGTTAGCATATCAATTGGTGTTGTCTTGCTTAAGCAGCCATATTGGTGAGGAATCATGGAGGAAGTTTCCCTGTCCTTTCCAGGAGACATAACCTTACAGTGGATCTCCTGGTTCTTTGGCTCTTGTAATCCTGACCCTATGAAATTTGAACTGTTTCCTGAACATGCTACTATGTCCTTTCCCGTGTGTGATTATATACAAGTTATTCTTTAGTTTAAAACACTTCTGTCATTTAGCCTACTGACGTATTCACTTTCATTCTTTAAAGCCCAGTCCACTCCTCTTGTTTGTGAAGTGTTCACAGATTTTTCTCAGATTCTGATGTTTTCTACAAACAACTTAGTTAAAATTTTGTATCTGTGCTACTAAATCACCTGCCACGGATCATTATTTTAATTGTTCCTGACTCTGCCTTTTGTGTATACTTAAGAGGGCTCTAGGATCAACAGCCCTGTGTTCATGTTCAATTTCCTTTGTGTCAATATGTGGGATAGGAGGAAATGTTCATTAAATAAAAGAATAGATCTCTGCTTTCACACACACAATCTCCCCTGAGTATACATGTGTATGTGTGTGTGTACCTGTGTATGTATGGTGTGCATATATCTCTGTGTGTATTGCTGTGTGTGCATGTGTGTGCGTGTGCTTGTATGTGTGTGTGTGTGTAATCCTGACCCTCTGAAATTTGTACTGTTTCCTGAACATGCTACTATGTTTAAGCTAGAGATTAACATTTAGGTGCTGTGTATCTTTTTTGAAGATAGTGTTTCTCATTGGCCTGTGCCTTCATACGCAACTGTTTTGTTTAGATTTTTATATAAGTTTAAGATTTATTTTTACTTCATGGGCACTTGCTTGCATGTATGTATATACACTGTGTGCATACCTGAAGCCCACAGATGCCCGAAGTTGTTAGATTCCTTAAAACCAAAGTAATAGACTGTTTTAATGTGCTATATGGGTACTAGGAATAGAACCCAGGTCCTCTGCAAAGATTATCTCTCCAGCTGCACCTACTATTTTTTAAAATTGATAAATTCTATCATGTATAATTCTCTCACCATCCTCTCTTATCTCCCTCTTTTCTTTATCATTCCCCACCTCATAGACTCCAGTCCCTTTCAGGACTTTTGGTTTTCTTTTGTGATGTATTTGTTTTAACCTGGGTCATATGCATGGCCAATGGCTTTGAACTCCCTATTGGAGCCCAGTGGGATCAGCAGTGAGCACTCTGCTGAAGGTAATGGTTTTACCCCGCCCCCTCAATCTATCAATAGCCAATAGTCCAGGCTGGTAGGCCCCTGGAGCCTCTCCTTCATCCATATCTGGCTGCTGATGGGCCCATTCAGAGCCAGTATGTACATCTGCAGCTGCTGTGAGTTCAGGATTGCAACTGCAGAGTCTGTAACAGTCGATAACTTCCCACAGATCTACTTCCTATCTTCAAGCTCTTGCATCCTTTTCAGCTGTATCTTTACACAGGTTCTGGGAATTGACCTCACTTGCCATGCTTGTGCAGCAAATGTTTTACTGACTGAACTATCTTCCCAGTCTTTTAAATAGGCTAAAAATCAAATGATACAGAACTGGGGATGCAGTTCATGGGTAGAGCACTTAACTAAAATTCTTGAGGCCTGTGTTCCATTTTGAGCACAGCAAAGCTATATATTTCTAGGGTAGTATGTGATGCTTTGATACAGGTATGCACAGTATAATATTTAAGCAAGAATAGCATTTCTAACTGCTCAAACATGTGTTATCTTGTGATGAAAATATTAATAATACTCTAGTTCTTGCCTTAACATACTGTGCATTTTTGCTAACTATAGTTACTCTACTGAAAAACAGACCACAAGAAATAATGTCCTGAGATTGTCTTTTAGATATCTCAAGTCCCTTATTAGAGTGATATAGCTTTTCTTGTTGTTTAAAATAGGGCCATATTCCAGAGGCTCACCTGGAACTTTTAGTCCTCTTATCCTCCTTCTTCATCCTTCCCAACACTGGGAATCTGAATATGTGCGGAAATATGCAATGCTCATTCATTTGGACACCTTCAATGCCCTGGGTGCCATATTTTGGACTTTTCAAAATCAGAGCTCACAATTTTTCAATTCTCCTCCACAATGATCTTGCAATCTGACTAGAATTAGCAGGTGTTTTCTACAGATAGCAGATATAGCAATTGAGTAAATCTGAGCCTTGGACCCCTTGCTTTCATTAGAACAATGACAACCCCATGCAAAATTCTGGACAAAGGGCAGTCTCTGCCTCCTCCCCTTGTTTTGATCAGTTAATGCAGAGTTTCATTGTGGTTTATAAAAAATGTTAAACCTTTATACACCTCTCCTATGTGTGTCTCACATGAATAATTTCAGTGAGTTTGAAGGTTTAGAGCACAGAGACTAGAGATATAGCTCAGTGGCCTGGTGCCTGGTATAGATTCTGTTCCCTGCACTAAAAATCTAAGCGTACAGTTGAAGCTTTGAAGCGTAAATGAGAAAAGCCAGAATAATGGGGAAGAAGTAGAAAACCCACTAATGCATTTTGGGAAAGTGAAGAACTTTTGATAGTGACCTGGAAAGGGAAGGTACAGTTTCCTGCAAGATAGAGTGTTGAGCAAGACAACTTCTGGAGCATTAATATTTTCTATGGCGCCTAGATAGGGATGCTTTTAAGTCCAAGCTTCTCTTGGATAGAAGATTCCAAAAGGATTGATATGAAAGCTGAATTTCTATCCAGCCTTGCCATTTTAGGACACTGCCCTCACCCATCAATGCATCTGCAATACCAGGCTGCTTGGCTACTGTGGGTAAGCTCACCATGACTGGCTAGACAGAGGTATTAGCCCAAGATCTGGCCCAAAGGTGGGGAGAGCTACCGTGAAAACACTGAACTAAGGTCAGCACCCATTCAATGCTTGTTTGTGTTCTATTGTTCCTGGAGAGTTTAATCACCCTGTCCTGTGCTCATGACAGGAAGAAAGGACGGCTCTTGCTCCATATGGCCATTTAAGATCAAGTGAAGCCAAGTCTTTGAACAGTTACAGATTTTGATGTTCACTAATGTTCCAATAATAGAATTCTCTTGGAGTCTAGGTGTCTCAGTTAAGCTGGCCATGCTGAAAGCATTGCTTATTCTCCCCAGCCCTATGCCATGGAGTCGACCTGGCCTTCCTTGGAGTCCCATTCCTCACAGGGATTCCCCACTTCCCACTTCTGGCTTCTGTGCTTCTTGCCCTTGCTGTGTCCACAGTTTCTCTAGGGATGGGCAGTCTTTGTCCCTATATGGACTGGATCTGAGAACCTAGTGCAGTTCAGTCACCCTAGGATACTCAAGGAGGAATGGCATGGTGAAGTAGAGGAAGCATTCACCAAAAAGACACAGCATGTTGGCTCCGTCAGACCCACGACCATCAAGGGACCACAGAGAATTACCAAAGTCTCAAGGATCCTGGGCGATTGATTGGTCAGACTCTCCCCCCTTTTCTTGCTCAAGGTCACTTGCTCAGTGCCAAGATAATAACCTGTTGCTTGCCTGTTTTGAGTGAGTGCAGTGTCTAAGTCATTCTAGAACCAATTACTGGTCTTTGCAGGTCCCCCAACCCCAGCAATTGTTTCCAGCCTTTCCAGTCCCCTTTCTCCTCAGCTGGAAATTTCCAGCAAGCTTAGCAGCATTCTTGGAGGAAAAGTCCAAAGTCTGACTCCAAACCCTCAATATGCTTCCAGTCTCCCACTTGTGGCCCAGGGACTCACTAAATCCTTTTCCCAAGAAGAACACAGCTAGACTGTAGTTCAGTTCTGACCCAAAGAGCTGGCCTCCGGTACACCTACAGTCAAGATTCTAGGGTCAGCCCCCGCCCCTTTGCCTTGCCGGCCTCTCTTGAGCCAGCCACTTTTCTGAGAACGGAAATAGCTCTAGCTGGCTCGCAGAGGCAACTGACCTGAGATGCCGCCCCCCACCACGATCACATCGGATTTGTTGCTCATGGTGCTTGCTAGGTTCCAGGCTTCTCGCGCCGGCTGCTACTGCGTCTGGACCTTCTGGACCTCTGCCTGCGCCCTCGCTGTTCACTGCCCCCTCACTCTTGCGCGGCTTTAAGCTGGCGGGCCGCCTGGACTCTGAGCCCCGCCCGCCTGTCCGCCCGCAGGCGCGCAAGCCACGAGGAGCACTCAACCCTCGCCCCCGCCCTCAGCCTGACAGCCCAGGCACGAAGAGGGCGGACACCTCAGCTGAAAGGGAGACCTGGAACCTTAAAATCCGTCCCCAGGGTTCAAGACCCTGTTGCCCTCTACAAATTATTTTCCAATCTGCCTCGTGATCACTCTGTGCAGCTGAGGAGCTGGAAGTTCTTCAGATCAGACCAAAGATTAAGAGCCTTTCAAGTGCCAGGCACTGTGTTAAACGTATTGTGCAAGATTCCTGCTCAGTTTCACAACAACCCAGTTGACACACAAGAGGAAAGCAGACAAAGTACTAAGCAATGTGGTAGAAAGAAAAAAATCTGTATTAAAATGTTACCTCAGGGGCTCAAAAGATGGCTCGAACAGAGGAGCTGTGGTCAATACCCAACACTCACAAACATCTGTAATACCAATCCTAGGGGATTCTACACCCTCTTCTGTCCTTTGTGGGCATCAGGCATGCAAGTTATATTCACACATGCAGGCAAAAACACCTATATATGCATTTAAAACCACATCATACCCTACAGATCTATCTGTAATCCCAGTCCCAGGGAATCCCACACTCTCTTCTGGCCTCCTGTGGGTACCTGGCATGTATATTGTATTCATTCATGCAGGTAAAACACCCATACATAAAAAAATAAAGTCTCATCATACTGCATAGCTATGTGTGATCAATATATACCTACTTACATTAATAATAAAACAAGGAAGAGTCCAAGGCTCGCCTTGATCGACCAAACAGGATTTACATTCCCAGCCTTACTCATCCCCATTTCAATCATCTGCTCCTACTCTCTCTCTCTCTCTCTCTCTCTCTCTCTCTCTCTGTCACACACACACACACACACACACACACACACACACCATGCCATTGTTTAGTTAACTGCAAAATGTTGCTTGAGCATTGTGATGAAGTACCTAGCCTAAAGACATCCAACTTTCCCCACTCCTTCAAGGATAGGAAAAGTCATCTTCAGGAGCCAGGGGGAAGGGTAGCTCAGTGGTAGAGCCCTTGCTTGCCATGGAAGCTGGCACCCAGAATGTTGGTAATGGCAGTGAAGAGGCTTTGGATAGGTGAATGGGACCCAGGACTCCCCACTGGGAATGGTGTGTTACTTTTTTGTGGTCTTGAGATGAGTATCTGCATATGCAGGACTCATTCAAGAAGGTCATAAATCCTTAAGCTGAGATGACCCAGGCAAAACAGGGACATATTTTTTGTCTAATCAGAAAAGAACAAAAGAAAGAAAGAAAGAAAGAAAGAAAGAAAGAAAGAAAGAAAGAAAGAAAGAAAGAAAGAAAGGAAGGAAAGAAGGAAGGAGAAGGGAAGGGTAGGGAAGGGAAGGGAAGGGAGAGAGGGAAAAGGAAAAAGAAAAATGAGAAAAGCCACCTTTGAGAAATAAAAGCAAGAAGTAACTTTTTTGGTGATATGCTTTTGTTCAAGATATTAGAACTGCCACCCTCAAAGGAGCTGCCCCTAGAGAACTTCCAAGTTGAAAAGAACCAAAGGTAAACCTCTGCCTCCTCTTCTTTCATTCCCAAAGTCACTTGTCACTAAGATAGTTTGTGATCTTATAGACTCTTAGACTAGGAAAAGAGATTAACACACCTGTTGTTGAGTGTCACTGCAGGCAGATAAAGTCTCATTCTTAATCAACTTGACATGATTTAGAATAATACAGGAAACACATCTCCAGGTGTATCTGTGAGGGTGTTTCCTGAGATATTTAACTGGAAGATCCACCCTAAATTTGAGTGGCACTGTCTTATGACAGATTGAATAAAAAGGGAAATAAGAGAAAGCAGATGATCATGAATCAGCATTCATCTCTGCTTTCTGACTATAGTTGAGATGCAGGATATGACCATGCCCTGCCACTGTGCCTTCTCTATCACAATGGGTTGTATTCCTTCAGTGAGTCCAAATAAACACTCCCTCTCTTCCATTGTTTCCCGTCAGGTACTTCATTTTACAGGAAGGAGAAAATTAAAAAATATACATAGATTCTAAAAATTTCCAGACACACGAACCCTGAACCTCCACCTACAACCCCACTCCAGAAAATGACAATCTGTCTCAACCTGCAGCCAACCTGCATTGACCTGTTCTTTAGTGCTCCATTCTGGATTCATGTCTGCCCTTAGCTCCCTGAATCAGTGGTCTTTTACAACCTGTACTCCTTTTCTGCTTGAAGGTGAATCACATGTCAGATGGGGAGAGATAATTGGAGAGGATCTTCATAAGATATGCCTGAAATCCCCTTTGCTTCATTCCAACAGTGCTTCAGCTAAAGGCTTGAATATATAATAAGACTTTGAGTCCAAGACAGCCTGCCTTCTCTATGTCCACCTGACAATGAGGCCAAAAGAAAAACCAGAGAAATCCCATGGCATCTGGAGGAAACTCACTGTTCCCTTTGAACAAAGCATTTCTTGTAGTTTATGAGATAAAAATGGATCGAATCAGAACTCATACCTTGATAACAGATTCTTGAAGGGTCTCTAAGGCTTCTTTTTGACTCCACATGGGCAGTCATCCAGGCCTATTTAGAGCCCTCAATCCCCTAGGTGAGATAACAGTTGTAGTCTGTCTTCTCTCTGTGTTTCATTGACAGGATGAATATAGGGCTTTCTAGACTTGAACAAGCATACACAACATCATAGCTTGTGGAGAAAATCAGAGGAAATACATTTCTAACAAGCTCTAGATGATAGTGTTGCTGGTCCTTCATCTATACTAACTTAGCATAAATGCAGGCTTCTGCTTCCCTATGAATTTTATACGAAGCTCAGACTCTGGAGCCCCCTACTAACCTCTAGAAGCCTCTTGAATACTCATATGGAAGATATCTGATATGGTTCAAGCGTGGTTTCTTTATAATAGACTACATGTTGAAGCTTAATTCTTCGAAGTAATGGTACTGAGAAACGGTTTGACATATAAACCTCTGGCCATGGGAGCTCCCCCTTATCAAGAAAATAATATGGTTATAAAGAAAAAAGTATTTAAAAAAAACAGGTAGTTATAAAAGGAGCCTGCCACCTCCTCTTCATCTATTTCATTTCTCTATTCTTCATGTGTCTCTATCTATTTCCTGCTATACATGGAGTAGCACAGGGCCCCCATCAGAAACCAGCTATATACTAATTCCATGTTCTTGGCCTTCCAGAATTGTAAGCCAAAATTAGTATCTTTTCCTTTCTGATTGTCTCATCCTCACTTATTTTGTTATAATGATGTAAATCAGATAGAGTATCTACTTATTATATTAGCATTTATTGCATACCCGCTATGCTGAGCCCTAGAGAAGAGAAGAAGATAGTTTTCCCTTACCTTCTTCATGGGGCTCCCATTACATCATGAAAAGACAGTCAGGAAGAGAGATCAAAAATGTCACTCTAGGACATGTATCAGGGAAAGAAAACCTAGTTAGACAATCATGGAGGCCCTCCAGGAGGAAATGACATTTCCATTGCGATGAATATTCAACTAGTGAGAATGATGAGCATGCCCAGCAGACTGAACCTAAAACAGAAGGCAAGGCAAAGCTGGCACATTGGAAGAAATGGACACAGGCTGATGCACAGCCCATCCTCACCATCTTTAAGATTACCCACAAACAGCCTAACATTAATAACATAGCAGTGAGTGACTTAACAGTGAATAAATGATAGGAGCATCCTTTGTTTCTGTGTGTACTCCTGTCTTCTGTCCCCAGCTAGACAATAAATCACTGCTGAAGAGGACGTGTTATCTTTTATTCATCCATTAAAGAATAATTTATTGAACACCAACTTGATATCAGACATTGTGTCCATCATTAGGAATATGGTATCATAAATTAAAAATGATGCTAATCCTAGGAAGGCTAAATATAAAATCGGATAATTACCAGAAAGCTAATTTATGTTCAATCGAAGCAATGCTCAACACCTCTCACAAAAGCCATGCAGAGGGGTGCTGTTCGCCTCTAGCAGGATTTATTTGCCTTTTCAACTTTATGAAATCCATGTTTCTTTCATCAATTAAAATGAGTACGGTTTGCTTTCATTTCTTTTTCATTAGAAGACTGCCAAAGAGATAAAATGTCGTTATTACTTTTTTCTTGCTGGCTAGCTTTTCATTAAGGGATATTTCTGTGAGGCTCTTATGCCACAGGAGGTTTCAATAAAGAGGCAGGCTGTGTAGAACACAGTGCACCAGATACTATCTAAGTAGTACATTTTGCCTTTCGTCTTTTCAATGCTTGAAACTTGACAGGGGATAGAAATTTCATTTTAAGATTAGATTCTTTAGAGCTTAGCAGTTTTTCCTGCAAACAACTATGTTAATGTTTTTTTTCAAACTTGTGTTGGAGGGTAAAATGATGAAAGGTGCCAGACCTTGCAGCCAGGACAGAGCTTCCTTTAATAATGTTCAGATGAAAGTGTGAGACCTGTGGTGCATGCAGTGGAGTATCTGTCCTCATCTTGAATGCTAATCTGAGTATTGCTTGGAATCCAAGGGTTGTTTATGGAGTGGGGTGATGTATTCACACAGCCCATGAACTGGAAGGGCTCAAGAATCTAGACCTTACTCAAATGCTCATAGGCTGATTTAACAAAGAAGTTTTAGGCACAGTGGAATATGCCTACAATCCCAGCATTTGGGAGGCAGGGGCAAAGAGAACAGAAGGCAAACACACAACAAATTACCAAAAGCAAGACTCCTAACAGGGCCAGAAGACTTGTCAAGAACTGCGTGAAAGTCATGTCATCAGGGAACAAGTGACTTAATGTAACTGCCCAAAAGCTTTGTGGATTCATTAAGCAGGCCTACTGAGATATGTTAGGAATGGATAGGAAATGACTTTTCTATAGGAAAAGCTCAAGGATAGCTTTCCCCTCCAACCTCATTGTTATAACACAGGTAAGATATGTGAACTCTGGGACACATCACAGACAGTCCAATCTCAGAATGTATGGAGTTGGACAGAGACACCAAGCTGCAAGCAAGGCTTCAGCAAAACAGAGGGTGACCTCTGATGTGTTACAGAGAATAAGGAAGACCAAGACCTCGCGTGCTTTTTACGTGCCAGCTGATCATTATCCAAGTGAATGTTTGCCTTTTTATGTGAATGAAAATGTTTATACAGATCAAAAATAGGACTGTAAACAATGTGAAATCTCAGAACACATGACATGGCAAAAACTGTATAGAGCACAGAGAAGAAGGGCACATCATTAAACAATCTAGAGTGAGCATGGCATTTGGTTATTTATCCACCTATTAACTTACTCTTTTTGCTTGATTGTTTATTATTTGAGAATTCTATACATATATACAATGCATTTTGATCAGATTCATCTCCCACTCCCTCCTTCAGTTCCATCCAGAGCCCCCCAAACATCCTTCTTCCAACTTCACATCTTTGTTCTTATACACTTGAGTCCAAATAGTGCCTTCTTTTTGTGCATGAGTGTAGGGCAATCCACTAGAGCATTGCCACATCTACCAGTAGCCACACCTCAACTTCAATAACACCTTAGCTAGGATTAGGGCTTTATAATGTCCTCACCCATCCATGCTGGAATATTGACTGGCTTGATCTTGTACGGGGAATTATAGCTGCACAGAGTTCATGAGTGCAACAGCCACATTATGTTCAGAATACAGCATTGGATGAGCTTTTGAAGCTCATTTTGAAGCAGGTAACCAAAGGTTTATCAACCTAGAACCCCTCCCTTACCTACACACACACACACACACACACACACACACCTCTAAAAAATATACCTGGCATCAACTCCTGACTCCAGATTTCTACCTGTCCTGTTTAAGTTCCAATCCTAACTTCCTTCAATGATAAATTGAGATGTGGGAGTGTAAGTCAAATATTTCTCCCCAACTTGCTTTTTGGTCATTGTGCTTCATCACAGCAACAGAAACCTATCTAAGACATTGTGTGTGTGTGTGTGTGTGTGTGCATATATATGCATCTTTATTGAAATATAATTGACAAATTAAATTGTATATATTCAAAATGTGATGAGGATTGATGTATATATTGTGATATAATCACCACAATTTAATTAATACACTATACATCATGAAGTTACCATATTTGTGAGTGTGTGTGTGTATGTGTGTGTGCGTGAGCACATGCGTGCACACCCATATCTGTTAAGGACACTCAGGCTTAATACAGTATTAGTCATGTTCACCATATTGTGCCTTTGAGGCCCAGAAGTTACTCTTGCTATGATTTTTTTCTTTCTTTTTTTTTTATTCGATATAATTTATTTACATTTCAAATGACTTCCCCTTTTCTAGCCCCCCCACTCCCCGAAAGATTTTTTTAACATTACCTTAAAACTGTTCATCTTATAAAAGTCTATCATTTGCTCATCATTTCCTGCATCAGTAATCTTCATTCTTTTTTATATTTATTTATTTATTATATGTAAGTACACTGTAGGTGTCAGATCTCTTTATGGATGGTTGTGAGCCACCATGTGGATGCTGGGATTCGAACTCATGACCTTTGGAAGAGCAGTCAGTGCTCTTAACCCGCTGAGCCATCTCTCCAGCCCAGTAATCTTCATTCTTATCAATTGCCATTCCATTCTCTGCTTCTAGATATCCATTGTTTTTAGGATCCATATACAAATGAGATCATACACTGTTTTTTTCTGTCCAGCTTCTTCTGTATATGTAGCATAATGCCCAACAGTTTCATTCCCATTTTCACAAATGACAGGATTTGTGTGTGTACATGTGTGTGTATGGCTGAATAGTATTCCATTATATATATATAATGCCACATTTTCTCCTTTCATTCATCAACTGATGGATAGTCCATAACTGGTACTGTAAAGAGGCTGCAAGCAATACACAAGTGCTGACATCACTTTGACATACTCATTTCATTCACTTTTAATTAATGGCCAGACATATAAAATGATATATCATTTTAGGCTTGATGTGCATTTCTCTGATAATTAGTGATATTGTGCAAAGTTTTATGTGTTTATTGCTCTCTTGTATATTCTCTTTAGAAAAAAATGTACATTCAGGTTTTTGCCTGTTTTTCTATTGAGCTATGTGAGTTCCTTACACATTTTGGTTGTTATCTCCTTATCAAATACTGTCAAATAGGATTCACCCATAGTTTGCTTCATATCACTGTGAAAATTGCTAAAATACTGTATTTTTAACATTCTCATCACAAAATAGAGAAGTTAATGAGATAATGATCATGTTAATTAAAAGAAGGTACTTCCTCCAAACATCCCATTAAACTGGGCATGGTGCTGCACACCTGTGACCCCAGCACTTGAGAAACAAGCAGGAGAATAATTTGCAATCAGCTCTGGTTGCATAGAGAGATGTTGTCTCTAAAAAATTCAAAACCAAGACCAAACAAAAAAAAACATATCAGATGGCTGTCTGTCCAATGACTCATTTGGACAGACATTGTAACTATCCCAATCCCAGAAACTGTGTCTGGTGACAAGAGATGGCCAATTGAGACCCCATCTCCACCATTACTTTGAGACTTCTTTAGGATTGCCTCTATATATTTTAGAAGGTTTCCGCTGCAATAGGTTTGCACACTACACTTCAAATCATCCTTAATTCTAGCTGTCTCTTCCTTCATTCCCTACTTTAATCCTATCTCCATTCCATTTCCCAACCCTATCCTTCCATTTATGCCCACTCCCAATCCATCACTAAAGACTATTCTATTTCCTCCTCCCTGGGAGATGTGTGTTCCCACTAATCCCTTCTTATATACCTAACCTTTCTGGATCTTGTAATTGTAGCTTGGTTATCATTTACTTAGTGAATAATATCACATATAAGCAAATACATAACATTCATTTTTCTGAGATAGGGTTACCTCCATCAGGATTTTTCTAATTCTATTCATTTTTAACACCTGAGTAATTTATTATGTAAAAAATATCACATTTTCTTTATCCATTTTTGAAGGACATTTAGTTTCTTGTTTGTTTGCTTGTTTGTTTATTTGTGAGGGACTATTTTGAGGGACATTCCAATTTCTGGATATCATAAATAGAGCAGCAATGAACATGGTTGAGCAAGTGTCCATGTGGAGGAATGAAGTGTCCTTTGGGTATATGTCCAAGAGTGGTGTAGGTGGGTCTTGAGATAGATCAGTTCTATCATTTCTACAGTGGCTGTATTAGTTTGCACTCCCACCAGCAATGGATGAGTGTTCTCCCCATTCTACATCCTCACCCAAATGAGCTGTCTCTTGTGTTATTGACATTAGCTATTCTGACAGGTATAAGATAGATTCTCAAAGTAGTTTTGATTTACATTTACCTGACAGCTAAGGATGTTCTAGGAACAACAATTAAAAAAAAAAAAAACAACTCATAGAATCTGCATTCTCTTCTCTCCTAATGTCACACTATGTAAGTCATGTTTGAAATGATATTCCCTAAAAGCCTGTTCCTTCCTTCAACTTAAAGTTGATTTAACTATAATGTCAGCATGAACTAGAACCAATTACTCACTGTCCCTGTCTTTGAAGGAGAATATTTTCAATTTCCAACTATCTCAAAGGAATAAGACAACTGATGCCTGTTTTAGATAATGGCAGCATACCCAACTTTGTGTTATGTGTCCCCAAAGATACAAGAAAAATATTAAAAATGTTTGTCTTGGAAATGGTTGTAAAATTTATTTAAAAAACAAGCTATTCACTTAAATTTGAATTGCAAATGAGAAATGATAATCTCAGTATGAATGTGTCCAATGTTATATTAAAACAGATTGTCATTGATCTCAAATGCAAATTTAACCTCATGTTCTGTGTTTGATCTGGTTACTCTAGCCTGAAAAGATATTTGCCATGGTTTAATGGAAGAAATCAACACATAGAAATCAAACTGACAGTAATAAATAACAGAATATGTTCAGGTACTACATCATAAGATACAGAAAAAGAGAAGTGTTAGCTAAAGTCAGAATCCCTTTACTAGAGTTAGTAAAATGGTTCAGCACACAAAAGGTTTTGCTACCCAGCCTGATGCCTTCAGTTCATTCACCGGAACTCACAGGGTGGAATGAGAAAACTAATTGCTGCAAGCTGTCCTCCTCTGACCTCTACAATAAATATATAAATGTAAGATATATATATATATATATATATATATATATATATATATATATATATATATATATATATATATATGTATATATATACATATATATACATATATATACATATATATACATATATATACACACATATATATACATACATACATACACACACACACACACACACAGAGAACTCTCTCTTTGTAGGGGTAGGAGTGTTTGGTAGTTTTTAAATGCTCTGAACAAATGCAAGTGAATGAATAACATAAATCAGTGTAGTAGAAATTGTGGTGGGTCTTTGGCATAATTTATTTTACTATTGCTGTGATAAAACACCACGACTACAGCACCTTAAATAATGGGGGTTACATTTTGGCTCCTAGTTGAAAGAAGCAGTTCATTATGACAGGGAAGTCCTGGTAGCAGAAGCTTGAAACAGTCACATTGCACCCACAGGCACAAAACAGAGTCAGAGATGCTGCTGCCTTGTTCCTTTTTAGGCACTCTAGACCTCAAACTCAGGCAGTGGAGCTGCCCAGTTTTAGGGTGAGTTTTTCTACCTCTCATAACCTAGTCAATACAGTCCCTCACAGGCACGCTCAGGGACTAAATAATCATACACAAGTTGGCAATGGATGCTTGTGTTGTGGTGATCTCAGATCCTGCCAAGTTGACAATGAACATAAACCATCACAGGATAGAAGGAAGATGAAGCTCTGCAGGGAGAGAGCACAGCACAGAAGCACAGATGCACTGATTTGGACAGGAAGCTGGACAGAAGGAATCTTTACAAAGGACCATTCCTTCAGACTGACATGGACAGGGCCTAGCCAAAGATTCAACAACAACTGACTCTAGTCTTGCACTTCAACAGAAAAAGAGAAGTGTTGGTGCAAAGGACATCCCTAATTTCAAAGGAAATAAGAGATTCTTCATTCTGAGTCAAATGTGAGTGCCTGGGGCCTGAAAACAGAGACTCAGGTTGCCCTGAATGAAATGATCTGCTGTGAAAGTGATTATGTGCCATACTATAGTCATGGAATAAAAGACAGACAGGATTCAGTGTGTTTATTAAATACATTGGTAGAGACATCAGGTGGGCAGATTACAACTCTGGGAAAGCTCTACTCTGAGTTTCAGATGCTATCAGATGCCTTTTTAGATTGGTGGAACTAAGTGCTGTGCTAAATTAACATATTACCTGATAGCAAGATGTTGAGCCAGATACAGAGGTGGGTGATAAATGGTTATTAAGACGACTAAAAAAAAAGCCCAAGGTAATTTTGGGTCTTGGTCTGCTACATTCCAACTCTCCAGAAATTCTGAAGTTCTAATCAACCAGTCTACATATTCTTCAGTACAGATGCAGTTGTCTAGAGGAACTAATTGAATTGAAGTCAATGTGACACTCCTAGAAAACTGATAAGAAGATTCACACTTTCGGGTCCATTGATATCTCTTTAGGGGAGTCCTTGCAACTATTAGTAGCCTCAAAGCAGGGTATTAAGGGGGAATAACTAAAGAAATATGAAAGAGAAAATAACCTATAACTCCAGAATCGGGTCGAAGTCTCTCACCACTTGAGTCAGCATTACCAACGTTTGCTGACCCAGAGAGAGACTGCTGACCCTGTTCACAGAGGCTGTTAAAATGTTAGAGAATACTTAAGCCTAATGCATACGACCTTTGAGAGTGGCCTTGCTCTTCTTCCAGAAAATATGCAGTTTTCTGGGAATTCCACAAACAAGACTCTAAACTTTAAAGCAAAAACAAGCCTTAAATCCCTTGTGCAATCTATGTGCACAGAAGTTTTAACCTTATCAGTTGTAATTCTATCTGGTGCACCTAGAGATGACCCATGATTCAGTTGATGTCCTCAAAGTTCATTTGAGAGGTAGCTTCGGAGACAACCAAGATGGCACATAGCATTATTGTTAAGACACTTAACTTCTGCTCTTAAGAAGTGCAAACGTGGGTGTCTACTCTCCTTACTTGGAGTACTTCTCTCATACCCTCTTGTGCTTAAATCTCGGTTGGAATCTCTTCTTGGTAAACTTCAGTGCTGCTTCATTCTGACTTATCCTGAGATTCTTTTCAACACTGCAGTCAAGAATCTCAGCTGTACCTCATTGGAGATCTCTGAAGAAGAACTCAGGTGTAACAGTCAGAGAGCCAAAGTAGCATTTTGAGAAACATTCAGCTATTATACAGCTGTTAATTTCCTGAGGTAGAAAAAGAAAGAGTTCAAAGGCTAGGCATTAGACATTTTGAAATGGAAGTATTAATATCAAGAGCATAACTGACTTGAAAAGCCTTCAAAGAGTGTTTAAGTCATTCGATGCCATCTGGGACTAAGAAAGACTGAGACATAAATTATAAATTGCTACAGGGTAAGTTGGGATTTCATAACCTAGGTACAACTGACATTTGGGCATGGTAATTCATCACTATCTTGGGCATCTACCCTTGCATGTTGCATTCCTTAAATTCAGCTTGCAATGTAATCTCTAATACATTAGGGTATCATGAATATGATTGAAGGGCTGGAGAGATGGCTCAGTGGCTAAGAGCACTGACTGCTCTTCTGAAGGTCCTGAGTTCAAATCCCAGCAACCACATGGTGGCTCACAACCATCCATAACAAGATCTGACTCCCTCTTCTGGAGCTGTCTGAAGACAGCTACAGTGTACTTACATCTAATAAATAAATATTTTTTTAAAAAAATAATATGATTGAGACATAAGAAATTTCTACATATGAATCAACTTAAAGCCTTGTAAAAAAATTTCTCAGACTTAGATCCTTTTTGTGTGTTGCCTTCCACCAAGTGAGAGCACAGCTTTTCCCCCTCTTGCCACAGAACAATACTGCAAACAGGTCCTTAGCAAACATTGAACTGCCAGTGCTTTGCTTGCTTCTTGACTTTGCAACCTCTAGAATGAGATAAACTGACTTCAGTTCTTTATAGATTGCCCACTTGCTAGGACTTGGAGTAAAATTTAGTGGTAGAGCACTGACTGACTGCCAACATAAATAATAAAAGGAAATAATAAGTAAACAACCCATTTGGGGTAATTTGCTCTGGTGGTACAATGAACACTAGTATGTGCCAGCAAAAGCCCCTCATGTGTTTGCAATGAGCAAAAATGCTCTTAAATATTGGGAAGTGTCTGTTGGAAGGAAAATCTTCCCATGTTTGGAATCACTGATATAGATGAAAGCATTCTGCAAAGGTTCAATTACATGTCTGAGTCTCTACTATAATTTTTCCCTATCTGGCTCAGGCAAATAAGGGGCAATTTGAGCAAATAAAGCCTCTACATTTGAAAGTAAGAAAGTCTCATAGATGAATGAAAATGTTGCCAGAGGTGAATCCTAGATGATGAAAAAGCAAATGATGGTCCATTAAGATCAAATACATTTACATCAAATGTCCAGACTTCGCTGGTTCTGGGTCAAGCTTATTGAAGTAAGTGCACATAGCTATAAAAGGCACACAGTTACTAGATAATTGAAGATATGATTACTTTTAATACATACTTCTACATCTACATTGTTGGGCCAAAGAAAAATCACTCCATGATAAAAAAAAAAAGACAAAAACATTTGGAAATCTGAGGACCCTAGCAAGACGTGATTCTCTTCAACACATGAATATTATGTATTAGGAGCTCAAACGCCATCTGGAAAATTTGCACATCATTTTTAACAAACATTGTTTGCCTGTTTGGCTTTTACTTAAAGACGTCATCTCATCTTTCCAAAGAACACTTGCCACTTCCAACCAATACACACAAGTTTTGAAGAATTAATACCCCTGATAAAGATAAGCGATATAGTTTTCATGCAACAATCATTCTGTGTATTTCCTTCTTCAAGCAACTGATTTTTCCTATGGCAAAGTTAAAGAACTTTTATAAAACTTATCCCATGGGAATTGAAGAGATGTCTCAGCAGTTCAGTTCCAGAGGTCCTGTGTTCAATTCCCAGCCACTACATGGTGGCTCACAACCATCTGAATGGGATCTGATGCCCTCACACTCATAAAAGAAATTAATTGATCTTAAAAAATTAGAAAGGTATCTATTATGACAGTTTGTTGAGTGAAATTAGCTATAGAGTTAAAATATAAATAGGATTCATTGTCATATTGATATAGAGATAGATGCCAGAGAGAGAGAGAGAGAGATGTTTTATTTGTAGTACTAGAGACTGAACTCAAGGCCCCATGTATTCTAGGCAAGCATTCTACCACTGAGCTATACTCTCAGCATAAATATTCTGAATGTTATGTATTATGGGAATCACTGAACAACTATTAGATGAAACTGTGTAATGCTTACATTAAAAAATTAAAGCTCCAAATGAAGGTTGAAATTTTCAATAGTCTAAATGATGAGTATCAGTCAAAAGAGATTTTCAGTAAAATATCATAATTTTCTTCTCAAGATAGTGGTAAATGATCATCAGATATAGATTTCTATTCTTAGGGGCATCACATACTACCAAAGCAAGTCTTGAATCTTCTCCCAATACAATATTACCCTTGCAATCAAAATTTAGAAAAAATGTGAGAAACATCACATTATATTATGTGAAAACAACTAGCTATTAAGAGATACAAAAGCATATGGCTTCTGTAATAATTATAATATCCAAAAATAGGTGAATCCATGAAACCAGAATTTAAAGTGGGTTTTACAGAAGCCCAGAAAGTGGGCAGGATGGAAATTTCATCTTTCAATGGATATGGGTTTCCCTTTAGTGTAATGAACAAAATACCATGCAATTGCATACCCCCAGAAGTTAATATTTTATCATATGTGAAATGTCTCTACTTTACATAATCTTTACTTATATATGTATAGCCATGCATAGCACACAACTGTCTTCCAACTTCTTGGGCAGCTGAAGCGAGAGAATAGCAAGCAGAAGGCCTTCCTGGAATACAGAGTGAATTCAAGACCAGCCTGGGTAACTTTGTCTCAAAATAAAAACTTTGAAAAAAAAAAAGCGCTCAGGGAGAAAAGTGATCACTGGACACAGACCACCGTCCTGAAGTTATGAGCAAAGAAACATCTGTTGTTCAGGGATTTGGATTTGAAAGGAATCAAGCAAATAGGTGTGTGTGTGTGTGTGTGTGTGAGAGAGAGAGAGAGAGAGAGAGAGAGAGAGAGAGAGAGAGAGAGAGAGAGAGAGAGGAGGTTGAAATGAAGGACAGGGATGAAGAAAAATGGCAACAGTTGAAAGGATCAATATTTCCCCATTGTACTTCCTATTAAGTATAATCAAATCAATAGTAAAAAAAAGAAACAATGGAGATCCAAAGGTTTTTGATTTGGAAGTTAAAAGAAAAGAAGTAAAATCTTTATACATGATTTTAAAAGCTACAGTTTATCTTAAGTGGTTAAGTAAAAGGCAGGAATTGAAGAACAGAAAAATTGGGGGCGAGTAAATGAGAAAGGCTGAGTTGGATCAAAGCAGATTGTATTCCCAAGTGAAATGTATCACATTGCAGCCCATTCATGTGTGTAATTACTCTACATCAATCAAAAATAAAATTTAAGTAATAATACAATAGAATATAAGGCTCTGATTCATAGAAGAAATAAGTTAAACTGAAAGGTGTTTAAAAGCATACATAACCAACACAGAGTTCCCAAGATACAAATAATTTTCAAACAGATACATTTATAACTACACAAAGCAGGTAAAAGCAACTCAAGGCTAACAGCAGAGAGAGAATTTTTAACTCATGGTGACAGACAATGTGATAAACACCTATTGGGACCTAGAGGACAGTCCAAATTCCAGAGGGAAAAAAATCCTACCCTTTGCTTATTTAGCAGATTACCTGAAGGCCAGCCTCTCCTCACCACTTCTCCCAATGCAAACATACAGGTAGACATACTGGAATTTAGTGCTGGAAGTTTCTCTGATTCCATTTGACTAATAAATGACAGAGCTATTGCTTCACCTCCGTTATTCTGGCTCCAAGAAAAGGAATTTGTGTCTTTCCTTTGAATGAACATATTGAACAAAACAGTTGAAAAGCCATTTGTTTTCTCTGCTTTGTAATCTCAGAAATGTTATGTCTTGTTAGGAAAAAAAATGGGGTAAGACAGATGCAAACCCTATTGCTGC
Source organism: Apodemus sylvaticus (assembly GCF_947179515.1). NCBI lineage: Eukaryota > Metazoa > Chordata > Mammalia > Rodentia > Muridae > Apodemus > Apodemus sylvaticus. The sequence goes on along the minus strand of NC_067495.1, from coordinate 4,446,726 downwards.
TACTAAAGGAAGCAGGGTTGAATGCAGTCCTCACAGGAAAGGCCCCTTGGTTCATCTAGGTTATCCAATCCTCCAGGTGTTGGGATGAAGACAAATACATGCCTTTGAAGAATCACAACGCTATTGCCATAGTTTGGAAACCATTCCCTGGGATTGTATTATAGCCTCTTTTTATTTTTTTTTATTTATTTATTTTGGTGGTTAGGGACGGAGGGAGGGCTTAATTTGTCCTTTATTTTATAAAGCAGTGGCAAAAGTAGATGATCTTTGACCACCTTAAATTAGTCAATTGATTGCTGTTGCTATTTCTAGGGAAATGCTCTCAGCCTACAAACTGGCTAAGTCTGAAGTGTCTGCAATTGTTTATGGTGCAAAGAAAGCAATGCCCAATGGGAGAGCATTGGCCTCCTTGTGTGTGTTTATGTGTGAGTGTGTGCATATGTGTGTGTGTAAAATTGTGCATAAGAGAAAAACACAGAAACATACAAGGAAAAAAAGATAAACAGAAAGGCCAGTGCAAAATGTATGAGTATTAAAGAAGCATTATAGGAATAAGGCAGGGAGATGAGTGGGGAATAGCATGAAAAGGATGAGACTGGGAAACATCAAGGCAAAGTGTTACTTTGTATTACAAAGGATTCTCTGTATATTACAATATGTGGTTACCCTTAGGTTGCTGTGAAATAGCAAAGCCTTGGATGAGGTTGTTAATGGAACTGCATTATTTTAGGACATGCTTCAAGGGAACAGTAGTGGAAACAGGGAACAGGAAACCATGGAGAAAGCTAAATAGCACTGGAGTCTTCTGGGGAAACTGTGTGGCACACATCTTACCATTACATAGCCTGGTGCAGAGAGAGAGCCACTCATCCCCTGACTCCAAATTCCAGTTGCTACATGTTTGCCCACTGCCCTACATGTCTAGCTGACACATCTATGACTGGCAAGAGAGTTTCCTTGGGTCCTAAGCAGAGGTATCAGGGAACTCTGGGGCAAAGTGTGGAAAGTTCAGATGCAGTACAAAGGGCCATCAGGTTATTGGTTGATACTTCAGTGATGAGAGCTGGGACAAGAAGATATGAGGCCATGTATGTGTGTGGTATCTGTGGTATTGCTATGTGGTATAGTCGGGTATTGCTATAAATCCTGGCCATATGCCAGTGAAATCTAGGATAAGCAGGTAATCTTCTCATGTGCTACAGGCCTAAATGTCACTGACTGTATAGCTGAATTCAGGGCTTCTCAGTTTCCAAGCTGACTAATGGCCTCTTACATTTACTTAGTGGCTGCCGTGACTTGCTCTGCCTAATCACTTAGTTTGGTCTCACAAGCTATTGTAATGTTCGTCCTTCAATTCCCCACAATCTTGATTGGCTCAGCTCCAGCCCAGGACAGGTCTGAAGCACCTCATTTGCCCAGATTTATTAAAGTTTCAGAACATGTCCACATGACATTTCTCACTTAACCCTAACATTAACTTTAGAGGGACAGGCTTCCAGTGCTGAAACTGACAGCCAGATTCCTGAGGTCACTTAGTGACCAAGACAGGGCATTGGGATCTCTCCTCATGAATTAAATATCTGAAAACACCTTTGAGATCAAAATGACTCTCCTACAGATGAAGCTAGGCCAAGCATTGTGAGCACCTTCCGCCACTGGTGGAGTATGTAATACTCAGGGGATGAAAGAATAACATCATGTCTGTTGGTGCAAGATCACATGTCAAAGATGTGAGTTGTCAGGAGAAGGCTTTAGTCTTCTAGGCTAGTGAGCACACAAGAAGCAAAGTCACAGCGCTAAACAAGCTATCTGCAAGTCATTTAAATCAATAAAATCTGATGTCTTGCTTAAGCTGCATGTCTGCCCTGGAGGAGGAGAGGACTCTGCCCTATGAAGTAATGCAGGACTCTTGGCTGATAGTGAACGCGCTGTCTCACACATTGCTAGAGGAAAAAGAAAGCTCAGAAAGGTATCTTCCAGTCAATTTGATTCTTATGAATGAAGTAGATGCCTTACTTCCAACTTGACTTATTAGCCATAACTGTTCATGGGACCCTACACAACCACAGTGCTGCTAGGAAGGAAATAAAATTTCACAGCACTAAGGACTACCACAGTCAAAACCAAGCATGATGCTTCATGCCTGTAATCCCAGCATTTGGAGGCTAAAGCAGTAGAACTGTCACAAGATGGAGGCTAACCTGGATTACAGGATAAAACCCTGTATCAAAACAAGATGACTACAATCATGCAGAAGGAAATTTCTCTTAGGGTGTCACCTCTGAGCATTATCAATCACCTCTTGCATTGCCAAAATAAGCGTGAACTTCACTTGTTACACAGTCAAATTCATGAATTTAAACTCATGCATAATCGTTGTCTGAACTTTAGGTCACATGAATATACCCAAACAGTCAGGTCTTACCTTAAATTGTGTTATCATGAAAATCCTTTGGCAGACCCACCCAATGGAAGATGGCATTTATATCCTGGACAATCAAAATGAAAAAACTGTCCACCTTGTGATTAATATCTGACCTGATACATTCAACTTGCAGAAGCAATTAAGAAAACATATATAAACAGCCCTGCTCTGGGTACTACTCCTGTATGTTCCTTATGCAGTACAGAAGCAAGTGGTACATGGCTATTCATGCAGCTCTTCATTTACATATATGATTATGCAGTAAAGGTGCACTGACATCTGATCTGCTTCCTAGCACTCTAATGATCTTGCCTTGAGTAAGACACAATTCATGTATTCTAACAGAAAAATAGAGGTGAAATCATTGTACTGCAGTAGGCCATGGATAGATTAATGCTAAGGGGTATGTTTGTAGAAAATAGTAAGTCACTTTAATGGAAGTAGAGCACATTATTCAGGGATGTCTGTCCATTGTAAGAAGCTATGGCATGAGTAAGCTGCCAAGTACCTGCTTTATTTAGGCAAAGCTAAGCAATGAAGTAACATCAAGGGGTGTTTGAAATTTGAGACTGGGAGTGGAGATGGAGGCTGAATCTGAGAGGACTTCCTGGTCATGATGGCCGTGAACTTTGTCCTATAGGATTGGGAGTCCTGACACTGGCAATGTATTGCATATGTGTACATGTGTGATTATGTGCATAAAGACCCATGTCAGATGTCATCTTTAGCCACTCTGACGTTAATGCTTTTCATTTGAGACACAGTATCTCTCTAAACTCAAAGCTCACTGATTCGGCTAGCCTGGCTAGCTAGCAAATCAGAAGCATCCTCCTGCCTCCAAATACTGAGATAATAGGTGAAGTCTCCCTTGCCTGAAGTTTTATAAGAATGCTAGGGATCCAAACCCAGTCTTCATGTTTGTGCACCAAACAAGTTAATCACTCTTCAGCCCTCGTGGCAATCCTCTCAGACTAGGAGAAACATGAAGAACAAGTAGATTGTCATCTCTCAAAAGGGATAAAGCTTTCTAAAGGACAGCCATATAGGAGGAACAGAAAGCTCATATGAGTGTTCTTCAGGATCACTAGGGCTAACAAGAGTCACACCAGCTAGAACAAGAATTTTGTGTTTCACTGTCAGGGAGGAGGCCTAGGCCTTTGGGGGTGGTGGTGTTAAAGCTGTACCCATGGCTGGGAGTCTGTCTGTCTTTTTCTGTTCTGCCACTCTCATTTTTTCCCTAGGGATTGAATGTATATTAGGCAAGTGCTTTAGCACTATCTTATCCCTCCAAGTCCAATATTCAAGTCTTAAAGGACTAGGTACAGCAGAATCTATAAAACAGAAGTGAATGCTACTGGTCAGGTCTTGGAGCAAAGAGCAGCAACACTGAGCACGTAGACAGATTGAACTGGGGTGACAGGTTCATAAAGAGGGACTTGATCTGGACTATACACACACCCAGGAGAAGGTTAACTGAGTTTTCAACCACATCTGCTACTAGGATATTGTTTCTTTAATCTACTGTTGTGTAGTTGCTGCAAGAAGAACAAAGAAGAAATCAGAGCCAGGCATTACCTAATCAGAAGTAATTGGCATGAAAGTATTCAAAAAACATAGGCTCTTGCTACAAATGCCTGCACACTGTGAATCTGCAAAGTAAATAATTTTCCTCCAACCTTCTAGTCTCACAAGTTTGCTGGATAGAATTAACTCTACAGCTTAGCAGAGCATACCTATTAACAGTTCTCTCCCTGCTGAGATCTAAGGCACTTTTCTGCCTTATATTCTGGCTTATATCTGGCTCTCTTGTGATGCCTTACGAGTATACACACACACACACACACACACACACAAACACACACGGCTGTTCTCATTTATGTGATTTTAATAGATGTAGGTCCTTTATCTGGAATTATATTTGTCCATGATGCTAGAGAAATGGCTCAGTGGGTGAAGTGCTTTCTCATAAGAAGACTGAAGTCCACATCCCCAGTGCCCGTTTCCAAAGCCAGACATGGGAACCTGAACCTGTAATTCCAGTGTGGGAATGTAGGTGCAAGAGAACCCCTAGGGCTTTCCAGCTAGCCAATCTAGCCAAATCAGTCCAATAAGATACCATGTCTCAAAGAAAATATGGTGGAGAGTGATTGTAAAAGAGGCTGGACATTGACCTCCCACTTCCATGAAACACACACACACACACAAACACATACATACAAAAATATAATTAAGGTTATCAGATTTAGCAAGCAAAAATACAAGATTTCCAATTTTAATTTCATGGAAACAATGAGTACATTTGTGTATATAAGTATGTTTTATGTAATACGAAGGGCATGTTCGCACTAATATTTTCATTGTGCACATAGCACTCAAACTTGTGTACACCATGTCCTGCACTTAACTACCTGCTGTGGTTTGCATGTGTTCTGCACCTAACCACCTGCTATAGTTTTCATATGTTTGTCCAATATCATATGTTGCAAATATGATCCCAAAATTTATCTGTTGATTGCAAATGTGGCCTTTAAGAGGTGACTATGATTGAATAAGCTCTTCAATGTAGAACTCCTACAATCAGAATAGTGGCTTTATGAGAAGAGAAAGGAACCCAACCTAACATGTTGGCTCTGTCTCACTGTATGGTACATTGACCATGTTATACTGTGTCTATAAGACCCTTTTACTGGCTGGTTTTGTGTGTCAACTTGACACAGGCTGGAGTTATCACAGAGAAAGGAGTTTCAGTTAGGGAAGTGCCTCTGTGAGATCCAGCTGCAGGGCATATTATCAATTAGTAATCAAAGGGGGAGGGCCTATTGTGAGTGGTGCCATCCCTGGGCTGGTAGTCTTGGGTTCTATAAGAAAGCAGATTGAGTAAGCCAGGGGAAGCAAGCCAGTAAGAAACATCCCTTCATGGTCTCTGCATCTGCTCCTGCTTCCTGAGCTGCTTGAGTTCCAATCCTGATTTCCTTTAGTGATGAACAGCAGCATGGAAGTGTAAGCTCAATAAATCCTTTCCTCCCCAACTTGCATCTTGGTCATGATGTTTGGCGCAAGAATAGAAACCCTGATTAAGGCAACCTTCATCAGATATTAAATAGAAGTTTAACCTATGCTCTGGGGCCTGGCAGCCTCCAGACTTGATCAACTGCCCTCATATTGTTGATAAATTACCTAGTCGTGTATGTTTTGCATAGCAAATTAAAAAAAGTTTATGATAACCTCTTTACTAGTATGTATTATTCTTTATAAAGTCCCCCAGATGGTCCCATGTTGGCTGGATGCCCTCTGCTTAACACCCCTGTCTTTATGTATGATATGTTTCTGTGAAGTTACCTTTAGAGATACTGTTGAGCACAGTTATCCTCTATGTTTCTTCACAGCCTAATGAGCACGACCTTTGTATTTCCACTACGAAGTCTGTTCAGTAAATATTAGTTGACCTGAAGTACGATCTATTGGAGTATACAATCAGCTCCACCTCTACCTATACCTAACTCCCATATCTATAGGTGCAAACACCTGAGGACCACAATTATTTTAGAAAATAATTGTGTCTGAACCTAGTACATGCAGACTTTTTCTTGTCATTCCTCACATAATGGCAATATAACATCCATTTGCATATTATTTGCCTTTCAATGGATACTATACACAATCTAGAAAAGATGTAATGTGTATTGTGGGGGTACATCTCACTATGGTATTAAAATACCATACAAAATTGAGCATGGGTGGGTTTTGATGATCAAGGAATCCTCAAAGTAATTATCTATGGACACTGAAGGACAACTATATATATAGAGAGAGACAGCTAAGTGTCAAAACTACCAGCCCCCAAAACAAATTTGTTAGCACCCTTTCTTTTTCTCAGGTTATAAGAGAAAAAAAAAAGACTTTCTAAGAACTGAGCTGACTTGATAGGCTAGCAATGGGTGAGTGCACAGGGCAGTTGTAAAGAGCTTTGCAAAATCAAATTGCCTTCTCCACAAGGCACCAAAGTTCAACATGGAGAAGTTTGACCTTTGAGTGTAAAGATAGGCTTGTTATGTGACTTTAGGGGGGAAATGTACTACACATTGCTCAATCCGGTGGTGCTGTTGAAACAATGATAAAATGTGCAATAGTCAGTGCTTTGGAGAAAAAAAAAACACCATTGCAAGCCATTGAACAGTCTAGCAAGAACTGAACTCAGTTTCTTGACATTTGTCTTTGTGAGCAATTATCCATCCAGGAATCAAGAGTACTCTTTACTTATTCAGAGCTGCTACTTTACAACTAAAATCAGACTCAGAGAAGTTAAGTTTCCCAAAGTCGTTGAGCTGATGAGTAACCAAGGACTAAAGCTCCCTTGCCCCTTAGCCCTGAACCCTTGCATTTGTTTACAGAAAGCTTCCAGGAAAGACTCCAAAGTCACTGGAAAATCTGTTCAAGTGTTTACTAGAGAATTCTCAGGATCGTGAAAAAAAATCCTTGTGTTTCTCTCATCTTATCTAAGGCCCTCATTCTGTTCAAGTGTTCCTCCAATGAAAAGAATGAAAAGAATCTTCACTCTCAGCAACTTACACCTCACATAAAAAAAAACAAAAAGAAAGAAAGAAAAGAAAAAGAAAGAAATACTATTAAGTTGGAGGCTAGATCTACTCATTTGTAGATGAGAACTAAACACTTTTATATAGTTTCTTTTCCTGCATAAATATGAATGTTTCCTTTTAATTATACCTCAACCCAAAATTAAATAAGCAAATAATCAATTTGGTTTTTAGTTCCTACTGCATTAGGAAGAGTAAGATAAATATGCTCGTTTGATACAGGCCTGCCCATTGGGGAATAAGGGGAGGTAGATTTTTACCTATTCATTTTCATACAACACCATAGGCCTTAAAGTAAAAATAAGGTGAAAAAGACAGTGTTTTGCCAGCCAGTCATGATCATGTTATTCACCTCAAATAATGGCAGTTTTATTACTGTCAATAGCAGAGGTTCGATGAGTTCTCAAGCCCTTTGCCCTAGGACCAGGCATTGGTGTTTCATGAGCTTTACCCCTCAAAGGGCTTCCTTCCCAAGCACTGGAATGTATATAGACATTCTCTTTGTTGTACTAGTGTTCTCCTCTGCTTGTTTTTCTAGGATCTCAGAAACCATAAACATGCAGGCCATAACTCTTGCCCAGGGTAAAGTGGATCATATATCAAGGGTTTTAGGTCTGGAATTCTTTGCTGGCCAATTCTCACTTAGTTTCCAATATCCATCTTTACTTAATCTCCTTCCCAGCTATTTAGCGGGTGTTATCCTTATAATCTACAAAGTCTTTGATTACCCTATAATAACACAGGCTTATCGTCTTTCCTTATACATTTATTTCACAAGTTTAAAGGTATACAATGCCCTCTGTTTTTTTTTTCTAGTAGACCAGGTCTTACTCTGTAGTTCTAGATGACCTGGAACTTACTATGTAGACCAGGCTAGCCTTGACTTCACAGAGATACAGTACAATGCCTATATTTTCATTTTAAAAGGGTAGGCAGGAGTATTATGATAATTTTTAAAATTTTCTTGTTTTTAAGATTTATTTTATTTATGTATACTGTCTTAAGCTACACAAGAAGAGGGTATCAGGTCCTACTACAGATGGTTGGAAGTCACCATGTGGTTTCTGAGATTTGAACTCAGGACCTTAAGTGCAGCAGTCAGTGCTCTTAACTACTGAGCAGTCTCTCTGTATTATGATATTTGTAACCTGTAAAATTGCAGACTAGTATTAAAATTTTGTTTATAATTTAATGTAAACCTTATCTAAGGGGAAGCACACAATATTTATGCATGAAAAAATGTCATAATTAAACCTATTTATATGCAAACTGAATTGTTTCAATAAGAAGTAAACTAAACATCAGACCATAATAAGAAAGAGCAAAGAACATTTACTATTGATTTAACAGTTTTACTGCAAAGATATAATGAAAATGCTTTGTGAAACACCTTTCTCCTGAGTCATTAGCATTATCAAGAAAAGAAACAGAGTTTCTCGGTGCCTATGACATCTTTAGCCACATCTTGGATCACAGCAGCAGTTCATCTACACTAGAGTTTGATTGAGCATTTTCTGAAAGCACTTTCTTCTCTGGATTTTCACAAATCATCTTTCTTCCATTTTATAAAGTGAGAACATTTTTCCAAATCCATTGAGTTTTAGATTTTTTTCCCAGAGTATTTCATAGAAATTTCTGGCTACATTGACTTTTGTGGTTTGCTTAATTTGATATGGAATTCAACTAGTGTCTTTGGCCTTTACTGGAACATACCCAGAGTTTTAGTGCTCAATTACCCATTTGCCCAATCATTTAATAATTAGCCTTTGAATATTGCATGCCAATGAATGTGCTAGGATTTTTTTTTACAAGCATCATTTCACTTAAGTTATACAAAATTACATTGAGATGCTTAATGTTTTTATCTCAATAAATAAGGATTTAGAATTACATGTATTTTATGTTCTATGGTGACCCAAATTACTAGGAAGAATAATTGCAAAAGGGAAATAGGGGAGTTAGAGAATAAGAAGCAAGAAGCTATCAGGAGTCATAGAAGCTTTAGTAGTTTTTTTAGTTCCTATTTTAAGGCCATTTCTGTACACTTGCTTTGTAAAACTTCTCAAACTTGTTTTAAATGGTGTCTGCTACTTACAAATCAAGTTGTTGAGTCTGAGCATGCTGTTTTCTTATCCAAGAAGCTGAAGCAGGAGCCCCAAAGTTCAAGATTACTCTAGATAACTTAGCCCCACTAAATGTTTTTTGAAAGTGAGAGAACTGTAGATCAGGCTGACCTTGAACTTGCTAGGCAATCTTGATTTCTTGATCTTCCTGCCTTCACATCTCAAGTGATAAGATTACAAACACTTACTGCCACGACTAGCAAGATCGTCCCTTGGAAAAAAAGATTAAAGACTGAGTCATACACTGCTTACATAGCATTCACAAAACTCTGAGTTCAATCCCCAGGACTGCCAACAACCAAATGTATGCTATAATTTGAAAGGTGTTCCTATTAAAACTTCTTTTCATTAAATATATAGGTGTTTGCTACATGAAGAAAGTGAATTTGCAGCAGACATAGCCTCCTGTGAGAAGAGTACAGTGTTTTAACCTCCAGGATGTCTCAGTGGCTTCAATAGGAAAGAATCCTGATGAATATGGTGGGTGGCAATGCAGAAGAGAAAGTAATGTTGAATCATGAACACTGGGGAAATGTATTTAAAATGTATCCTGAACATAAAGGAATCATTGTACTATGAGTATAAATACATACTGACCATGGGAGTATCATCCTCTTCAGTGGTATTGTGACTGGTAAGTTGGCCATGCTTCAGTAAATAACTTGATACCCATGTTCATGGAAGCAACCTTAGTGACGCCCCATAGTTTTCCAAAACCACAAAAGAAAACACATGAAAGAGACGATTGGACAGAGGGATAGAGGAGGGTAACAGGGAGTGAATGTGATCACAGCATATTGGATGCACGTATACACTTATCAAAGAACATTTAAAATATTTTAAACTAAGCACAGTAATAAATATAGAATCAAGGGACTAATTTAAGTATTCAATAAATAGATGAAGTAACTTTAAGATAGAGAAAGAATTTGTATTTCAGACTGATCATGGTGACAGAGAACCCAGTGGGATCTGGGGAGTTCTAGTGTGTGAAAGACGGGGTGAGAGCTATTTAAGACTAACAATTAAGTAAAAAGTAAGCAGCTTAAGCAAACTGCTGATCAGGGGAGAGGTAGAGAGAGGGAGAGGAAAAGAGGGAGAGGGAAAGAGGGGGAGGGAAAGAGGGAGAGGAAGAGGGGGAGGGAGAGGGGAGGGAGAGGGAGAAGGGGAGGAAAAGAGGGAGAGGAAGAGGAAGAGGGAAGGGGAGAGGGAGGGGGAGGGAGAGGGAGGGGAGAGGGAGGGGAGAAGGAGAGGGAGGGGACAGGAGGAGGGAAAAGGAGGGGGAGAGGGGGAGGGAGAGGGGGGAGAACCTTGCAGATTTCTGTCTTCTTGTTGAGGGGCAGAGAGACTCTGAGCCAAGGCAGATGTGGTCACATTGATTAGCTACCTAATAAGAGGAAAGGATATTTGGTAAGAATTAATTTTTTGTAGGTGAGTTTTTAGTTCAGGACAGAATTAAGCAGAAGTCACGGAGACTTCCTTCATACTGCCTTGCTACATGCAGGTATGGCCTCCCTGTCACCTTATCCAGTCTGAGTGGTAGATGAAGCTGCGGCCAATGAGGTTCAATTGATGAATGACAGCTTCAAAGAGCAACATATATCCATCATCATAAAAAATTGAAATTGTACCTACATTATCCATAAGTCATTACTGCTCACATTTTCCTCTTATTTCCATAAGAAAATAATGACAGTCTTAGTTCATAAACACTTCAAAGAGCCCTGGTTCTCCTGAAGACTGTTCATTTTATTTCTCCACTCACTTGAGCTTTCAGAGTAAAGAGCAACTTCTATGCACACTTGCTTGTGTATGCTTTGGCTATAAATAGATCTGTATATTTCTTGCTATTTAAACAATTTGTTGATTCATGATACTACCTCTCATTTGGCAGGAGCTGTGCTTGTGTTGGCAAGAGCTGTGCAGTGTCCAGGTACTAGGTATCTGGGACCTTTCTATAACAACTAGACTATGACAGAGCTTTGCAACTATCCTGAGAAAAAAACAAGTTCTTTTTTAAACAACATAAAATGTAGTTAAGAGAAAACAAAACCATCACATCTAAGTGACAAGTTCAACAAAACAAACCAACAGAAAGAAAAGAGCCCCTGGAGAAGTCACAAGAATCAGAGACCCACTTGGTCACATATTCAGGAGTCCCTTAAACACACTAAACTAGAAGGGTATAATATAAGCACAGAGACCCAGTGCAGACCTGTGTTAGGCCCCAAACATGCTGCTTCAGTCTCTGTGAGATCTTATGAACTTTGCTCATGTTGATTTATAGGGCCTTATTTTCTTGGAATCCTTCATCTCCTCTGACTCTTATACTCTATGTCCTCTTCCATGGGATTCCCTGAACCTTGAAGGTTTTGATGAACATATACCATTTAGAGCTCTGTGATCCAAGATCTCCCCATCCATACCTTCTCTCTCTGCATAATGTCTGCCTATGGGCCTCTCCATTTGTTCCCATCTGCTGCAGGAGGAAGCTGATACATGAGTAGAGCACAATAGCATTAGAAGTCATTTTATCACTCTTTTTTGTAAAGACCAGTCATGTTTTGCTTTACCCTAGGTCTCTGGTCTATATAGTCTCTGGTTCTTAGTCACCCAAGCAGTATCAAGCAATATAAAGTATTGGTTCTGTCTTGTGGAGTGGGACTTCAGTCAAATCACATATTGGTTGCTTACTCCCACGAGGAAAAAAAGCAGATTCTTTTAATTCTCAGTGGAATACAAAGCTTGTTTATTTGGAGTTTTCAAGGTAATTGCAACAAAAATTATCTTAGACAAATTTCATCACATTATCACCCAGTTGTTGCAGCAACAAGCATAAAATAGTTAATTCTGACTACTATCACAACAAATATTTCCAAGTTGGCCAGATGTCTGTGTCTGAGGCAAAGCAAGACAGGGTATGTGTGGAACAAAGAGTGGTTTTCATAGATTCTGTTTCTGCTTTTTTTTTTTGGCAATGAGATCAGAAGTTATGAACTACATGATCCTGAAATCCTTCCTAGAGAAGAATAATACTTCCTTTATTTAGTTTGAATCTCTCAAAACAAAAGACATCTGTGGGCATCAGCATCAAATTCAAAAGGCTTTTTAAAATATGGCTGTGAAGTACAGAAAATTTCAAACAAAATTACCTTAATATATGTTTTAACTCTCATATATATATATATATATATATATGCATATGTGTGTATGTATATGTATATGTATATATGTAATGTTTCCATGTTTTTATTATTTTTTTAGAGTCTCACACTATATCCCCAGCTAAGCAATTTCTTGAGACCTCAACTTTAATAATTTGTATGATATTTTTATCCCTTTTGTTAGTGCCAGCAAAACTACTTATTTCAGTTTTTGGTAACTTCATAATTATGAAGTAAAACCTTATATATCATGTATATTAAACACAATGTATATTAAACATTAGTCAAACAATGCTATTGAACACTTGAAATGTAGTAGCTAGCTCTATTTAAGATACACATAAAGTACAAACTACACATTGAAAACATATTATGGAAAAAGATCATACAATTTATTACTGAAAAGAGTTCACATTTATTATATATTGAAACAATGACTTTTTGAGTGCTGAAATATATCAAATGTATCATGAATTTTACCTGCTTTTTATGTTTTTAATATGGGTGCCAGGAAGTGTATGAATTTTTAAAATTGTGCCTCGTTATTCCAGTGGACAGCCTTGTCAAATTATTTAAATAAGATACTATATTATACATTTAAAAAGTTTTAACCTAGGAAAAAGGATAGCATTTTTAACAAATGGTGCTGGTTCAACTAGCAGTCAGCATGTAGAAAATGCAAACCAACCTATTCTTTTTTTTTTTACACAAAGCTCAATTTCAAGTGGATCAAGGAACTCTGCATAAAACCAGACACTGACGCTCGTAGAAGAGAAAGTGGGGAAGAACATTGAACACATGGACACAGGGGACAATTTACTGAACAAAACACCAACAGCCTATGCTCTAAGATCAAGTATCAACAAATGGGATCTCATAAAATTGCAAAGCTTCTGTAAAGCAATAAACACTGTCAATAGGACAAAAAGGTAACCAACAGATTGGGAAAATAACTTTATCAATCCTTCATCTGATAGAGGGATAATATCAAATATATACAAAGAACTCACGTAGTTAAACTCCAGAGAATCAAATAATCCTATTAAAAAATTGTATACAGAGCTAAACAAAGAATTTCAACTGAGGAACATTGAATGGCCAAGAAGCACCTAAGGAAATGTTTAACATCCTTAATCATCAGGGAGATGTAAATCAAAACAACCCCGAGATTCCATTTCATACCAGTGAGAATGGTTAAAATAAAAAATTCAGGTGACAGCAGATACTGATGAGGATGTGGAGAAAGAAGAACACTCCTCCATTGCTGATGGGATTGCAAGCTGATACAACTACTCTGGAAATCAGTTTGGCAGTTCCTCAGAAAATTGGACATAGTTCTGAGGACCCAGCTACACCACTTCTAGGCATCTATCCAGAAGATGCTCCAACATGTAATAAGGACACATGCTCCACTGCTCCACTATGTTCAAAGCAGCCTTATTTATAATAGCCAGAAGCAGAAAAGAACCCAGATGTCCCTCAACAGAGGAATGGATACAGAAAATGTGGTATATTTATACAATGGAGTACTACTCAGCTTTAAAAATGATGAATTCGTGAAATTCTTAGGAAAATGATGGAACCAGAAAATATCCTGAGTGAGATAACCCAATTACAAAAGAACACACATGGTATGCACTCACTAATAAGTGAATATTAGCCCAAAAGCTCGGAATACCCAAGATACAATTCACAGACCACATGAAGCTCAAGAAGAAGGAAGACCAAAGTATGGGTGCTTAAGTTCTTCTAAGAAGGGGAACAAAATAATAGGAGTAAATATGAAGATAAAGTGTAGAGCAGAGACTGAAGGAAAGGTCATTCTGAGACTGTCCCATCCAGGAATTCATCTCATATATAGTCACCAAACCCCTATACTATTTTAGATGCCAAGAAATGCTTTCTGAAAGGAGCCTGATATGGCTGTCTCCTGAGAATCTCTGCCAGATCCTTGCAAATACAGAGGTGGATTATTGCAGCCAAACATTGGACTGAGAGCAGGGTCCCCAATGGAGGATTTAGAGAAGGGACTGAAGGACCTGAAGGGGTTTGCAACCTCATAGGAAGAACAACAATATCAACCAATCAGATCCCCCCAGAGCTCCCAGGGACTAAGTCATCATCTAAGGAGTACACATGGCTCCACCTGCATATGTAGTAGAGGATTGCCTTGTCAGGCATCAATGAGGGGAGAGGTCCTTGGTCCTATGAAGGCTCCATAGATGCCCCAGAGCAGGGGAATTAAGGGCAGGGGAGTGGGTGTGGGGTGGGTGGAGGAACACCCTCATAGAAGCAGGGGGAGGGAGGATGGGATAGGGGGTTTCTGGGAGGGGTGGAAACTAGGAAAGGGGATAACATTTGAAATGTAAATAAAGAAAACATCCAATTAAAAAACATTAAAAAGAAGTTTTAACCTCTGTTGTGAAATCTTAGTTTAGTTCTATACCCCATTTTTTGATTGGGTTGTTTGGTTTTTTTGGTGAGTAGTTTCTTGAGTTCTTTTTATGTTTTGGATATATATATATATATATATATATATATATATATATATATATATCCCCTCTATCAGATGTGGGGTTAGTGAAGATTTTTTTCCCAATCTGTAGGTTGCCGATTTGTCTTATTGACTATGTTCTTTGCCTTACAGAAGCTTTCCAATTTCATGAGGGTCCCCTGAGAAGCACCTAAAGAAAAGTTCAAAGTCCTTAATGATCAGAAAAATGCAAATCAAAAGGACCCTGAGATTTCACCTTACACCAATCACAATGGCTAAGATCAAAACTTCAGGTGACAACACATGTTGGAGAGGATGTGGAGAAAGAGGAACACTCCTCTATTACTGGTGGGATTGCAAACTGGTACAACCACTCTGGAAATCAGTCTGGAGGTTCCTCTGAAAATTGGAAATAGATCTATCTACCTGATGACCCAGCAAGAGATGTCCCAACATGCCATGGGGGCACATGTTCCACTAGGTTCATAGCAGTCTTATTTGTGATAGCCAAAAGCTGGAAACAGCCCAGATGTCCCATGGCAAAAGAATGGATACAGAAGGTCTGCCTGCACTCAGGAACTGAGCACTTAGGCGGCTTTTGTCTGCCAGGGAGCTGTGGAAGGAGAGAAGCCCCTCGGCCATACTCGCTGCCTGCTGGGACACAAAAGGATCCTGAGCTTTAGATTTCTGGTGGTGCAAACCGCCAGGGGTCTGCCTGCACTCAGGAACTAAGCACATAGGCGGTTCATCTGCAAGCCAGTCCATCGCAGAACCTGTGTCCTATGTGAGAATCAACAGAGGGAGTGACCCCCACCACAACTTCTTCCCTCCATAATAGAGCAGATAGAGAAAACCTGGTTGACCTTGACAACCTAAGTATAGCATTGCTTGAGGCAAGACTGAGAAGGGCTCCAAAGGCACAAAAGAGGAAGCCAGCATATCAGTAATTTGTGCCAGAAGAAACCCAGTCATCCAGTGGTGCAGAGATAATCTTAAAGATCCACAGTAGGTTGAAGCACCAGCCAGTGACAATAAGACCATCTAACCCTTGGGAGAACCAGATGGCTAAAGGCAAATGTAGGAAAGTTACTAACAGAAACCAAGGCATTATGGCAGCATCTGAACCCAATTCTCCAACATTAGCAAGTCCTGGATACCCCAACACACCAGAAAAACAAGATTTGGATTTAAAATCACTGATCATGATGCTAGTACAGGAACACATGAAGGACATACTTAAAGAAATTCAGGAGAAAATGGATCAAAAATTAGAAGCCCTTACAAGGGAAACACAAAAATCATTGAAAGAAATTCAGGAGAATACAAAAGCCAATAAGGAGGAAACGCAAAAATCACTTAAAGAAATACAGGAGAACGTTGATCAACAGGCAGAAGTCATGAAAGAGGAAACACAAAAATCGCTTAAAGAATTAGAGGAAAACACAAACAAGCAAATGACAGAACTGAGCAAAAATTTCCAGGATCTAAAAACAGAAGTAGAAACAACTAAGAAATCACAAAGGGAGACAACTTTGGAGATAGAAAACCTTGGGAAGAAATCAGGGACCATAGACGCAAATATCAACAACAGAATATAAGAGATAGAAGAAAGAATCTCAGATGCCGAAGATACCATAGAAACCATGGACTCAACAGTTAAAGAAAATGCAAAATGCAAAAAGCTTGTAACTCAAAACATCCAGGAAATCCAGGACACAATGAGAAGACCAAACCTAAGGGTTATAGGCATTGATGAGAGTGAAGATTTACAACTTAAAGGGCCAGCAAATATCTTCAACAAAATTATGGAAGAAAACTTCCCTAACCTAAAGAGAGAGATGCCCATGAATATACAAGAAGCCTACAGAACACCAAACAGACCAGAACAGAACTACCTCCCGTCACATAATAATCAAAACCCCAAATGTACTAAACAAAGAAAGAATACTTAGGGCAGTAAGAGAAAAAGGGCAAGTAACATATAAAGGAAGACCTATCAGAATTACACCAGATTTCTCACCAGAGACCATGAAAGCTAGAAGATCCTGGGTGGAGCTCATGCAGACTCTAAGAGAACACAAATGCCAGCCGAGACTACTATACCCAGTGAAACTCTCAATTACTATAGATGGAGAAACCAAGATATTCCATGACAAAACCAAATTTACACAATATCTTTCTACAAACCCAGCTCTACAAAGGATAATAGGGGGAAAGCACCATTACAACGAGGGAAACTATACCCTGGAAAGAGCAGGATATTAAGCTTCTTTCATCAAACCCAAAGAAGATAACCACACATGTATAAAATTAAAATAAAAAATGTTAGGAAGCAATAACCACTACTCTTTGATATCTCTTAACATCAATGGACTCAATTCCCCAATAAAAAGACATAGACTAACCGACTGGTTACGTAAACAGGACCCTACATTTTGCTGCATATAGGAAACACACCTCAATGTCAAAGGCAAAAACTACCTTAGAGTAAAAGGCTGGAAGACAATTCTACAAGCAAATGGTCCCAGGAAGCAAGCCGGAGTTGCCATTCTAATTTCAGATAAAATTGACTTTCAACCTAATGTCATCAAAAGAGACATGGAAGGTCACTACTTGCTGGTCAAAGGAAAAATCCAACAAGAAGAACTCTCAATCCTGAACATCTATGCCCCAAATACAAGGGTGCCCTCATTCATAAAAGGAACTTTAGTAAAACTCAAAGTACACATTGCACCTAACACAATAATTGTGGGTGACTTCAACACTCCACTTTCACCAATAGACCGATCAGGAAAACAGAAACTAAACAGGAAGACAATGAAACTAATTGAAGATTTGAACCAATTGGAGTTAACAGATATATATAGAACTTTTTATCCCAAAGCAAAAGAATATACCATTTTCTCAGCACCTCATGGTACCTTCTCCAAAATAGATCATATAGTTGGTCACAAGACAGACCTCAACAAATATAAGAAGACTGAAATAATCCCATGCCTCCTATCAGATCACTATGGAGTAAAAGTGGTCTTTAGTAACAGTAAAAAACAACAGAAAGCCCACATACACATGGAAACTGAACAATACTCTACTCAATGATACCTTGGTCAAGGAAGAAATAAAGAAGGAAATCAAAGATTTCTTAGAATTTAATGAAAATGAACGCACAACATACACAAATCTATGGGACACAATGAAAGCAGTGCTAAAAGGAAAACTCATAGCTTTAAGTGCCTCCAAAAAGAAATTTGAGAGAGCTTACACCAGAAGATTAACGGAACAACTGAAAACCCTGGAACAAGAATAAGCTAATTCACCCAGGAGGAGAAGAAGACAGAAAATCATCAAACTCAGGGCTGAAATCAATCAAGGAGAAACCAAGAGAACCATAGAAAGAATCAACAAGACCAAAAGCTGGTTCTTTGAAAAAAATCAACAAGATAGATAAACCCTTAGCCAGACTAACCAAAGGGCACAGAGAAATTATCTAAATTAACAAAATTAGAAATGAAAACGGAGATATTACAACAGAAACCAAGGAAATTCAAAAAATCATCAGATCCTACTACAAAAACCTATACTCAACACAACTGGAGATTCTTAGACATTTTCTTAGACAGATACCAATTACCAAAATTAAACCAGGATCAAATAGACCATCTAAACAGACCCATAACCCCTAAAGAAATAGAAGGGGTCATAGATAGGCTTCCAACCAAAAAAAGCACAGGACCAGATGCTTTCAGTGCAGAATTCTATCAGACTTTCAAAGAAGACTTAACACCAATACTCTTCAAACTTTTCCACCAAATAGAAACAGAAGGAACACTACCCATCTCCTTCGAAGCCACTATTATGCTGATACCAAAACCACATAAAGATCCAACTAAGAAAGAGAATTACAGGCCAATTTCCCTTATGAATATCGATGCAAAAATACTAAATAAAATTCATGCCCACTGAATCCAAGAACACATCAAAATGATCATCCACCATGATCAAGTAGGCTTCATCCCAGGGATGCAGGTATGGTTCAATATAATCCACTACATAAACAAACTCAAAGAATAAAACCACATGATCATTTCATTAGATGCTGAAAAAACCTTTGACAAAATTCAGCATCTTTTCATGCTAAAAGTCTTGGAAAGGACAGGAATTCAAGGCCCATATCTAAACATAGTAAAAGCAATATACAGCAAACCAGTAGCCAACATCAAACTAAATGGAGAGAAACTTGAAGTAATCCCACTAAAATCAGGGACTAGACAAGGCTGCCCCCTCTCTCCATATCTTTTCAATATTGTACTTGAAGTCCTAGCTAGAGCAATTAGACAACATAAGGAGGTCAAAGGGATACAAATTGGAAAGAAGTCAAACTATCACTATTTGCAGATGATATGATCGTATACTTAAGTGACCCTAAAAACTCTACTAGAGAACTCCTACAGCTGATAAACAACTTCAGCAAAGTGGCTGGCTACAAAATCAACGCAAGCAAATCAGTAGCCTTTATATATTCAAAGGATAAGCAGACTGAGAAAGAAATTAGGGAAATGACCCCCTTCACAATAGCTACAAACAGCATAAAGTATCTTGGGGTGACTCTAACCAAACAAGTAAAAGACCTATATGACAAGAACTTCAGATCTCTGAAGAAGGAAATTGAAGAAGATCTCAGAAAATGGAAAAACCTCCCATGCTCGTGGATTGGCAGGATAAATATAGTTAAAATGGCCATCTTGCCAAAGGCAATCTTCAGATTCAATGCTATTCCCATAAAAATCCCAACCCAGTTCTTCATAGAGCTAGAAAGAGCAATTCTCAAATTCATCTGGAATAACAAAAAACCCAGGATAGCTAAAACTATTCTCAACAGTAAAAGAACTTCAGGGGGATTCAGTATCCCAGACTTTAAACTTAACTACAGAGCAATAGTGATAAAAACTGCATGGTATTGGTACAATATCAGGCAAGCGGAACAATGGAATAGGATTGAAGACCCAGAAATGAACCAACACACCTATGGTCACTTGGTCTTTGACAAAGGAGCTGAAAGCATCCAGTGGAAAAAAAGATAGTCTTTTCAACAAATGGTGCTGGTTCAATTGGAGGTCAGCATGCAGCAGAATGTGCATCGATCCATTCATATCTCCTTGTACCAAGCTCAACTCCAAATGGATCAAGGACCTCCACATAAAACCTGACACACTGAAACTAATCGAAAAGAAACTGGGGAAGACCCTGGAGAACATGGGCACAGGGGAAAAGTTCCTGAATAGAACACCAATAGCTTATGCTCTAAGATCAAGAATTGACAAATGGGACCTCATAAAACTACAAAGTTTCTGTAAGGCAAAGGACACCGTCAAAAGGACAAAATGTCAACGAACAGACTGGGAAAGGATCTTCACCAACCCTAAATCCGACAGAGGGCTAATATCTAATATATACAAAGAACCCAAGAAAGTAGAACCCAGAGAACCAAATAAGCCCATTAAAAAGTGGGGTACGGAGCTAAACAAAGAATTTTCACATGAAGAACTTCGAGAAGCTGAGAAACACCTTAAGAAATGTTCAACATCATTAATCATTAGGGAAATGCAAATCAAAACAACCCTGAGATTTCACCTCACACCGGTCAGAATGGCTAAGGTCAAAAACTCAGGAGACAGCAGGTGTTGGTGAGGATGTGGAGAAAGAGGAACACTCCTCCACTGCTGGTGGGATTGCAAGATGGTGCAACCACTTTGGAAATCAGTATGGCGGTTCCTCAGAAAACTGGGCATGTCACTTCCTGTTATACCACTCCTGGGCATATATCCAGAGGATTCTTCAGCATGCAATAAGGACACATGCTCAACTATGTTCATAGCAGCCCTATTTGTAGTAGCCAGAAGCTGGAAAGAACCTAGGTGTCCTTCAGCGGAGGAATGGATACAAAAAATGTGGTATATATACACAATGGAGTACTATTCAGCCATTAGAAACAATGAATTCATGAAATTCTTAGACAAATGGATGGAGCTGGAGAACATCATACTAAGTGAGGTAACCCAGTTTCAAAAGATCAATCATGGTATACACTCACTGATAAGTGGATATTAGCCTAGAAACTTTGAATACCCAGGACATAATCCACAAATTAAATGATGTCCATAAAGAATGGAGGAGTGGGCCCTGGTTCTGGAAAGACTCAGTGCAAGAGTATAGGGGAATTCCAGAACAGGGAAGTGGGAAGGGGTGGATGGAAGAATAGGGGGGTGGAAGAGGGCTTATGGGACTTGTGGGGAGTGGGGACCCAGAAAAGGGGAAATCATTTGCAATGTAAATAAAAAAAAGAATGGATACAGAAAATGTGGTTCATTTACACAATGGAGTACTACTAAGCTATTAAGAATGAGGACATCCTGAGTTTTACAGGCAAGCGGATGTAGCTAGAAAATATCATCCTGAGTGAAGTAACTCAGACCCAAAATGACATACATGGTATGTACTCACTAATAAGTGGATGTTAGCCCAAAAAAGAGTACAGAGTACCCAAGATACAGCCCACAGAACTCAAGAAGGTAAGCAAACTGACATGCCCAAGTGAGGACACATCAGTCCCACTTGGGAGTGAGAACAAAGTAATCACAAGTGGAGAGAGAGGGAGGGAGGGAGGGAGGGAGGGAGGGAGGGAGGGAAGGACCTTTGAGGGAAAGTGGACAGGGAGAGGATGGAGTGGAGGGGAGTGGGGAGGGAATCTGGTATTGGGTGAGGGAAAAGGAATGAAGCCCTGAGGGCTAGCAGAAAGAATGAAAACAGGCAACCTCAGGAATTAAGTGGTTGGGGGGAACCCTCCAGAATGCACCAAAGACCTGGAAGGTGAGAGACTCTCAGGACTCAAAGGGAGGGACCTTAGGTGAAATGCCCAACAGTAGGGAGAGGGAACTTATAGAGTCCACCTCCAACAGGAAGACAGGGCATCAAATGAGGGAGAGGGTTGCCATCCCACAGTCAAAACTCTTGACCCATAATTGTTCCTGTCTCAATGAATTACAGGGATGGAAATGGAAAGGAGCCTGAGGGAAAGAAGGTCCAGCGACAGGCCCAAAGTGGGATCCCACGCAAGGGGAGGTCCCAAGGCCTGACACTATTACTGAGGCTATGGAGTGCTCACTAAAAGGGACCTGTTATGACTGCACTCCAGAAAACTCATCAAGCAGCTAAAAGAGACATATGCAGATATTTGCACCCAACTAATGGACAGAATCTGCTGACCCCTGTTGTTGAATTAGAAAAGACTGAAAGAAGCAAAGGAGAAGGGCAGTCCTGTAGGAGAACTAGCAGCCTCAATTAAACTGGATCCCCGAGATCTCTCAAACACTAGCAGCATACACCTTCTGGTATGAGGTCCCCAACACATATACAGCAGAGGACTGCCGGGTCTGTGTTCATTCAGAGGTGATACACCTAACCCTCCAGAGACTGGAGGCCCAAGGGAGTTTAGAGGTTAGGTGGGGTGGGGTGGGGACATCCACGTGGAGACAGGGGTGGGGAGGAGGTATGGGATGTGGAACAGTCGGAGGGTGGATACGGGTTGGGGGGAATACAATGTGGAGTGTAAAAATAAATTAATTAATTAAAAAAGTTTTAACCTGTTTTTTCATACCCACATTTAATTGCAGCACGTGGGAGACAAAGAAAGGGAGGTAACTACAGCTTACTCTACATAGCAAGTTCCAGGCTAGTCAGTTCTATACAGTAAGGCTGGAGAGAGTGTAGTGCTGAGGATTCATGAATGTGTGCTGCTCTTTTAGAAGACCTGTGTTCCAGGCCAGTCCCAGTTTTGGTGATTCACAAACACTTATAACTACAGTTCCAGGGGAAACTTGTGTTTCTTACCACAGAAGAACCTGAAATTATATGTGCATGCCTCTACAATATACATAATCTAAAATGATATATCTTAAAATAACTTTTAAGTTAATTATATCTTTTCAAGAAGTATTTTTCTTTAGTGCACATGCAGATCCCATGTTTTGCTTAGTAGTAATATCTTGCACAAATAGAGAATAGTATCAAGTTGGAGGTATGTCAGTCATAGAGCATTTTCCATATTCATAAGATGCTAGGTTCTAAATGCAACATCTCACACATATGCACAAATGTATATGCTTACACACTCACATACGCATTAATTAAATGACTTTGGTACAATTTATATCACTTGCTCTGATGTCTATACCTTCAATTATTTTTGTATCTTTGTTCTGCTGTGCAAGGCATTAGATCATCAGGTCTTCATTTATATGCACACACACATATACACATATACATATTGTACTTGTTATGCAGACTTAAGTGTTTCCCCTATTAATGAAGGTCCTTAGAGATATAAAAACCTTCTTCTCTTCCCAACATAAGTGAGTATTTCCTTTATAAATAAATTTTCTCTGTAAAAGCTCAACATGTGGGCTGGAGAGATGGCTCAGTGGTTAAGAGCACTGACTGCCCTTTTAAAGGTCCTGAGTTCAATTCTCAGCAACCGCATGGTGGCTCACAACCATTTGTAATGGGGTCCGATGCCTTCTTCTGGTGTGTCTGAAGACAGCTACAGTGTATTTGTATAAACAAAAATAAATAAATCTTAAAAAAAATCAAGAGAGATATTTAGAAAAAAAAAAGAACAAGGGAAAAGGGCAATATGTGGGATTGGAGACATGGCTCAGGTGTTAAGAAAGTGTACTGCTCTTGCATAGGAACAAAGATTGATTTCCAGAAATCATTTCTGGCAGCTTACCACGCCAGCATCAAGGGACCAGTCTCTCTCTTGGATTCTATAGGCATTGCACTTATATACACAAACCTGAACTTACACACACACACACACACACACACACACACACACACACACACACACACAATTAAAAACATAAAAATAAAAAGTTTGAAAAGGGAATCATGTACTATGATGTCACAACTTCTGTGGCTGCTAATTATTACAATAATAATCTCAAAATAGCACCTATGGCATGGAGTATACTGGAATAATATATTTGATGTGTTTAGCATTCTTTCATTCAGATAGTGATTCAAGTACATCTTATTATAAATATTTTATTAGATATATTTTGTGGGATTTTCAAATATAAATTTATTATGTAGAGGCAAGTGTTATATTCTATTGATCTAAATATTTATCACTATACTGTACTGATACCACACAGCATATTATTTATAGTAAATCTTAAGGTCATTAGTAATTCTTTGGCTTTATGCTATTTTTTTTTCAAAATTGTTTAGGCTATTCTGGGCCCACTACATTTTGATGTGAATTTGAGAAACCACTTATCTATTTTCATGAAAACCAAAAATCAGTATTTGCATTATGATTAGATCTATAATTTACTCTACAAGAAATTGATGTTTTGAGACTTAATTCGCTTCATAGGACATTCGTAAGGAAACCCCCCCTCTGCAGTCTACTTATTGCTTGGAATAGGTATGTCCCTCCACTCACCGGAAACTGACATCCTAATAATGTTCAGTTTTCTTACCAGCGAACATGATGTTTCTCTTAATTTATTTCACCTTAAATGTACGTTAGCAATTGTACTAGCTGGTTTTGTGTGTCAACTTGACACAGACTGGAGTTATCACAGAGAAAGGAGCTTCAGTAGATGAAGCCTCTCATGAGATCCAGCTGTGGGGCATTTTCTCAATTAGTGATCAAGTGGGGAGGGCCTCTTGTGGGTGGTACCACCTCTGAGCTGGTAATCTTGGGTTCTATAAGAGAGCAGGATGAGCAAGCCAGGGGAAGCAAGCCAGTAAGGAACATCCCTCCATGGCCTCTGCATCAGCTCCTGCTTCCTGACCTGCTTGAGTTCCAGTCCTGGCTTCCTTTGGTGATGAACTGCAATGCGGAAGTGTAAGCTCAATAAACCCTTTCCTCCCCAACTTGCTTCCTGGCCATGATGTTTGTGCAGGAATAGAAACCCTGACTAAGACATTAATATTTTGTTAAAATTAGTATATATACATTGTGCAATAGTCCTATTTTTAATGTTTTTTATAAGTCATGTATAAAATTACTGCCAATGCTTAGATCTAGCAGTTTCCTGAGCTCACTTCATTAGTTTCACTTTTGTTTCAGAGGACATATATATATGTGAAAATAATGAAGATATACATACATATACATACGCATACGCATATGCATATACATATACACCATGTCATCCTCAAAATAATCTATTCTTTATTTTACAGTTTTTTTTTCTGCTTTCTTCTTTCTTTCCTTGGGGAACAATGATCTCCAGTTAAATAAAAATTGGAGTATCAATAATATTCTCTCTGTCTCTCTCTCCCTCTTGCTCTCCCTCTCCTACCTCTCTCTCAGTGTGAGTCTCTCAGTCCCTCCTTCAACCTTTCAAGTCAGTAGAAACACTGCCCATATGGACTGAAAAGGACAAAAGTGGGATGAAGTTTATGGAGGAAGATTATCTTTAAGGATTCAGCCACAGATGCAATGGCCAGGGCAGAAAGTGTCTTCTCGGTTTCCTAAGGGCAAAACCATCACTCAGAGCCAATATGGTCAAAGTAGCAGTAGAATTGAAGCTCATGACATGGAGCTTAAGGAAATCATTCTCAGGCCCTGAAATCTGATGGAGTTTGTCCTAAGGTTTGAAAGTTCTTTAGAATGTTCTTTTATCCTTTCATTTTATCCCTTTGGAAATAAATGTCTGTAGTTTATAAGCAGACAATTTGCCTGGTTTCTCAAGGTTGTGGATGAAGACAATTTTGTTCCAGAATAGTCCATTCCCAAACTCAAACTTTTATCTTATTTGTCTGCTTTCCTAATTTTGCCTTCCAGAATTATGGTGACTGAAATTGTCTTTAGTCACCATGTTTGCAGTTTTCTGTTATACCGGAAACAGGCAGAACTAAAACAAAGATGGAAAAATTGAAAATATGAAGTATTTTGAAATCAGAAAGAAAAAAATAAGCAGTTTTTTAAATCTCACAGATGCAAGATTAAATGTGCCTTTTACAATGTTCAGTCAAGAGCAGAGAAAGGACATAGCCACAAATGCATTTTACCTTCGTGAAAGAGCATTGGAAATATTTGCTTTTATCACTTCTCAGCCTTCTGGCTAATTTCACATGAATACTTTTGTTCCTCGTCCAGCAAGATGGCTTAGAGGGTAAAGGTGTTTGATTCAAAGACTGACAATGTAAATTCAATTTCTGGAACCCACATAGTAGGAAGAGAATGACAACTTACCAAAATCACTTATATGCTGCCAATCCGCAACACACACACACACAAAATAAATAAATAAATAAATAAATAAATAAATAAATAAATAAATAAATGCTGGAACTCAAGAGATAGAGCAGTGGTTAAGAGCACTTGCTGCTGTTGCAGAGAACATGGGTTCAATTCCCAGCACCTACGTCATCTCCCAACTATCTGTAACTCCAGTTCCAAAGGATCCAACACCCTCTCATGACTTCCATATGCACCAGGCAGTCATTTGATATACACACACACACACACACACATATATATATATATATATGTGTGTGTGTGTGTGTGTGTGTGTATACAGATAAGATAAAATAATGAATAAATAAATACTGTAGAAACAGGCTTCACACAGGGAAAGAAAAGAAAAGAAAAGCTTGCACAGGAGAGGTGACATTTCCATGGTGTCTTATCTTAAAGATGCTAAAATTTTGATAAATTCTCATTGATTTTTTTACTTATCTAAAATGGAAAAATGTTACTTATTAATAATGGAGTATCATATTTTAAACACATATATATTGCATAATGTTTAAATTAAGTTATATATTGCCATCTTTTCAAGCACTTGCTGATTTTGTAGTGAAATATTCAAAGTCCTTTCTTTAAGCTTTTCTTGAAATAGGGTCTTCCTAAATAGCCCAAACTGGCTTCAAACTTATGATGCACCTGCCTCAGCCTTCTTGAGTGTGGAGATTATAGGCATATGCCATCATGTTCTGCTACATTACATTATTTTTTTCTATAAGTATAGATGCTATTATAAAAACTCAACATTAAAGCCTTTGAAAGCAAACAGAAAAATCAAAATATTTTATAAAGTCTTAATTTTTAAACGTTTTATTTTATTTTATGTATTTGAGTGTTTTGCCTACATTGGATCTTTTAGAAATGGAGTCACAGGTACTTGTAAGCCATCATGTGGGTGCTGAGATTTTAACCGAGATCCTTTGGAAGCATAGCAGTGCTCTTATCTGCTAAGTCACTTCTTGGGCTCCAGATCCTTTTCGTATTTTTAAGACAGATTCTTGCTGTGTATACCAGACAGGGAAAGGAGGATGGAAAGAAGTTGGAAAGCAGACTCAACAGAGGAATGTGGGCTGAGCTAATTGTTTAACAAATAGAGGGGGAACATAAAGGAACATTATCACTATTGTGACTGAAATGGTTCTTGGACTTATGGAAGCTGCCTTTTGCTTACAAAATGTCAATGCTGGGCTACATGTGTTTAAGCATTCCTACCACCCTATCTTTATAACCACTGTGTCTAATTATGTGAAGACTAGGCACTTCATGCTAACTTTGCAAATGGAAAGACAAGGCTGTTAATAGTTCATGGAGCATGTCTTCGCCAAAACATCCAAATCAAATTTTAGTACATAATAAATCTCATCAACTTCAATATGGAAAGCTGTTTTTTCTTTAATCTACAATGATATGTCACATCTAGAACTAAAAAGAGTCACTGTTGTATGCTTGGCTTCACACTACCTTGGTGAAAGTGGACTCCAATTCAGATATACCTCAAGAAGATTTGTGTCTTACAGTCGAGTCAAGATAGGTCTAGTTTTGCAGGTGCTGATGTTCATTTTAACTTATTTCTTGCTTTGTTATTTATCTTTTTCCACAAAAGCAATGATGAAATAAAAAGAAAGACAAAGGATGAAAAGCTAGGTCTTCAAATAGGTACTTGTTTTGGCATGGAAATAATTTATACATTAGATGTTCTTTTTTTATTGTCTGGTAGTTTTTAACATGCATGCAATGTTTTTAACAAAATCCACCCCTATCCTCCAACTCTTTCTATGCTTGGGGCCCACCATTTCTCATTCCCAATTTCATGTACTCTTCATAAAACCCACTAAATCCATTTAGTGCTCCCAGCATGTATCTGGGTGTAGCTGTCTACTGGGACATGGGCAACCTACTAGGGACTATTTTCATGAAGAAATGGACTCTCCTCTGCCATCAGCCATCAATTGCCAATATCCTCAATTATGGGTGGGATTTTTGTGCCCCCTCTCATATTCATCCTGGAAATGTGGCTAGGTTGATCTTGTCCAGGACTCCTGTATTCAGTTACAGCTTTTGTGAATTCTTAGGTACAATGATAACCATGTCTGGAAATCCCTGCTTCATCCTATTCTTCCCCAACTTCTGACAATTACAATCATTTCACCCTCTCTTTCATGATGGTCCATGAGCCTTGCAGGAAGGAGTGTGGTGTAGAAGTCCCATTTAGATCTGAGTACTCCATGGTCTCCTAGTCTTTATAATCAGCATGAGAATATTCTTTTTAAAAGTAAAATATCTTTCACTCAAATACAACTGAGTCTCTGAAACAAACAAACAAATCTAGAAAGTAATGCTGGAACCTGCAGGAGCAATGTGGAATTCTGTGATGGTGTGAAGGATTGGATCTTTAAGTTTTTAAATCAGCATTCACACTTTATCAGGGAGTTATTTCTTCCTAACTTGGGCATAATGTATAACTCCTGATAACTCTTCATGGACTGATTACATAATTATGAAATTTCTTCCTTTCCCTTTAGATAGGGAAAAAAGTTCCTGGGATAAGTCTCTTAAGGCCAAAATATTCTATTTCTGCCTCTTTTTCCTAGAGAGCATTTACATTAAAATCACACCTGAAAAAAAAAAAACACCCTGTGAAACATTGTCTTGTGATTTCAAATACCCTGAGTTAATTAGAATAGCAAAATCCTGGCTGGTCATTTATTAGAAATTGAACAGGGTTCACCTAGCAGAGGAAGAAAAGCAAACTTAATCTACAGTTTAATTAAAGAGCAAAAGGTTGTGATCATATGAAAGGTATATTTTCATGGAAAAAGTGGGCATAGAAATCTAGGGCTTAATATTTTTGCAATTTTAACGTTTGGAATTTTTATGAGACAGTAAGGAGTTGTAATTTCTATGCAGCCTGAATGCCAGAAAATTATATGCCCCATAATGCATTCTATGAGATGGATTTAATCTCTTCGCATATGGGAGATCATCACAGATCTTATTTTCTCACATAAATCTTGATAGAGTGTGGTGTAACAAGTTAGTGAATTTACTAATCACAAAATGTAGTTATTGGAGGCTTTCTTTTTGACACATTGAAGATTGAACCAAGGGCTTTGTCCCTGCCAAGCAAGTGTCCAACCGGGCTTTCTATCTCTGTGACATTACACAAACATTTTCAAAACAGACACACTGATTGAAAATAAGCCACTGTGTGCAAATGGAATGAAGTGATGTTATCACCCCAGCTCCATTCTATTGTCTAGAATTTAGGGGCTAAGAATTAGAAGACTGAAAAAGCAAGTTCCTTTTCTTAGACTAATAATTTTAATTGCCCCTCGGGAATTGTGCAATCTTATTTAGGAGTTAATATTTTAAAATTTGTTTATTCTTCTCATGGGCATAAAAGCCCACAAATTGCCCCTGTATATAGCTCAGCATTCAGCTAGCATGTCTCTTCCCCAGTACTGCAAAACAAATGCCTTTATTTAATTATGGGCTGAGTGCATTCTGATGGGAGACAGACAATTTAATGGCACTGTCAATATTCTTTGTTATCAAGAAAAGCAGAGTTGTCTTGATTTTAATAGAAATTTTATCAAGATTTAATATCCGAGGATCTGTATTTGTAAACTCTGGGCTATCTCTATGGATGTACCATCCAGTTATTTAATATGGTCACAATCTCCTCCAATGAAAAAAGATAGGAGTAGATTGATAGATGTTGACAGGTTGATAGTTGTAGAGACATATATATGACTCTTGTGACAAATTGCTTTGTTCAGTTCATAAATGTGTGCAGAGATGTGTGAAAATAAATCAATTCCTTTTGACAAAGTGTTGTCAAATGCTCAAGACAAAAATATTGTGCTTGTTGTTTTTGTGATCTTCATCTGACTTCTAGAACCCTATGTAGCTTCCCTCTTCTGTGTGATATTCCCACAGCTCTTTAGGAAGCCTTTGTAAGAGTGCACCACTTAATTTTTTCTATGCAACAAAAGACTTCAAAATTAACTTGGTAAAAACAGCTATGTGTCATATCATGATTTTGTGGTTTGTGAATTTGGAGTGGTACCAGCTAGAGACACTACTTTTTCTAGTCTTGGGTGGACTTACTCATGACACCAAAAAAATAACCTTGAAGATTTCAGATATTTACATCAGTTGATTTAACTTGTTATAATTCTAAAGATTGACCCTGACCCTCAAACATACTGATAACATACTTTTCTGTTATACGACATCTCCAACCTTTAGTTGTTTAACGTTGCTAGCTCATTTATTCTACCACACAGCCAAAATTGGTGTTGCAAACATTATATATTTACCAAGATAACTGAAATTTGATCAATTTCTCTTTCAAATTTGATCAAGTCTCTTTCATTTCTGAAAAGTCCCAAATTTTAAAACATTTTGTGTTTATTATCAATAAATCAGAGTGAATTCAGCAGAGAAAACATGCTGATTAAAGAGTGTTGTTGAGATAGTTGATGGAGTTAGATTGCTTTGAGCATGAAGTATGTAATTTAAGCTTGATTGTGTAAGAGTAGGGCCTTGTTCTTAGGAAAATGCATGTTTCAATATTTGGAAATAAAAGAACATTATAATGCCATCTACTTTCAAGTGGTTTAGTGATGAATACATATGTACCCAAATTTATATCAAGAAAAAGTAAATGTAACAAAATGTTTAAATTGGGCAATCTAGGTGAGCAGCCCTTGAACATTTTTTGTACTTTCCTTGAAATTCTTTTGTAGTTGGAAATTATTTTTAATATTTAAAATTTTTAATACTATTTTTAATTTTTAAGCTGTAAAATGTGGTTGAAATTACATTGAAATGTCTTTCTACAGGTTTATATCTCTTTGGCTCAAATTTTCTCTCTGACATGATGCTTCTAGTTACTTTTTTCTAAAACAATTTCAGAAGTGGTACCCTGATTCTTCCTTTTTCTCACCTTCCCCCAAGGATAAAAACCTATCATGACAAATGGATTTCACATTCTCAAGTCTTTGCCTTGTAACCAGACAATAATACACACAAGTATAGATAACTGTAAACACCACACATCTGTTCTAAGTATCACATCTGGAGTGAGAAATCCTTGCCAGCTCCCACAAGCACAGAGCCAGACATGAGAATGGACATGGACTTATTTTCTTTCCTGCATAAAAAGCAATACCATTGTGGCACAGCATGTCACTCATGGTACTGGTAAAGGAAAAGTGGGTAGCAAAACATTGTCTCTTCTGTCAAGAGTGTATAACTGATAGAGCATAAAGGTGGTACATGTATAGAAAAAGAAGAAATAAGACATAAAATCCTGGTGCAGAAGGGTTACTATAATGTGATGTATTCATCCCTGGTCCCCTTTTCATGGCCAGATCAAGTGGGAGAGGAAGAGGAAGAGGATGAGGAAGAAGAAGAGGAGGAGAAAGAAGAAAAAAAGGAGGAGGAAGAGGAAGAGGAAGAGGAGGAGATTCTATTTCATCAGTTCTTAAGAGAGTGAATAAGATTTCCCTGAAGAAAACTGTCCCACATGGAGAATAGTTCCATTTTAAACCAGGATCTCCACCTGCTCCATACACAGTGCATATACAAATGGCAACGATGTGTATTCGTGTTGAAAGTGCTGATCTACGGTATGGATTGCATACTTCCCTGCATTTAGCATTATCAAAACCTAAATAGGGCAACCAAAGTGCTAGAACTTTATTTGTGTTGATATGCCTCTAGATTTCTCTGTGACTATGTTCCTCCAGCCTGAGACAAAGGGTTGAAAGATAGCTAGCCTCTTGAGGAGTCATCTACCTCCTTGATTCTGGGCACCAGACACTCACAGGCTCTGTGTTATAGTAGAGCATTAGCACCACCTAAAGGTCGCAAACCAAATGACTTGCAAGCATGCATACTGCTCAAAATGTTCTTTGCTCACATTATAAGATTCTTTGAAAAAAGAGAACTCACTCTGAAAACTGATCCCTACCTGACATGCAGCAGGATGCTGCCATGCCAATCTCTATGCCCATGATGGCTCTACTCCTGGGGATAGTTAATGTTTTCTGCAATGCTTTCCTGTAGTGCTTGTCTTTTTAAAAGGGATCAAGAAATAGAGCATGTGTATCAAAGCCGTGTTGGCCTGATTTCTTGCACAGGTACCTAGTTATTTTTCAGCTCTGGAGATTTATTCTGTCCGTGGGCTAGTTAGAAACTGACCATTAATCATGAAACAGACATCTAAAAGCCATTATTTCAGGCCTGGGGGTTCCAGGCTCTAATTTTGCTTCGCTGTGTGCTAGGTTTGTGACCTGAGCCTCTAAGAGCTTCTCATCTGGAGTACAGGATCACATCCTGTTCTGACATCAGTGTGGTCTGGGAAGGCGATAGAGATGACAGATGACCTACCTCTTAGCTCTATTTCATGTCACTGCAGAGAATGGCATAAAGCATTTCAGGCCAGTCTCAAATTGTGAAATTCCTAAGTCCAGCCAAGTTTCTCCCAAATCCTTTAGAGTCAAAGCCAAGAAAAATCTGACTTAAAATGTCCTTGGGACGTTTACAGGGGTTCCAGTAGTTCTCTGTTGTTCCTAGAAGCTGGAGTGCTCCCAAGTACCATTTAGAAAGAAGTCTCATCTTATGAAAGACTTCAATGGTAGGGAATTTTAGAACAAATTGACCTGGATCCAACCCCTCCCCAAAATGCAGTCATCTGTCTGAATGTACTCCATTTGTGGGTCAAATCCAGGGACAAACAGAAATGGAAGGTGTCTAGAACAGAAAGGAATATTCAGAAATAGATCTGGGCTCAAAATAGCCTTCTGCCTATTGCTGGTCCTCAGCCTCTGGCCAAATGCCATTTCTCTAAAGCCCTGTATTTCATATCTGGGTATGTGGTGAACAGCAGAGTAGTGGAGAAGATTAAATTCAATGTGGTGTCCACTGTATGTAGCATCATACTGGCTGCAGAGCAAAAATGCTGTGACTGAGCTCATTGGTTTACTACCTCAAACTCGGAGTCTCTTGCTGGAGGCTAAAGGCTCTTGCTTATGAACACTCGGCTGAGCACACTGATTGCAAGTCTCAGGCATAACTGACAGGATGGCCAGTTTCCCGCAACACAGAGCTCAGGGACTTGGCTTTGTCTTCCCAAATGTCCTCCCCACTCACTGCCTCCTGTCATGAGCCCTGCAGGAGCCTGACTCCATTTCAGCACCTGGGAACTCTTGCTATCAGGTTATTTGTAGTTTTCCTTTGATGCCCTACTACTAAGCAACTCAATTATGGATGAGTACTCAACCTAAAAGCCTGCATCTTTCTTTTTTCTTCTTCTTCAAACAGCCCTGGCATCTTTCCAGACCCTTAGTAGACAAAAGCAAAGGGCTGATTGACACAGGCACCGCTGAGCTGCGTAGTCCCTCCCATCCTTCTGTTGCTTGGGACATTTTAAAAGGAAAGTGGGAGGAGCTCTAAGGTGGGTGGACTGGAAAGAAAAATGCAACACTTTTTCCATTTTTAAAAAGTAATCAAGAGCTGAGGATGCACAAGGCCCTAGTTCCAATCATCATTATCACTAAAAATACATTCTTTTCTCAGATTGAATGATACATTCACCACCAGCAATTCTAGCTGATGTGACATAATAAAGTTAACTATGTTCTGACACTGACTTGAAGACATACATGTGTGTACACACTGAGATGTATGTGCCTTCACACACATACACACACACACATATGTAGAGAGAGAGACAGGTGTGTGTGTGTGTGTGTGTGTGTGTGTGTGTGTGTACCCCTCAGATGTGCAGCTTGGTCTTCACATGGGTCTGTAACAACTGGAGCAGGGCTATCCCAAAAGCTGTTACTTGTATGTGGGGTATGTTCTAGCTGAGCTGTCTTGTCTTGCCTCAGTGGGAGAGGAAGCTCCTAGCCTCACAGGGACTTACAGTACCAGGGTGGAAAGATACCCAAGAGGGTCCTCCACTCTCCCAGAAGAGAAAGGGAGAGGGGGATGGAGGAAGGATTGTAGGAAGGAGTCACTTGAAAAGGGGGGAGTAAGCAAGATGCAAAGTGAATGAATAAAAAATAATTAAATATAAAATAAATAAAAATAATAAATAATTATAAATAAAAATAAGACATAAAAGAAATAAAGTGTGTATGTACACACATTCTTATATACATATTTATATGCATATCTACACATAATATATGTATATATGTATACATACACATTTATATGTAATATGTATGTATTTATATACATTCATATATATGCATGTACACATATATACATGTTTACATATATAAATATATGTATATGTATGTATATGCAAATATATATATATATATATATATTTTACTAGTACATATTTGTAGTTTTGGTGGTTGGACCTCAGGTCTCATGCATAGTAGGCATGTATTTCACCACTAAGTTACATTCTCAACCACTTTTGACTTTCTTTTCCAGGCACAGTCTCACTAAGTTGCCCAGGCATGTCTTTAACATAAGATTGTCAAAAGTGGGATGTCAGACCTGTGCCACTGGGTCTGGCTTTAAATTATTATTTTAATGAGATTACTAAATTATACTCATTTTTAAAAAATCTTCTTTTGGAGTATAAATTAATTAAGACAGTGCCCAACTATTGTACTGGGGATGCAAGAGATGTTCTCAGAGCTGCTAAGAAGCTGCAGAGCAGTTGGTGTTGCCTAGCAACTGCCACTTCCAATCCCCCTGCCTCCAGAAGAGGGAATAGCAGACTTGCATAATGATGTCCTAGGATAGGAACTTGATTACTCCCATTTTTAATCATGCATAAAACACATCCTTTATGCTACTCTTTAACTTATTCCATATTTTTGTTTTGTTTTGTTGCAATGCTGGGAGAGCCCAGGCCCTCACACATGCAAACTGTGTGCTTTCTCACTGAGCTCCGACCACCTGTCCCCATGCACAACACTTGGAATAAAAATGAAAACTGGAGAAACCCAATAAGTAAAAATATAAGATTTTTTTTTTTAGTAGTGAAAACAAAACAGGAACACAGTCTCTATGTTTTAAGTACTATTAACTTGAAATCATATGATAGTGGAGAAATCTCTCTCCTTCTCCCTCTTCTCCTCTTTGTGTACTAGAAGATGTCTTCAAAATATGGTCTAAAGCAATATTAAAAGTTTAAGTGATTCACGTAGAATCACAGTCATTTAGTGGCAAGGCCAGGGCCATGTACAGTAGGATTCTGACTTTATGGGGACATCTAGGCATTAACAATAATCTTTGAAATTCTAAGGAAATTTTTCTTGCCAGCATTTATAGCAAATTATAGCTCATTCATAATTTGCTAGCCTAAGTTCTTTGCTCTGGATTTTTATCTTATGAACCTTACCTGATCTTTTTCCCCCAATAATATCACTGCATCCATGAAATGTCACAAATGTAGATGGTGTCAGTTGATATGCCCTGAGTGTAAAATACTTACCAGATTTCAGTGAGTTGCTATAAAAATATGTCTTACTAGCTTTCACATTGATTACATATTGAAATAATAATAGGAGATGTTGGACTGAAGCACCAACGTTTTAACATTAACACTAATTTTGCCTGCTCGTGGGCTTTTTTGTCGTTTTTGTTTTTGGCTTTTTGTTTGTTTCAGCTTTTGAGACAGATCCTTTCTGTGTAGCCCAAGATGTCCTGGAGCTCCCTGGGTAGTAGCCCAAGCTTTTGTCAAAGTCATCGTCCTCCTCGGTGCCAAAGTTACAAAATTGTACCTTCACACCTTCCCTTGTTTTCTCTCTCTAAGGTGATGTGTTTATTAGTTTTTAAAGAAGTCCATAGAATATATTTTGCATATATTTCCATATATTTTGATGATATCCAACTCTCCCTCAACTCTTCTCACAATCACCCTTCTACCCTTAATGCCCTACCCACTCAACTTTGAGTTTTCTCTTCCTCTTCTGCCTTCTCTTCTTTTTTTGTCCCCACTGCGTCCAGTTTATGTAGCCCAACTAGTCTTTGCAGTGGAGCCTGACCTGGAACGTACTCTACCTACCAGAGGTCTTGTCATTAAAGAAACCTGACACACTCTCTCTGGGTAGCTATCAAATGCCAATAGCTTCCCAAATTTCATGTCCACCTTCTCCCTGCTAGGCTAGAAGTTTGTCTGGCTTGGCTTTGTATGTTTCTTGTGCATGCTGCCAACATCCATGCTAATGAGGTATCTAGATAAGTCCAGAGTGTTTAGCCAAAGAGCTTCCCTTCCTGGGCATTCCTTCCCAAATAAGGTCTTTAATCCATGGTTTACCCTGAGTAAGATGTATTCATGCACACATCTGCCATCAAATAAAGCAGTTTGGGCAAGCAAGAACAGGCTTATCATCAAGGATCTCCGTGGAGGTTGGCCTTCCTGGTGCCTCTTCCAGCCCTCCATACTCAGACCCGAACTAGATTCTCTCCCCGCCTCCTCCTGGGCTCAGCCATCCCCTTTCTGCCTAGCATGTAGACATCCCAGACCTGCAGACCCCTGTTCCCAACTCTCCAGGGTACCCCAGCAGCATCTGGGACTGAAAACCACAGCATCCATCTCAGACCTACTGTTTCTCATCCAAGAAAACATAGACTGGGGCCCCTATAATGGACTATGTTCTGCCTCCCCTAAGCGATATGCTGGCTGTGCTCCTTTGGCCATCCTAGCAGCAAGGCAGAGGTGTAGACCAACAGAGAAGTCTTTAAATGCAATCAGAAAGTGATTGTTTATTCTCATAATATTCTTGTCATTATTGTACCAGTGGGTATATCTTGACAAGCTAATCATTTTTGTAGTTTCCAGGGTTTACAGTTGGGTATGACTTACTTCTTTTAGGATGTATCTGATGGCCTTCATTAAAAGGAAACATTCAGTAGGGATAGATGTTTTGGGTGAGTACCAGGTGGATTTTTCTGTGTTCTGTGACTCAAATACATCCTGTCTTTAAGAATAGGGTTTTACTATAAAGTTCAGGAAGGTAGCAAAGAGAATGAACACTAGCTATAATTCTTAGGGGATGGGGGGGGGTCTATGTAATCTCATTGACCAACAGCTTAAAAGGATATAATTCATTCCTGCCATTGGAGTATGTATTTACTAGCAAAAACTATATGGTTGGGTATTGTTTCCTCCATTGTAGGAGATGTCATTAAAACTCTTTTATTGACGTCCAACAAAGGCTCTGCTACATATGCAGTTAGAGCCATGGGACCCTCCATGTGTACTCTTTGGTAGGTGGTTTAGTCCCTGGGAGCTCTGGGGGTACTGGGTGGTTCATATTGTTGTTCCTCCTATGGGGCTGCAAGCCTCTTCGGCTCCTTGGGTCCTTTCTCTAGCTCCTCCATTGGGGACCCTGTGCTCAGTCCAATGGTTGGCTGTAAGCATCCATCTCTGTGTTTGTCAGGCAGTGGCAGAGCCTCTCAGGAGAGAGCTATATCAGGCTCCTGTCAGCAAGCACTTGTTGGCATCTAAAAAAACAAAACAAAAAAACAAAGCAACAACAAAAAACGTTTGTCTGTGTATGCATACAGTTTAGGAAGCTCCTATATTAGTATGTTTTTATGTGACTTTTTCAAAAAGCCTTTAGTGTTAATTATCCATTCTCCATATTCCCTTCTCTACCCAGTTCTTCCATTTCTCATCTCACAATTTCTATTCCATTATTCCCTTTAATACTTTACACAGCTCTGTTCTACCTCCTCTCCCTTGACTGCCCTCCAAAGTCTATGAGTATTCCAAATGGAACACACATCTGAAAGATCCAAAGCTAACATCTATAAATGAACATGCAACATTTCTCTTTCAGTTTCTGGGTTACTGCAGTAAGAATAATTGTTTATACCTTTACCTATTCTCCAAATAATTTTATGTTTTTTTTTAAAGGCTGAATACTATCCCATTGTGTGAATGTAGCACATTTTCATTGTTTGTTCATTGGTGGATGAACATTTGGATGTTTTTGTTTCCTGGCTATTGTGAATTGAGTAGTTGTAACCTGTCGTTTTTGCTACCCTGCTTTAAGCTCCAGGCGGGCCATGCTACCAGCCCCCACCCAGAGAATAATTAGATCTGTGGATGTAACACACACACACACACACACACACACACACACACACACACACACACATTGCTCAATTTCAACCTGCCTTCTTGGCTCAATTGCTGGGCACTACTAATCTCCCGTGGCTGGCACACCCTTCCCAGTATTTTTAGCTCTGCACCCTAAATCTGCCCTCAGTTGCTCAGTTACCCAATTCAACATCCCCAAACTTCCACCTGGAGAAGCGGCCTATGGCCTTTCCACCTGAGATCATACATGGCTGGTCACCTTTTGTCCCTATGAAGCATTGTTGAAAACTCCCTCTCTTTCCCTGTGTTTCCTTCTCTCCTCTGTGGACCCAGAAGTCCTGCCTCTTTCCTTCCACCCCTGGCACCTCACTGATAGATCAAGGATCAGTTGGGGAAACAGTTGTATTGGTTGTAACAGATTGCATACCTGCCATTAGTGAATAAGTGTTCCCTTTCCCCACATCCACATGAGAATCTGCTGTCATTTACTTTTTATGAACTTGGCCATTCTAACTGGAATAAGATGAAATCTCAAAGTAGTTTAGTTTTAGTTTTGTTTTGTTTTGTTTTTTGAATTCTAGGTTTAGGGAATGTATATGGGATAGATCCCCAGGTGGGGCAATCTCTGGATGGCCTTTCCTTCAATCTCTGCTCCACACTTTGTCCCCATATTTCCTTTAGATAGAAGCCATTCTGGGTTAAAAATTTGGAGATGAGTGGGTGGCCCCATCCCCCAACCAAGGGTCTTGCCTAACCTCTGGATATGGTCTCTATAGGTTCTCCCTCCCCTTTGTTGGGCTTTTCAGCTAATCTCATCTCTGTTGGGTCCTGGGAGCCTCTTGTTTTCCTGGCATCTAGAACTTACTGGTGGCTTCTCCCAGTTCCCCATCCCCCATTGCTACACACCTCTGTTCAAATTCCTGACCCTCTGTATATCATTCCAGTCTCCTCCCATACCTGATCCTGTCCCCCATTTTCCTCCTACCCCTTCTCTCTTCCTCCCAAGTTCCTCTCACCTTCAACCTTCTGTATTTTGTTCCCCCTTCTAAGAAGGACCGAAACATCCACACTTTGGACTTTCTTCCTCTTGAGCTTCATGTGGTCTGTGTCTATCTTGGGTAGTCTAAGCTTTTGGGTTAATATCCACGTATCAGTGAGTGCATACCATGTGTGCTCTTTTGTGACTGGGTTACCTCACTCAGAATGATATTTTCTAGTTCCATCCATTTGTCTAAGAATTTCAAGAAGTCATTGTTTTTAATAGCTTTCCCTGATGGCTAAGGATGTTGAATATTTCAAAAAAGTTTCTCAGCCATTTGTAGTTCATCTTTTCAGAACTTTCTGTTTAGATCCATACACATTTTAATTGGATTTTTTTCTTTCTTAATGTTTCATATTTTGAGCTACTTTTATATTCTAGATACAAAACTCCTGTCATCTATATAACTGGTAAATGTTCTTTTCCTAAAATTGAGGCTAGGAGTGTGACTCAGGGATAGAATACCTTTCTAGGATGCACAAGGCCTTGTATTCCATTCCCAGCACTTCAAAAAAGGACAAAAGATAATGATTATTTTCTTTTATGATGTTCTTCTATCACTTTCAGAACAAACTCCCATCTTTAAGAAATTCATTAAGGGGTGAGTATGACTCTGGAGAACAGTTGTGTAATGGAAAGAAGTGAAGGTCATGAACTTATCTAATAATAACATTCCCCAGAATAAGTAGCAAGAAATTTCATATGTCATTGTTTGAGTTGAGATTCTGCATGTAGGTGGACACATAAAATGATCTCAAGTGTTTTCTGTCACTTATGTGAATGTAATTTGAAGACCTGAGTATACAAGATAAAAATAGTCTATGAAAGAACAATGATCTCTAATTTTTCCTATTCAATATTACATTCTTTTAAAAAGGAACTTTTTATTATAGAGTAAGATAGTAAGAAGTTTAAGAAATAAAATAATTAATATTTTATTTGTTTATTTAAAAAAATTATTATTAAAATTTTCTAGAAATCTCACTAAAATAATATTCAGCTCAACTAAAGCTATATTCTAGAAACAATAGCTTATTAAAAATATGAGTATATAAATAGGAGTACTTCCTAATGGTGGCTCAGGAGTGCTTACTGATTGTCCAGTGTGATTTTAGAATTTTACACATGATATGTTGGAATCTTTCATCCTCAATATAATACCAGAAAACATATTCATACCTCCTTCATCTCTGTCTTAAAGATGTGGAAGCCAGGACACACGGATAACTAGGAACTTGCTTTAAGTCACATGGTTAACAAGAGAACATGGAACAACCTGATCCTAGATTTA
The DNA here is from genome assembly GCF_947179515.1 of Apodemus sylvaticus. Lineage (NCBI taxonomy): Eukaryota > Metazoa > Chordata > Mammalia > Rodentia > Muridae > Apodemus > Apodemus sylvaticus. The sequence goes on along the minus strand of NC_067495.1, from coordinate 4,406,184 downwards.
TCACTCTTAGTATTCAATGAGGAGCATTTTAAACTGAGGGATGAGTGGAAAAAGAGCCAGAGAAATTCATTCTATCTTGGTTCCTAAGACAGTAAACAACAGTGAAAATGTCCATTTACTGTTTCATCTTGATTCTTGCAAGAAGATTCAAGAACATAGCATTCGTCAGTGACGTAAGCATGTTTTCAAAGGTGAAAAGACAGAGGACCCAAAACTGTATAGAAATGACAGGCGTTGGATTATTATTCTGTGCTTTGCTCAAACAAAAGTCTATATTAAATTTGTGTTTCTACAGTTTCTTCCAATAATGACTGCCTAAAGAGTCATAAAGTACAGTTGTAGAATCTAGTCAGTGAAAGAGAAGAAAATGCCCCAACAAAAAATGGATCAAACAGGGTTTAGAAAATAAGTGGTCTCTCATAGGAGGATAGAGTTTATCAAGTTATGTTGAGGACACTTATGTATGCACAGACAAGTTATCTACATTTTGAGATAATAATAACCATATTAATTCTAGTGATCATTTTGAAGAGAACACAAATTTCTGGGACTCTGTTCAGTTGCCAGCACCCATATCCTGTGGCTCACAACCCCCTATAACTTCAGCTCCAGAGTATCTGATGTCTTTTTCTCATATCTATGGACAACTGTGCCCCTATTCACAGACACATATAATTGTTTCTTTTTAAATTATAGCAAGGTGTGTTGGTTCATTTCTGGGTCTTCAATCCCATTCCATTGATCCGCTTGCCTGACATTGTACCAATACGTCAACCAACAGATTGGGAAAGGATCTTCACTAACCCTAAATCCTACAGAGGGCTAATATCTAATATATACAAAGAACTCAAGAAGGTAGAACCCAGAGAACCAAATAACCCCATTAAAAAGTGGGGTACGGAGCTAAACAAAGAATTTTCACATGAGGAACTTTGGAGAGCTGAGAAACACCTTAAGAAATGTTCAACATCATTAATCATTAGGGAAATGCAAATCAAAACAACCCTGAGATTTCACCTCACACCAGTCAGAATGGCTAAGGTCAAAAACTCAGGAGACAGCAGGTGTTGGCGAGGATGTGGAGAAAGAGGAACACTCCTCCCCTGCTGGTGGGATTGCAAGATGGTGCAATCACTTTGGAAATCAGTCTGGCGGTTCCTCAGAAAACTGGGCATGTCACTTCCTGAGGACCCTGTTATACCACTCCTGGGCATATACCCAGAGGATTCTTCAGCATGCAATAAGGTCACATGCTCCACTATGTTCATAGCAGCCCTATTTGTAGTAGCCAGAAGCTGGAGGGAGCCCAGGTTTCCTTCAACAGAGGAATGGATACAAAATATGTGGTATATTTACACAATGGAGTACTATTCAGCCATTAGAAACAATGAATTCATGAAATTCTTAGACAAATGGATGGGGCTGGAGAACATCATACTAAGTGAGGTAACCCACTCTCAAAAGATCAATCACGGTATGCACTCACTGATAAGTGGATATTAGCCTAGAAACTTTGAGTACCCAAGACATAATCCATATATTAAATGATGTCCAAAAAGAATGAAGGAGTGGCCCCTGGTTCTGGAAAGACTCAGTGCAAGAGTATAGGGGAATTACAGAACAGGGAAGCGGGAAGGGGTAGATGGAGGAACAGGGGGAGGGAATAGGGCTTATGGGACTTGTGGGGAGTGGGGACCCAGAAAAGGGGAAATCATTTGAAATGTAAATAAAAAATATAGTAATAATAATAATAATAAAATAAATTATAGCAAGACTGTAACTTTCTCCCCTTAATCTTTCTGGCATTTAGTATTCTTGCTGACATAGGTATGGCACACACATTTAAATCTTGCATTTGAAGGATATCAGAAGACTCATTGGTAGGCTTGCTTGTTTTGAGACAAGGCCTTGCTAGGTAGCCAGGGCTAGCTTTCAACTTGTTATGTGGTCCAGATTTGCCTTCAACTCAAAATCCTTCTACCTCAACCTTCCATGTCTTGGGATTATGGGCATTATGGGCATCCAGCTCAAAATATTGACTTGAATCCTTAAATATTGTGTGTCACCCAATGAGACTAGATGGGTTCCATCTAATTGTAGGTAAAAATAGTTACGGATGGAGTTTGTACTACTGCTGTTTATTAAGGATAAATGCTCCTGAACAGAGAAGGACAGATGGTTACAAAGGGAAATCTGTGGTCAGGTCTGGAGCCAGGACTATTCATAAGAATTGTCCTTCATTGGACCAAGGGAGCCCGACCTCTGTCTAGCACTGGATAAACTTTTCTTTCAAGAGCATACCCTTGGGAAAGGTATCACTGGAGCTGAGGAGGCCTCCTCCAGGAGGTTGACAAGTGAGGTAACAAACCCTTTCTTAAAGGTGAACCTGGTTGGTGCACTTCCATATTTGTTATTGTTATTCAATTTCAAATGTTCTGTTTGACATGTAAAACACTGGAATTCATGTTTAAGGATACAGAGTGAACTTAGCAAGACATTTCAAATTGTATTTTCCCTGGGATCAAAGAAAATACCTGTGCTATTCTAGAGTAGACTGAAACATTTTATTCACACACTGTGACTTATAGGAAGACAGCATAGACATATTGGCATAAGATGTTATGTTGTTATGAAATTCTCTCTTTCATTAGGTGTGGCTGGGTACTTGCTTATATATGGACATGGCTTTTTAATAAGCAAAAAGCTCTTCCTCTGATGTTTCTACACAGTTTCATTTGAAATTCCTCCAAATCCCAAGATGCTCCATTGTTCTAGTTCCTAAGGAGCAAGTGAACATGTCCACCAGGATGTCTTTTCTTCTAAAGCCACAAAGGGGACACCAGCAGCAGGATATGCTTTCTTCTCTGACTTAATTTTTATTCTTCAGTCATCTTCATGTCTTTTGGTGCCAATACATTTGGTCTTATGTAGTATGAAACTATGTGTTCAAGGGTCATATTTCAGTACTGCCTGAGGAAGTAATCAAAAGTAAATCCACATTTTAATTCCTCCTAAGTCACAATGAAGAAATATACTTTCTCTAACAGCCCCATGGCCCTAATACACACACAGCCTACTCTATCTAACAATAAATAGTGTACTGGGTAGGTTAGTAAGCAATTGAATTTAAGAGAAATTGAACTGCCAATTCAACTGAACAAAGAAAGGTTGGCTTGTCTTTTATGGTAAATTTCTGGAGAAAGTTCAAGAGCTTACTATACATAGATGACATAAGAAATAGTTCTAGGAAGCCAGGATGTGAGGAAAATCATGTAAGTTCATAAGGGTCTTTCTCTTCCACTGCAGTAGTAGCTTATTGTTATTAAGTGCTCATAAACAATGAGAGTTGGATCAATTTACAAGAATCTTTTCTTCCAGTACTATGAGTTAACGTATAGATGTCTAAGATATAAGCTGCAAGAATTATAATGCATTTTCATTTCTTTTTTAATGTATAGTAAATGGAGAAGGTAAGCAAACATTCCTTAGGCATTCCAGGAATAAAGTTCATAAGTGATCAATGTTTTCATTTGGTACTTTCTCCATCCTTAGGGGTAAACACTAAAATAGAACTGAATATGTTTAAAATTTTTTAAAAGATTTAGTACAAATTCCATAGCAACTTAATATCCAATAACATGTCAATTCTCTGGGTTCCCAGGGCTATTTTAAAGTCTTTAGAGGAAAATGTAGTTTTTTTTTTCTTTCTTAGCTTTAGTATGTTGCCATTAAACTTCACTCAATATCCCCATACTCTTTTCTAGCTTATCCAGTTTACTCAGCATGCAAGATCCTAAAAATAAAGAAGAAAGGTGCTCTTGACTGGGGTAGGGAAGAGAAGCATTCATGGCTGTGGTGAGCAGGGACTTTGGTCTCAAATTCCAAATCCAAGTATCTGGACTTCTGTATGAATCTTGTGTGTGTGTGTGTATATATATATATATATATATATATATAGAGAGAGAGAGAGAGAGAGGATTCTTGCTAAAGGCCTTCAAATGCCCCCATTATTTTCTGGTTATTATACATGAAGATTTAAGAGTGACCCATGTAATGAGAGTTAAACTGGCCTTTTTCATAGTTTCTGGCTAATTTAGAAAATATGAGACATATGATGCTCTCCTGCTACAGTCTAGACACCTAAGAAGCAAATAAAGGCTGCATTTTATTGGTTTATATTATAGACTTTCAGAGTCAAGTAACATTTCCAAACCAAGAAATGACATGTTTTAAATTTTTTATTGGGTATTTTCTTTATTTACATTTTAAATGTTATCCCCTTTCCTTGTTTCCCCTCCAAAAACCCCCTTATCCCATCCCCCTTCCCCTGTTCACCAACCCACCCACTCCCACTTCCCTGTCCTGGCATTCCCCTATACTGGGGCATCGAGCCTTCTCAGGACCAAGGGCCTCTCCTCCCTTTTATGTCCAACAAGGCCATCCTCTGCTACATATGTGTCTGGAGCCATGGGTAACTCCATATATACTTTTTGGTTGGTTGTTTAGTCCCTGGGAGCTCTGGGGCAACTGGTGGGTTGATATTATTGTTCTTCCTATGAGGTTGCAAACCCTAAGAAGAAACATTTTAAAGTCAAAAGTACCATTTCTACTTTAAAAATATATTTATTTTATTATTTGTCTGTCTGTCTATGTATGGATGGATGCCCATGGAAGCCACAATGGGGAGTGAAATTCCTTGAAGCTTAAGTTACAGGCATCTGTAAGCTACCTTCAGTGGTTGCTGAGGTTCAACCCCTTGTCGTCTGAAATAGCAATAATTGCCAAGTTATCTCTCCAGCCATTTCTACTTTTGATTAGCAACATGAAAGAAATCCTCAACTCTGGCTAGACAAAAATCCTTTCATTATCTGGTAGGAATTATAACCATTTATGTGGGTGTGGCAGAGCTCTCTGGAGGCTGAGAGAAGAAGGTTCAGAATTCAAGGCCAGCCTGGGAAACATAGCAAGACCTTCATCAAAAAGGAGGGTTCTAGAACTACATAACTTTAAATGTTAAATTTTGTTCTCCCTATGACAGCTTTTCTGTTCATATAATGGTCCAAAATGCCATTTTAAATTTGCTTTCAGGATGAAGACATCTTCCAATTCAATTAACTGGCTCCATCACCATCACGATGAAGATTAAAATCAAGTTCAAGTTTTTTTTTTTCTGTTTCAAAGTCATGAAATAACTTTAACCCTGCCAGCTTTCATAAAATCATGTGAAAGTTGTACCAAAGAGTGTAGAAAACCATCATCTCTCAGGAAAAAATAATTCACGGGTTAGTTTTGTTAACAGTGGGGAGCACTGTCATTTCTGGTTAATCAGGACACTGTGATATCAAGGTTGCCCTGGAAACTGAATTTTCATGGTAGGGTTCACATTGAGGTGCCTGTAGTGGACATAATGCTATTCCAATGTCATGATTCCTGAAGTGCTGAGCAGGATCATAGTAGGTTTGGAGCACAGACGTTCAAATGGTATAGAACCTGCTGTTTGTGAACTCTGTTCTGCTGGATCTGTTACCCTGACTTGTGGATACTTTATCTTTTTTGAGAAAAGTAAAGAGATTAAAAAGGATGAAAAAAATGTCAACTTCACACAATGGTACCTAGGAAAGCCAGAATACATCAGTTTTTGTGCTAAAATTGGAGACCTACAGCCAAGTCCACCCACCACAGTATATTAATTTTTGTAAGTTCCCATCATGCATTCTGGAACTCATTTTCCCTCTTATTGTCCATACCCATACCATATACTTGGAGATGTCCAAACAGCAGCTACATGGATCTTATAGCCACATCACAGAAGGATATTAAAGAAGAGAGAAGGAGGAGGAGCAGGAAGGAGGAGGAAGAAGGGGAAATAATAACACATAGCCAAATATTTGAAGGTGCTCTATTTTTATTTGAAAACATGGGGGGAATTCAAAATTTGAGCTTCAAGGACCAAAAATATATTGAAACAAAATTTTCAGAGGATAAGTCGGGCCACCACTATGGCAACAAGCTTCACATAGACAGGTGGATGTAGCTAAGATATGGCTAAAGCTATTGCACACCCACAAGGACATTCCTACATGCCTGACTAATGCTCAATTATGAGTATGGTGTGTTCTCCACACCAAGTATAATGTATGCCTTCTCCAGAGTCAGTGTGCGATCCATCTGAGTGTGTATGTGTGAAAGCCTGCTTCCTCCACAAAAGTTGACGATCATTTACCTGCAAAAGCCTTCAGATTATAAAGTTCTCTGCCAACTTTATATTATCCCCTAAGTCATTTCTGAACAATTACAATAGTGGTCAGGAATCCTGCTGTCACATAAAAGAACCCGTGTGTTAGTTATTTTAGTAGCAGTTAGCTGGCTGTGAGTAAACCTCACTAAACATATACATGGACTCGGTGTCCAGATCTGGAAACTGGAAACCTTTAGAGGCAAATCTTAGGCCAAAATGACAAGGGGAAACAACAACCGGAGATCTCCTAAGGAGAGTTAGGTAAATGTTTCCCTAATATGCACCAAATAGGGACAGCCTGACAAGCTCTTGTACAGGGCCCCACATTTTCCCACTAATGAAGAGCTGTCAGGCACCCAAACCACAATCAGAGCCAACAGGGGAAATGCCTGAATCTGAAAAGTAACCAAAGAAATTCTTCCAGGGAAAGGAGATGGGAATGGAAAGCAAGTTCCCAGAGTCACTTTCTGTCAAAAGCACATTGAGTCTTTAGGACTAGAATATGCACAATCCTGTGGGACTTGCTCCATCTTTATCTGTCTTAACTCTTTTCTTGCCAGTCCTTCTCTAGCAGGTTGAACTGCTCCTGTGGTTGTGCTAGCCAGAAAGCCAATCATCAGCAAGCCTCAGGAGCTGCATTCCTCACAGTGACAGGAGAGGATGTACCGGTAAGTGGCAGTAAGTCGCATGCCCCCTGAGCAGCGCAGACGCAGAGCCTTCAGCTTGGAAGTCTGGGGTCGGCAGCAGTGACAGGAGGAACGGAAAGGTTGCTTGAGAACAGTGCTGAAGGACACCAAGGGCTCAGAGCGTGATGCTTGGCTGCAGTGCCCCTCACATCTGGCCAGGAGCACCATCTGGAGAAATAAGGGAGGTGGTTACTCTGTACAGTTATCAAAAGCTCAAGTTACCACAGCATCCTTTGAAAGACCCCAACACTCCTGACTGATTCCTGCTGGGTTGGACTAGTGGCTCCAGTCTCTAGTCACACATAAGAATCTAAAATAAATGTTTAAGGTGGTGTAGCTCAGCAGTAGAGAACTTGATATGCATGCACAAGGCTCTGGGTTCGATCCCTAGTACCCAGGGATTGGTGAGAAGCCAGTCAACACTATTCTATCTGATACCGGTTTGAATTAAACTCCTTTAGGAGGGCCCAGGATTTTCAAGGATTTACAAGATGTTAAGTAATGCTCAGACAGCATCTGGCAATTATAAATAGGGCTGCTATGAACATAGTAGAGCATGTATCCTTATTACAAGGTGGGGAATCCTCTGGGTATATGCCCAGGAGTGGTATAGCAGGATCTTCTGGAAGTGAGGTGCCCAGTTTTCGGAGGAACCGCCAGAGTGATTTCCAGAGTGGTTGTACCAATTTGCAACCCCACCAGCAGTGAAGGGGTGTTCCTCTTTCTCCACATCCTCTCCAACACCCGCTGTCTCCTGAATTTTTAATCTTAGCCATTCTGACTGGTGTAAGGTGAAATCTCAGGGTTGTTTTGATTTGCATTTCCCTAATGACTAATGAAGTTGAGCATTTTTTAAGATGCTTCTCCGCCATCCGAAGTTCTTCAGGTGAGAATTCTTTGTTTAACTCTGTCTGGAAAGAACCCAGGTATCCCTCAACAGAAGAGTGGATGCAAAAAAATGTGGCATATCTACACAATGGAGTACTATTCAGCCATTAGAAACAATGAATTCATGAAATTCTTAGGCAAATGGATGGAGCTAGAGAACATCATACTAAGTGAGGTAACCCAGACTCAAAAGGTGAATCATGGTATGCACTCACTAATAAGTGGATATTAACCTAGAAAACTGGAATACCCAAAACATAATCCATACATCAAATGAGGTACAAGAAGAAAGGAAGAGTGGCCCCTTGTTCTGGAAAGACTCAGTGAAGCAGTATTCGGCAAAACCAGAACGGGGAAGTGGGCAGGGGTGGGTGGGAGGACAGGGGGAGAGAAGGGGGCTTAAAGGACTTTCAGGGAGTGGGGGGGGGGGCTAGAAAAGGGGAAATCATTTGAAATGTAAATAAAAAATATATCGAATAAAAAAAAGTAATGCTCAGACGGGAAGGAAGAAAGGAAGAAAGGAAGGAAGGAAGGAAGGAAGGAAGGAAGGAAGGAAGGAAGGAAGGAAGGAAGGAAGGAAGGAAGGAAGGAAGGAAGAAAGGAAGGAAGGAAAAGAAACTATCATGACTACTAAAATCCCCACCAGAGTTCCTTCTTGTGGGTGGAGGTCTACCACTGCCCAAATGAATTGCAATTCTATCAACAACAGCAAGCTGAAAATCATTTCAAGTTGAAATCTTGAGTAAACAGAGTGAGGAGTGAAAGGGTGGGGTTGTTCTAGTAGGAACTAGTTAAACAGAAGGAATGTGGTGTCTGTAGAAGGCTACAACTTAGGAGAAGAAACTGAAATAGAGAAATGGGGTACATTTGGGAGACACATATGCCTGGGCCTGTACATTATACCTGTCATTTGTACAATTTATGTGCATCTATCTTCAGAGTGATTTAGAGAAAATTCTCCCTGATCCTCTCCATTCCCAAATGTTTTGGCTGCAACATCAGAGCCTGTGTTCTTTATAGCAAGAAGCCTCTAACTAAGGGGCTGGAGAGATGAGCCAGTGGTTAAGACCACTTGCTGGGTTTCTTTCCAGCATCTAAATGAGATTCTCAATAGCCTGTAACTCCAGGTTCTAACACCCCCTCTCAGTGGTCTCAGATACCTGCACCTATGTGATGCACATATAGATAAGCAGGCACACAGAAACACAAAAAATATAAATAAATAAATCTGAAAAATGGATGACTCCAATTAAAAAGTATCAAAATTATCCTCAACAAATGTACAGATGATACACTTTGCATACAGCTTAAGGAGATGCAAAAAAGGCTCCTTGGAATTTTTTAAGAATAGAGATAAGGAACACAGGGGAAAATTTCCAAATACCCTTCCCAAACAAAGGAAGCTTGGAGGTTTCCTATGGGAGCCTATATATATATACATATACATACACATACACATACACATACACATACACATACACATACACATACACCTACACATACACACACACACACATACACACACACACACACATACACACACACACACACATACACACACACATACACACACATACACACACACACACACACACATACACATACATATATATATATATTCACTCCGTAAGCACTTTAGGGATGGGGCCTATTCCTGAGCACACTGAGAATACGGAAGACAATCCCAAGCATGCCACATTTGAGATCATAGTTCAAGAAGGAAAGATGCTGAATACATCTCTTGGCATTCCTAGGTCAAATCCATCAAGTTGTTTACAGGGACAAAATGACAAGAATATGTAAGAGTTCTTCTGGCCATGGCTAGTTTGAATTATAATACTGGGCAGGTGGAATTGTTTGCTCTGTTTTTCCAAAAATAAGTTTAAACTAAACCAAAAGAAAAGATGCTTTGAATGTGAGTTAACAAAGGACTTGGCCCATCAAAGAAAAAAGGTAGCTCATATCATCCAAAGATCCTAGAATCTTAGGAATGGAAAGCATGAGTGAGGTGGGGTGAGGCAGCTTGATTCCTGATGCTATAGAAATTTTTAATATTTTGGTAATTGGTGCTTAACACTACAGATTCACTAGAGATGATCTCTGGCATCATTCTACGGGGCAAAATTAAACCTTCAGTGATAAAAGGATAATGGCTAGCACAGTTTTCCAAAATTGGGAAAGATGACTCCCGATAGTTATAGATTACTGACATCATTAACTGCAAAAAAATTACTTGGGGAAAATTCAACAAGATACTAGCAGAAAAAAAACTAGAAGGACTAAGAGAGAAATAAGTTAGACTGGTCTAACATTACTTTCCTTGCAAGGTCACAAAGGCAGAGAGAAAATGTCTGCTTTAAGCTATTCTGGTTCTGTTAAAGCTTTTGATGCTGCCCTGTCTGTTCTTCAAATTGATAGGTAAGATAATCATCATCCTGAACAGGTTTTAGAGAATTATGCCATAGATGGGTAACACAAAGGACTGTCTCTGGTGTCTAGCCCCATTTCCCTGACAAAAGAGTTCAAGATCATCCCCAGTTCCTTCTTCCCATATCTGCCAGTACACGGGAAGGTTGCTTCCCACATTGGCACAGTGCAGAATTTGCTGCACCCAAATCTGGATTATCTGGAGATTGAAGCAATTAGACAGCCATTTTCCAAACTGAAGTTTTTAGAGACCCCCATGGATAAGGAAAACTTTAAGAAGGGCCAAATGCAGCGTACAAGATCACATCCCACTAAGACACACAGTGAGACATAGCCATAATGGATCAGGATATTAGCTTTCCATAAATGGTCAAGTCTCCAATACAGGACAACGTGAAGACAAGCTAACTTAATTGGGATTTCACTAGACATTTTCAGGATCTGAAGCTCTATGACCAGCACACATGGAAGGACACGATCTCTAGGATTCCAGAGCTTGGCTCTACCTCAATGGACCTGTTTCTCAAATAGCTGTTTTCTGCACAAGAAGAATAAACCAGGATCAGCCAGTGTGCATATACCATGGCTACCTCAGGTATCACATCTTCCAATCTTATAGCTATTCTCATCCACCCTGTACTTCAGTCAAGCTTAACTACTCAGTATATAATATATCAGGAACAAATACATCTATGCCACTCCCACCACACCTCTCCCTTACCAACAGCATTAAGATGTGACTGTTCAGCTTATCTTTAGGAAGCCAGGTCAATATTCAGAGTCCGTACCAGGCTGTGGCCAACAACAAAATGACAACCAGGGAACAAAGTCACATTGGGGTGGTGAGACTTGAAGATTTGGGTGGCAACTCCACTCCTTCCAGCGCCTGTCTGTTACTGTCATATATGCCATAAATGAAACATGTGAAGAGGCATTTGCATACAGAATATTTTCCTTTTCCTATATCCTGTTAGCCCGTAAGCATTATGAAGGGCAAACTTTTTGTTGTCTGTCTTCCTCCCACTTTATTTTTGTCTCTAGCAACTTCTATGAGGCCAGCACATTGTATGCATTCAGTATAAATTTGTTTTTATTTTAAAAGATCAAGTCACATCTCTCAAGTTATCAATTCTGCTATAAACTCTGTATCCCTAATGCCCATAATTTTTCCTATGAGTATATGGGCCAGCAACAGAAGAGAGCGTGGGCATCCTAAGAGCTCCTTCCCAATCCTGCAGCTTTCTCTGAGAATTTTCAAAGCCTTTATTGCCTCAACTCACCTCCTTCTTGTCTCACCAGCTGCTGTCTCATCTCACTCATAAAAGTGTGCCTCACTCCAACCTCTTGCTACTCCTTAGAATCTGGCTCCACCCCCTTGCCCGAGACCACCCCAGTCCCTATTTTCACTGCCTTGGGCTTCAAACATGAAGCCAATTTGCCAAGCCAGGTTCTTGAAAACCCATGTCTAGCAGAGGTCAGAACTCACCCCTGCACATCCTCTACCCACCTGGTGACAGAAGGCAGCCAGTAGAGTCTGTCCCGTTTGATCCTCCCTCTTAGCACCGTGCACAGTGGCTTACATTTACTTTGCTCTTTTGCTCACCCCCACCCCTCTCATCCAGCAGAGCCATATGGAGGCTCACTTTCCTAATCCTTTAAGGCTGCAGGGATCCCAACAGTTATTGAAGTCTTAATAGTGACTGAAATAGAAAAGTGGGTTGAAACACCTGTCTGGCTTACAACTTCATCATCAGGGTCCACAATAGCATTTATCACATGTCTAGCATATGACAGACACTGTGCTAGCTGCTTTACAAATATCACCACTATGGCCATACATGTCCGTGACCTTGGGCAAACAGCTTCTTTCCCAGGGGAGGAAACTGAAACACCAAACAACGACTTAGCTTTCCAGAAATCACCCAGTTGGAAAACTGTGAAATGAGAATTGGAGACAGGATCTCAGCTACCTCCAAGTCTGGGATGCCTTGGTTCCTTCAACTTTTCCCAGAGAGACAGTTTGCTCTAATTGCAGATCTTCAGAAGGTTTGCTTCATACCTTTTGTAGAAAATGTAGTTTCTCGGGAAGAGAGGGAATTTGCTTGCCACTCCTAGCCACTCTTCGACTATTTTTGGACTATATTATTCTTGGACTATATTATCACTAACAAAGCTCCCAGGTATAATCTAAACAGTGGCCATATTGTTTTCTTGTTGGGTCAGTCTTTCTTGCCTGACTATAATAGTCTTTCTTGAATTGCTAGGAGGAGGATGACAGAAACCAAAGCTGGTCAAATGCAAGTTTAGGACCATGAAAGACAGAGAGTCCCACTAAAAGTATTCAGAAAATCTTTTTCTGGATATTATCTCTATTTTTTTCTAGAAAAAAATGTATAGAATATGAATCATTACCACAGACAGTTAGGCCTGGATTCTGTATAATAGCGCCTGTATTCTTTTTACTTTCCTTCAATATGAGGAATCAGGCAGTGGAAAAACAAACCCTTCAAACATGACATTGCCCTTTCCAGAGCATCAGGAAACCTGTCTTTTGTTGTGCATTGTGAGTTTCCTTCATTGTAGCATGGGAATGATAACACCTCCATGGCAGGTGTGTTGGTAGTGATTACGATATGTGTTGTAAAGTGACTGACACAGATTAGGTGTTGGGGCCAGTGTGCTTCATTCCCTGGGCCACATGTGCCTTTCATGTAGTCAGGAGGCCAGACCCACTTGACAAATATATGTCAGGAACATTAACTGGTAGGGCAAGGAGTGGTCATGTGTCCAGAAAATAATGTTCTTGCTTATGATACTGAAGAGAATATTTGTAAAGCTATAAAATCTGCCCTGACGTCTTTCTTCTGGACATAAGCTAAACATTTTTCTCCTAAGCTCTGATGGAAAACAATTTTGTCAAAGAGACTATTATTCTGAGTCTGGAAAAGTTAAGAATTATAGAATATTTCCAAATGAAAATCATTTTCTTCCTCAATACATACAGAAAATTTAATCCAGAAAGGGTCTGGTAGCTGAAGCTGTGCCAGGCACATTTTTTTTGTGGCCAAGGAAGGAAGATTAATAATTCCAAGCGGCATTTACATAAAACCATTGCTATATTTGGGGTCATTTAGTATGTTTGAAAACACATTGTTCCCATGAAATTACAAACATTTCTTCTATCATCACAATCTTTACCCTGTTATTTACTGTAGCACTCTGGAAGAAGCAAAGGTGAAAAACAATAGACTAAAATTCATTTCTAAAAGTCATGCTCAAACCCCAAGACTTTTAGTTAAGGACATTTCTTTCTTGACCCTTCCCCTCTGAGGTTAACTTGCTAAGACAGTCTTCCATCATTTTGTCCTATCTTTCCAGATTTTTTAAAATTTTTATTTGGTTCTGTGTTTGAAACCTAGAACCTCACACAAGAGAGCAAGTGCTCTCTACTGAATTTCACTCCTAGCCCACTTTCAACATTTTGTACATGCTACTATTTCCTATACTCTGCCTTTCATCACAATGGTGCTTTCTCTAAATTTGAATTCCCCTACTCTGTCTGAGTCTGTGTCCGTGTCTGTGTCCGTGTATCTGTCTGTCTCTTTCTCTAAAGAAACATGATTATGGAGCACAGCTCGACAAAGGAAGAAATCATCCATGAATTAACAAACACTAGATATCAGTGCTGTGGCATCTGCTTCTGAAGCAACATCTGAACAGTCACGGTTATAAAGATACTTATCTTTGTTGTTGTTGTTGTTGTTGTTTCAGTTGCTGTTGCTGCTTTTTGTGCTTCTGTGGTGCTGAAATGAACATAAGCAAGGCTGTACCACCCCTACCCCTTGCTGGCTATAGCAGCTCAATTTCTCCATTTCTAAGAAGGAATTTCACCAAAAATTATCCATGTCTAATGATTTCTCTTTGGTTTTGTCCCTCAAATATAAGTAAGAGCCAGGACATTTTCTTAAGGGGAAAAAAACCTCTATTTCTTTTCCCACAGTCCTAGGTCTTATTAGAACAATGGTGAAATTGATTTAACTGAAAATTTGAAGCCCTCAAACTAAAGATCTTCCTTGGGCTACAACCAAAGAAGCTATGGAAAATGTAAAAGCAGACATGTTTTGAAATGAAGAGTGGAGAGATTGATTCCTATGACCTTAATTCTAGTGGTTGATAGAAATTTGTAAAATTCTTAACTATATTGCAAATTTTAAAAAGGTTTGACATATGAGAATGTTTAAAGGGGTTTTGTTGTATTAGTCTCAGGACTAAAGTGAAAATTGTTTGAGGTTGAACGAAACAAAGTCTCATTTACTAAGTGTAGACAAATTTAGAGCATGTGACTGGGACAATGACGGTCATGAGAACTCTCATGTGAGATCCATTCCACCCTCCATGTGGCTCCCTTCTGGGTGGTCTATGTGGCAGTCACTCTTGGTGGTCTGTTAGCATGTTATTACTTTGCACACCTCTTCGAAGCACCAAGTCACAGATGACCTGTGCAAGAAACACTCCACCCACTGCCAGTAAGAATGAACTGCTAAAACAAGATAAAATGAGAAGCAGTCAAATCATCATCTTTAGTTGTAGAGTCATTTTAACATCAGTGTGACATGCGGAGGAAGGTTTAGACCACCCAGCTGGTTCTAGGGTAGTTCAGAAACTGTTTGAAGAGCTTCCAAGAATATGCTCCACTGTCCAATCACATTCCATAGCTTCCCCTTCTTTTTCTTGATCGAAGTAGAAGGAATTATGACAATTTAAAGGCTCTATGTTTTGTCTTTATTCTTTTTGCATATGTTGTGTGTGCATGTGTGTGTGTACACACACACATGTGTAATATGTGTGCATGTTCCTGCACATATGCACATGGGTGCACAGACTGTGGAGGTCAGAGGTTGCTCAAAGATTTGGTCATCGATTGATCCCTTACTTTTTAAGACAGTC
Source organism: Apodemus sylvaticus (assembly GCF_947179515.1). NCBI lineage: Eukaryota > Metazoa > Chordata > Mammalia > Rodentia > Muridae > Apodemus > Apodemus sylvaticus. Next base: position 4,390,998 of record NC_067495.1, on the reverse strand, counting down.
TCTCACTGAACTTGGAGCTCACTCTCTGGGCTAGACTGACTAGTGAGCATGGCCCCATGGGTTCTCTTGTCTCTGCTTCCTCAGCCTTGGGATTGGAGATATGTGTACTGCTATGCCAGGCTCTTTTATGTGAGTGCCTAAACTAAGGATCTAAACTGAGGTTTTCCCTTTCCCCACTTTTCCTATTCCCAGTCCCTATTTTTCTTTATTATACAGGAATGTTATTGCTCATAAATTTCCCACCCAGGGCCACAAGACACACCCACAACAGAATAAGCTCACACATGTTCCATTATAGACACAGAAGTGGAAAGCATAGTGGGAAAATTCTAAAGAAACATTCCCTTGTGAGATCTACAGGCCAGTCGCAGAGCTCCAGTTTAGGCTCTGGTCATAGCTCTCCATCCACTGACAAGGAACTAAGGCAGCTCTTCTGTTAATGAGGGAGAGGGGTATCCTCCAAAGGCTTTGGAGTGACCTTGATCTTACCTTTGAGCTACATTTGTACAATGGGTGACTGATAGAATCAACATAATGGTGCCTCATGCAGCGTTGAGAGTCCATCAGGAACGAGCTGTCTGTTTTGCTGTCTGTATCTCCCATTATGGCCAGCAGGGAGAGCATAGAAATGGATGCAGCTAGTACATGATTTCTCATTGTTGTAAGGGGAACCTTCTCTGGAAGAACAGCAGAGGGAGACAGAGGACAATAGATCGGAAATGCTGCCACCTCCTAGGATCCAGTCCCTTTCAAGGCCAGAGCAGGATGGGGCTGCTGCCTCTTTCTGGTTGTCATTGTCCTTTGTATGCAGGAGGCTTTCTTGCTTCTTTTCACTTGCAACCGATCACTGCAGTATGTGCTGCACAGCTGGAACAAAAGCAGAAATGATTTTACCCAGAAATATGGATGAAATACAAGAGATATGAAGTTAAACATTTCCATGTCATTTGGGGTAAAGAATATTGGTTTCTAGAGCCTTATTAGCTTATGCTCTCATCCGTTCCATGTCCTCTGACCTTAGTGTTTATGCTACATATTTATGACCATTTGGAAATGGACATGATGGTTGAGTGGAAACATATGTTGACTTTAATTGCTTGAGTCCCTATGCCTAGGAGCAAGAAGAGTTTGAGCCCATGGACAAGATTAAATATGTGGTTCTGGCCAGAGGATAGCTAAATTGGGTGGTCCCATCTTTGTCCTTGGTTTGTGGGGCAGGAGGGTTTATTCAGATTTTCTCAAAACTTTGGTATCAGCATCAGCTTCCAGAGTAGGAGAGGAGGCAGGTCAGCACTAATGAACACAGCCCATGGCCTAAGGGAGCACATTTTCCATTCCATACCCACCCACTTCATTTTCCACTTCTGGGCTCTAGGACTCATCCTGTTTTTGTTTTAAGCCCTTGCCACCCAGCATCAGTGACCAACTGCATATGAAACTTGAATTATGATCACTGGCTTCCAGCGTTGCTAAGGCAGTACATACATATTTCCCAAGAGTCACACATTTCTACAAAATCTTTGTAGCTGAAGCCCACAGTGTAATTTGAAAATGTGGTCATTGGAGAAGAGACTTATCATTAAAGTGAGATTGTGTTGGACTCATTTTTCTAAAATTTGCTTTGTTCTTTTAATCATACCTCCTTGTCCAAGGACCTGAGTTTAGGAATCTACTAAAATTACCTCACTGATGCTTTTCATTATACCAGAAGACACATAATATTCAAAAATATTTTCAAACATTTGGGGAAATTGAGAGAACCTGATGGTACACCCCAAACCAACAGAATAGAGTAATTAAAGAAAACATTTCAAAGAAATTCAGATCAAAATTTGATTGTTTTGTTTTTAGTACAAGTATTTCTTTAACTTCCTACTCATGAACAGTCTGAATAAACAGGGTAAAGTATTGCTGTGATCAAGATAAGAAGTCCAAGGTGGTATAAGCCAATTCATTTTGCTGCAATAGTGTCTGGCTTTGGGCTACCTTAGCTACAATTAGCCAGCTTGCAATGCAGGGCAGGACATTCTGAGTGCAAAAGGGTGTGGCAATAGAAATAGCTCAGAGTGGAGCATCTCTGGCAATATCAGAGGCTGAGAGTCTGTGTCACTGGGAAGTCCTATAAATTGCAGGAAGGGCAGGGACCAATAATGTGAGGACCCACATGGACTAAGTCACAACCATTAATCATCTATGGCATCTTGCACGGATCACTTAAATTCTTCCAGTCCATTTCCTCACCTATAGGATAGAGGAATTGACAGCAATAGCATCTGCTGTCTCCTCCTGCTCTAAAATGCCACCATTGAATAGCAATGGATTTGGCTACTACCATCTCTATCTCCATATGCAGAGGGTCATTTATAAGACTAGAAAAGCCCTTTCTCAGATAGCCTTGCACCACTTTCCTTTATGTACATGCTCATAGTGACCTCTCCTTAAAATGGATCAAGCCTGTGCCCGAGTATCTCAAATGAGCAAAAGCTGCAGAAGAACATTTTCTTTTCTTACTAAAAGTTGATTTTTCCATAAAATATATTCTTATACGGTCTCCCCTCCCCCAATTCCTCCAAGATCCTGACCACCTCCTTAACCACCCAAAACACACCTTTTCTTGCTCTTTCTCTTTCATTACAAAACAAATGAATATTTAAGAAATCATAATGTTAAAATAAAATCAAACAAACCAGAATAGGATAAAACAAACAAACGGGGGTGGGGGGTGGGGTAGGGGGGGAGAGCCAAAGAAAAAGCACAAGAAACACACATAGATACAGAAACACACATTTGCAAACACAAAGATCCCATAAAATCACAAACCTGGAAACCATAGTGGCTAAAATCATGCTCAGATAAAGCATTGTGAGACAAAACAAACTCCAGAAATAGCATCCAATTCGTTCTGAATTGGCCATCTATCCATAGGAATGAGGCCTGTGTTAAGTGCTATGCCTGTACCCAGTGAAACTCTGTTGGAGAAAACTAATTTTTCACTTGAGAGAGGCTATCAATTAGAGATAGTTTCTGAGCTGGATATGTAAGCTTTTGTTTACTTGACATCTCACCATGGAATACCAGGATACCTCCTGTGCTGGGGTTATAGACATGAGCTTTGATATAGGTGTTGGGGGTCTAAACTTACAGGGGTCCTCATGTTTGAGCAGCAGCTATTTTACTGACTGAACTTTATATCCTGATCCCTGTGAAGTGCTTTGTAGTTCTGACAGGAAAAACTGCACTCAAAACTAGTTATAAATGACAAAAGGGAACTGAAGAGGTGGTTCAGTGGTAAGGAACATTGCCCTGCCAGAGGACCCAGGTTTTATTCCCAGCAACCACATGGAGGCTCAGGACCTTCTGTAACTCCAGTTTCAGTTGATCTGACACACCCTCTTCTGGCCTCCTTAGGCACCAGGCACACAGTAGTGCCCAGACATACAAGTAGACCAAATATCCATACACATAAAGGAAAAAAATAGAAAAATTTAAAGTGACAGAAAAATGACAAAGTACATATGGCTTTATGTGTACTTTTAAGATTTTTGCTTCCAGTATATTCATGACATTTTTCTTCATTTTTTCTATTAACACTGAAATAACAATGCAATGAACGCACTGAAATAATACTGCAAGCAATGATAAGAAACTCAGAATTAATCAAACCTTCAAAACACAAAGGTGAACTTTTTACAATGTAACACTAGGATCTGTTTTATTAGTAGTAGTTGTTTAGATTTATTTATTTTTATACACAGTGTACGCTTGGTGGTAGAGAAGATCAGAAGAAGTCATCAAATGCCTTAGAAATGAAGTTGTTTATGTTTTTGAACCATGATGTGGGTTCTGGGAATGGAATGAATCTAGGTCCTCTGGAAGACCAACAAATGCTCTCAGTCACTGAGCCATCTCTCCAGCTAAGCAATTGTTTGTTTGTTTGTTTGTTTTTGAGACAGACTATTACTAAGTAGACTCCTTGAGATCCCAAGTCATGTTGCAATTACAGGCCTGTACCACAACACTTAGCAACAGCTGAGATTCATGTTGCACTTTGGCTTGCTTCAACTATACAGACTGAATGAACCAGCACTATTGTGCTGAAGATGAATTTCGAAAACTAAAGATTAAGAAAGGAGGATCACTGAGTCAAACTGTAGTGTGCACAGACCAGTATGTGCATTGTGAGCAGGGATGTACAAGGGGGAATTAAGGAATTAAGAAAATTTACACCACCACTAAATTCCTTGCTTTCTGCCAGGCTAGCATATATTAGCTTTATTGGACCTTCTAGCATTTTCTTAAAACTAAACTAATTCATTTGTTCTCTTTTTTAAGCCATGTGTAATAAGCTCAAATGCTGGCAATCAGGACTTAGGTCCTCAGCCAGACAGCCCATGATGAGTTGAACAAGAGAACTCAGTAGTCCTGTGTTCCCTTTGTGCTTTGTGCTTTGGTATGGTCTCTGAGCCCTGAATTTGGCCACAGGACAGAGCCCACGTTCTCATGGCTCCAGTGCAGAGCCCTTTGCTGCAGGAGAAGCACGTAGGCCAACATGCCCCAGTTTGGAGTTACCCTCCAAAGGCTACCAGTGGAAAAGAACAACTGGTGCCCAGATTTCCCCACCTGTCATCCTCATTGAAATAATATCGCAGCCTCCTGGGTGAGAGATGGTGCTGTGCCCATGGATCAGCTCAGTCTAGGGCTGACCTTCTGCCTGGCAGAGAGTAAAGTGTTAGCTTTGCACAAGTGATTCCATCAACAGGCTAAGAGGAGTGTCCTGTGCCAAGAATGACCTTGGTTTTGCCCTACTTGTGAGGCAAAGGAGGGCAGTAAGTATTTCCATATCTGTCTTCTCCCAGGCTGTTTTCAGTCCTGAAATAGGTAGGTGTTCTTTCTCTGTTTCTTTCAGCAAACATTTATTCAACACATTTATGTATTGAGCACCAACCATGCACCTACTTTTCCTCAGATAAAACATGAAGATTGGGGTAACATAAGGGGCTGGGGGCTGGCATGCCAAGGCTCAGTGTTAGATGCACAGCAACAAAAACAAATTACAAAGATAAAGGTCAGAGAAAAAGTAGGTCCTATCTTAGATATCTCTTTTGGGTCACTGCATTGATAAGTAATGAGTCTGGGCCTGTTTTCCTTTTTAATTTTGGGATCCCATTGATACTCCTCATTTATCAACTAAATTAAACCCAGCATGCACAGCATCATCTCAGAGAAGATGTAGTGAAGCAGGTAAAATATAATGACTTTGGAATGAAATCAGTGTATAAGACAGAAATATGTATTATTTAATGCAATTTTGTTTTGTTTTCTGCAACTGGGTCTTTCTATGTAGCACTGGCTCTCCTGGGACTCTTTCTGTACACTAGGCTGGCCTTGAGCTCATAGAGATCCAACTGCTTCTGGCTGTCCTGGAACTCTCTATATACCAGGCTGAACTTGAACTCACAGAGATCCATCTACCTCTGCCTCTGCCTCTGCCTCTGCCTCTGCCTCTGCCTCTGCCTCTGCCTCTGCCTCTGCCTCTGCCTCTGCCTCTGCCTCCTGGGTGCTGGGATTAAAGATATGCACCACTACTCACAGATATGTTGTAATTTATTGCGATGCGTGGAAGCAAATAAATTATATAAAAGGGGGGAAGAGAATTAAAACTATAAGGCTGGAAGAAAGCTTGCTACTAGATATTGCTTCATGCAAGGATTGGAAAAATAAGAAATTCTGGGTTTTATTCGGAGAGTGCAAAGTGCTAAGTAGCCCCTTCCCAGAAACCCAAAGAATTCCAATGGGATCTAGTCAACGAGATGCCTTGAAGAAAAAGTCAGATGCTTCTTCCTAAGACAATTTATAAACTGTAAACAGCATGTTGGATTGTATAAAGCATCCCCTGCACTCAATGAATGGTTTAAGATTATTTCTATCTAGCAGCACATGAGTAGCAGCCAAGAAGCCAAGCCTGGGTAGACAGACCCTGAAGCAGTAGTACTTGATGGAAAAGATGCAAGGCCCACTTGGATCTCCAAGGATACAGCCATAAGGTCAGTAGAGGAGAATATAGCTCTTGTTCCTTTCATCTCAGGATATCTGTTTTATAGTGGGAAGCAATGGCCGCCTCCACAGTGCGACCTTAGGTGAATGAGGAAAATAGCTTTACCATTAAATAGTAGTCCCCTGTTCTGTGATAGGACACTGCATTCTCCCCACTGTGTGACATCTGTGGCAGAGCTTTACAGCAGCAGGTAAGTATTTAAGGGGAGGAAGTTATGGAAGAAGAGGGAAAGGAAAGCAAAAGAGGAGGAAGAAGACTAGAACCAGGGAAAGAAGCAATATATATCACACTCCCAGTAGATAAGGGCACTCAAACAAATGCCTGAAAATAGAAATAACTTGACGTGGAGCAGCAATGCACCAACTGTAAAATGGGCCATACCTGTGTGTGTGTGTGTGTGTGTGTGTGTCTGTCTGTCTGTCTGTCTGTCTGTCTTTGACTTGAATAGTTTTACAACCTGGGGAGAAAATGCAGTGGGAGGACTTGACCTTGAGTTTAACTGTAACTAAAATTCCTGACCTTGAGCAATTTGTGAGGGGAAAAAAAAAAAGCTCTTATTGTTATCTGGTCCCCCACTTCCCTGCATCATCATGTCTCCTTCCCCAGATCTTTGCTAGCCTATGTTACTAGAGCTCTGTATCTCTGAATTATACATTCACTTATCCGAAAACAATGAATAACTATTTCATTGCATTCTGAAACCTACAGAACAGTCTGCTGCTGCTTGATCCAGTAGAAGGGAGGCTGACCTGATGATCTTCAAGCTGCATCATCCCTTCCCATGATTGGCTCTGAGAGCTTTTATCAAGTCATTTGTTTTCTCTGGGACTTCGTTTTCTTATCTATAAAATAAGTTAATTGGTTGTAATACTTCGCAGCTTTGTCCATGTCTAATCATGTCTGACTCTTCCCAAGCCTCTCAGACTATATAGCATTGCTCTGGGACTACATACTCCCCCAAGAAATCTTACAGCAAGACTTCCTTTCTTCTTCAAGGAGCTAATGATCACTCAAGATTCCAAGAACATTCTAATGAAGTGCCTGAGCCAACAGGAGGCCAAGCTATTAGAATGTGCTCTTCCATGAGGCCATTTGGGTGGCCTGAAATAAAAATAGCCTCCAATATCCAATTGATTTGGTGCTTGTGATTTACTAAATGTAGTTCATAAATTATTAATATCTTTCTTTGTTTTTGCTTTGGTTCTTTTTAGACATTGTCTTGATATGTAGTCCCAGATAGCTTGAAATTCACTACGTAGAGTAAGCTGACATTGAATTCTTGAGTGAGCCTCCTTACCCTGCCCCCACAATGTTAAGATTATAGAGGTGTGCCATTATGCCAAGCTCATGTCTTCTTAATAACAAGAATCACTTGGTGAGTATAGATAACCATTTTCTATTTTTTCTTAACTTTTCCTTTAAAGTTTATGCTATTTTGTTCCAGTCTCATCCAATGTATCCATAGGAGAAGAGGACAATCAGAGAAACTTCTTCCATTTGAGGATGATGTTGATATAGGCTAAATTCTACATGTAGGTTCTTTTCTTAGGAATAGTCCATAGTCCCACATTGAGCTGCATCTAGTTACTAAGAGCCTAATGGGCCCTGTGCAGGGCTCTGGCACAGAAGAGAGGATAGAAGGCTGGATCTGCAAAGTCTTCTTGAAGATATGAATTAATGTGGTCTCAAGGGATAAAAGATAAGTCCCTCTGTTTGATAAGGTCTCTGTAGAACCTTTGTCCCAAGGGTTCTTGGGTTGAACCCTGGGCTTAACTTGTCTCAAAGATATGAGCATTGACTGTAGCAATGGAATCCTCTACTAGACATCTGTGACCTTCTATAGTTTCCACAGGAATACTACTAATTCTGAGTTCTTAACAGTTGATTAATTGTTAAAATATTAATAGTAAATAATTGACTTCTAGAATATAAATTTCCCACAAATTAGAAATTACCAGATCTGATTAACAGAAGTAACTTTCTGTTAAATCTTTTTTTTCTTGGGGGGTGGGGTGGGGGGGGTGTTAGATTATTCTGCAGATCTAGCCACAAAACTATGAACTATGACTGATATGGTAATGAACTTTCAGAAAATGCTCAATGGTAGCCTTTCTAGGGTGACAGAAATCACCAGTAGCTTTGGACTCTGAGTTCTGTTCTATCCTTTCATTCACAAGGCATAAAAATATAAACAGAGTGGGGTTGCTTTGGGTATGTAGCTCAATTGGTAGTGTATATAAAACCCTGGGCACAATATAAACTGGTGCATGTCCCATATTCTAGTACTCAAGAAGCAGGAGCAAGAGGATAAGAAGTTCAAAATCATCCTCAGCTACATAGTGTGTTCAAGACCAGCCTGAGTTACATGAGCTCATGTCTAAAAAAGAAACAACACAAATTAACTAAATGAAATGACAATAAGAACACACACACATATTTCTGATGCTATGTTGTGCTTGTAGACAGGAGCCTAGCATGGCTGTGTTTTGAGAGGCTCTACTAGCAGCTGACTGAGATAGATGCAGATACTCGCAGGCAACCATTGGACTGAGGCCAGGGACCCCTATGAAAGACTTAGGAGAAAGATGGAAAGAACTGAAGGGGATTAAAATCCCATAGGAAGACCAACAGAGTCAACTAACCTGAACCCCTGGGAGCTCCCAGAGACTAAGCTACCAACCAAAGAGCATATACCAGGCTGATCAGCACATATATAGCAGAGGACTGATTGCCTTGTCTGACCCAGTGGGAGAGGATGTGTTGTAGAGACTTAATATACCAGGGAGGGGGGATATGCCCAGGGTCTGCATCTTTTTAGAATTGAAGGGGAGAAGATATGGTGAAGAACTCTGTGAGGGGGGGGACTAGAAGGGGGCAACATTTGGGATGTAAATAAATAAAATAACAACACAGATACACATAAAACCAGAGTAGATGCGTCAGAAGTAAGAGAAGAAAAGGAGAAGTGATTCTTGGATGCCTCAAATCTACCACAACTTTTTTTCCCAAATAGCACTATTTCAAGAAGGGAGGATTCCCTTTAAATTATTCACTCCTTCCTAAGGAAGTGAGATCTGAGCCAAATACCAGTGAATAGTTAGGTACAATATTACTCACTGTGTTGGGATCCAGAGTTTTGAGAAACCCAACCAAGAGGGCACAATCTTGCTAGAGATGTACCTTTCATATAGAAAGAAAAGGTGTTCTGGGGACCCACTTGCTGACATAATGCAATTCTTGCTCTGCCCCTGACTGCTGGCTGTGGCATGGTCTTACAAGAAATGACCAGTCCTAGCACAGTTCCAGTTCCCTTTTGCCCTGAAGCCAAATGAGTGTGTTGGCTTTTCTTCAAAGTGTCTAGTGAAGTGTTTCTAAAGCTGCATTGCAATCTCCTACCCGGAAACCACATTCTGGAATGATGGGGAGTGATCTCATATAACAGCTGGAGGGTCTTCACTAAGGAATGGGCCCTAAACAATGAGGCAGCTCAATCTTTCCATTGCTCATGCAATTTGCCTTTTCTGCTCCATGATGGGATTGAATACAGAATTCAGATCAGAAGACACTTGGATGTTGGCCTGCATGAAAAGGGGTAAGACAAGCATAAGCATCATGTGAAAAACATGGCTCCTCTGCTGCCAGTCTCCCTACAGTTGTTGGGGTGTGGGCTTTCTCTTTGTCTTTTGTTTTGATTGAGTACTGCCAGTTCGCCTGTTTTTGGACACTTAAAGTTTGAAAAGGAGCCTGTTCTCAGAATTGAGGATGGGTAAGGGATCACAGAAATGTATCATGTCCCAAAGTATGTCCCTGAGTTGTAAGGATAGATTGGAAATTGATTAAGGATTTGCTTTCTTTCATTCATCATGTCCATGTTAGGAAAGTGCATACCTACATTTTTACCTAAAGTTGAGCTTGGGGATGTTTTTTTACCTGGGGGTTTGGCCACTTTTTACATAAGGAAGGCTATTTCAAACCCATCTCTGGGGGAGAGTAGGGGAAATGAAACTTTCCCTTTAGGAAACTGAGCTATTTGGAAAACTAAAAGGGCAGTCAGTAGCCAAGTTTAACATCACGAATAATCTCTTCTTCATTTCTTTTGTTGCTTCTTCTATTACTTGTCTCTTCTCTTTATTCCCTATGGATGAAAGGATGGAAAGAGACTCCAGGTTTGGACCTACTGTTGCTTTCCTGTGCTAAAGAAAGATTACTCCTTAGCATTTTCTGACAGTTGGTCCACTGAATGTCTTAACCTGTTGCCCTTTCATTTTTAAAGGATACTGCAATCGGTTGGACCATGGCTTAAAAGAGAAAAGTTGGGATCGAGCCAGGCCTTGGAAGAGAGCAAATTGACTGAATAAGTCTTAGCTTTTGTGGAAAAAAGAAAATTTTATACCAAGCTACCAGTCAGCATTCGTGTCCAGATTTTGACACGTGGATGAAATGGACCTCAATTGGAAGAAATCCTGATTATAAGCACTCAGGGTGTCTTGCCAACTGAACTAACCCATTCTTTGAATCTTCTGAGTCAGCACTCTTTCTAACAGAAAAGTGATTGTTTCAGATTGTAAACTTCTAAGCTGCTAGGTTCTAACTGCTAAAAATGGTCCAGAGAGTGGGACACTTAGTAATATATACGTAAGCACCAGGCTCATAGATACTCTGATGAAGTACTCAGTCAAAGCAAAGTAGTGTCAGAGACACAAAAAGGAAGCTTTCCAAATAGGAGGGTAGACAATGCTGCCAGCACAATGGCACAATCTTCCTCACCAACTGAAAATGTGTGTGGGGAGTGAATTTCACTAGTCAACCTGTATAGCCTAGCCAGCATGCACTCATTCCAGGCCCGGCCTCCCCTGCATGCTGCCCACACATGAGAGTTTCTAAAGAATTCTTCAGCCTTTGCTTTTCTCCTGGAATCAGAGGAGTTCATGGTTGTTGACCTGATGGGTGAGGAGTGGGCACCACCAGCTGGAGTGCCGCCACGGGCAGGGGCAGACAGGAAAACAGAAATGCTCTTAATGTCCTCCCAAAGAAAACCTTTGATGGACAAAAGACTGGTTGTATTTTTACCCTCTCTCTTCATGCTGCCAGGCTTCTTTAAATAGATCCTCTAGCCTAGGGACTTGTTTGGAATAATTCATATTAAACCCAAGAACTGGCAGTGAAGAGTAGATGGTTCTCTCTCTCTCTCTCTCTCTCTCTCTCTCTCTCTCTCTCTCTCTCTCTCTCTCTCTCTCCTCTCCTCTCCTCTCCTCTCCTCTCTTCTCCCCTCTCTTTCTACTTCCCCCTCTCTCCATTCAAAAGAGAATGGAAAAGGCTCAATTTAATTCAGCTGTTATTTTTTTCCCTTTTGTATCTTTTACATTAATTTAGTTAATTGGGAAAAGATGGCCAAAGGTCCTAGGAAGTGAAAAAGAACAGGGCATCGCCTTGTAGATTTCTCTTCAATAACTCTTGCTCCCAGGTACATTTGCAGCATCTTTTGGGATGCTGTACAATAAAGGTCTTAAATGGGAATCTCAAATTGAAAAGTCCCAGTACATTAGGCTTGAAACTAAGGAACTGAACTGTTCTTCTGACGTAAAGAGAAAGGAAAGGAGTAAAAGAGAAGAAAATGGGGAAGGTGGAAGAGAAGGAGGAAAGGAAGGGGCAGGGAGGAAAAAAGGAGAGAGAGAGAGAGAGAGAGAGAGAGAGAGAGAGAGAGAGAGAGAGAGAGAAGGGAGGGAGGGAGGGAGGAAGGAAGGAAGGAAGGAAGGCTGCCTCCTTTCTCACCTCAAGCTCCACACATTTTCAGTGCACTCAACTTAGAAGGAATTCCGTGGTTCTTCCTTTGAACAATGGGTTTGACAAGACATCAGGCCTCTACTGGCCAAACAGAGTCCTGTTTCTCCTTTCTGTCTGGGGAGGAGAGACAGGAGAGAAACTTGAGGAACCTGGGAGCAGGGCACAGCCCAAAAGATCTGGGGATCTTTGTTCCAAGTCACTTGTCTGTCTGTCTAAAACAGAATAACCACATTTCTCTTAATGTGGGCCGAAGTGCATCCAGGCATTCCCATAGCACTCCCACCCCCAGGCCTTCGCCAGAGATGTCCGGGTCACTGTGATGGTATGCTTGTCTCTGCCAACCCGGGTCACTCCAGCCCCGCTCTTGGCGAGCCACGTGGCTGCTCCTTTCTGTGAGTGGGTTCAGGCTCAGGGCTACAAAAAAGCCCCCATATCCTATCGGCGGAGCAGAACCTGTGCCAAGAATGACATCCTGGGAATACTATGGAGATGAGGAGAACTCATGGGCTGTTCTCCCCAGATGGAACAGGACCCGGGCTGTCTGGAAAACAGAACTAAGCAGCTCACAATAGGAGATCAGGCATAGGGAAAAGGGCGGGCTGAAAGCAGTGGCAAACAAAAGAAGCCACTTGCCACCCAGGAAGATTTCATGCTGTGCAGTGGTGGAGGAGGTGGTGGAGGAAGCAATTGCAGGAAACAAGTACCCAGACATGGCACTGCCAGTCTAACTGGATTCTTTTCTGTATTAGATTATGGGAAAAAAAGAGGGGAAATATATAGCCAGCCAGCTGTTCAATGGCTTACAACCTTGCTTTTATTGTCCGGGTAAGTTGGTGAGGTGGGGCATCAGAGGAATTCCAAACATACCATCCCAGAGAAATTTTAATATGTTCCACAGTGTCATACACGAAGAGGAAATGACAGCTGATCACAGCCAAGACAGGCTACAGCAATTTGGGCCCCGGAGTTCACCCACCCTCCCATGGCCCTGCTTCCCTCTCCTGTTGAGTGTTCACACTCCTTAGTCCTTCCACCTGCCTTTCCCTGCCCTCTGTTCCTGCTGGCCTGGCAGAAGGGTGTCATTAAGTGACAGTCATGGGGGGAAATGAGCATAGGTACAAAGGCCAATGGCCAAGAAGATGTAGCTTAGCTTGGATACGTCAGGCACTCTAGAGGGTCAGAGGCAATCCCATCACCATGCATTTTGTGCTAATAAGCACCCAAATCAAGGATACTTTTGATGTCTTCGCACCCCCCCCCCAGTAACCTAAACATGGGGTGAGACACTATACTGGTTTTTTGGAAAGCAGCACTGTGTGTGGCTCAGACAGAGACCTAGATTTGAGGAACAACTTACAGCTACTTATCCCAGGGCCCTGTTAAATTTAGGCCAAGCCCAGAGGTCACTGATTTCCCCGGTCTAGGGAATGGGACCAGTAAGTGATGAGAGAGAGTGACTGCATCTTCCTCTGTGCATGTTTCTAATACAGTGATTCATGAAGCAGCCCTGATGTCAGCTGCTAGGGAGGTGACTCACACCCATCTTCTGATAGAGATAAACCTTCCAGAGGCTGCTCAAGAGAACTGAGGAAGGATGTTCTTTTTTTCCAGATGGCTTCAACCCCCACCCCAAGAAAAATCAGGACCATATTAGCTGTGTAAGTGTGATACACTCAGGATCTGGTGCAAACAGCCAAGGCGGAAGAGAGTCCGTTCATTATAAGTAGAAAATCTGTTAATAAGTATTTTAAGTAAATCTAGAAACACTAGCAGCTACTTTACATGGTTCTTAATAAGCAGAAAGTTCTTGTCCAATTACCCATTGGCAAAGCCCATTAATTTCTCTTCCCAGATTCAATCGGAAAGAGCATACAAACCAAAAATAAAGTTATAAGAAAATGTCCCATTCACCTTTGTATCCACCAGAATGTGCATAGTGCCAGGGACACTGCAAATGCTTAATAAATATTTATCAAAAAGATGATGGAATGAATTATTAACCAGGAAGAACAATGTACTGAAATTGTGAGTTCTCAAGACAGTAACAGTCTTTGGCCACCACTGGTGGTTGTAATTCTGAGAAAGTCATTTTTCAAGAGCCTAGGAAAATAAATGAGTTGGAAATTGCTAAATGTATTGAAAAATGATTTATTTTTCCCTTGACAGTGTCATTGGAACTCAAATTAAGATTGAGAACTCCACAGGCATATTTCCATCTGTGGGTGTCAGCTGCTCAGTATACAGTCATAATAAGAAGGCCTTAGCTAGTTCTGCCATTACCTGAACCAAATGTATTTTAAAAGAAATGATGCACTACATTGCATTTGTGTTCAAACACTGTCACATAGTGGTCTGAATAACAGTTTAAGAAAATTGTTTTGAGTTACTTAAATGCTTTGCTAACAGCAGTAGGTTTTTTTTTTTAAATTGTCATGAAATATTGAAATACAATACATATTATTTTTACAGCCTTTCTTGATTAGTGAAGCAGTTGTGAATTCCTTCATTTAAATGCCTGATTTTATTCAACAATGCTCCTTGGACTAGCTATTTATGAAAGTCAGGGGGTAAATTCCCATATATTGTGCCCATGTTCTACCGAAAGCTCACCAACAGAACCCTAAAGTTCACTTTAAGGAGTAAAATTAGTGAAAAGAAAGTGACCAGACACTCATATGAAGACTAGATGCCATAGTGAGACAGTCTACAGTGCCTGATGTATTTGCCTGACAGCCACAGCCACCACTATATTTTCAGCATTTCTGTGTTTCTGTGTGCATCTGGTAACTAATGTTGTCTTGAAACAATCTGTCATGTTGCACCTTGTAATTAAAACACAATGATAATAGAAATGGAGAGAAGCATGCTCTATAATAGCCATATCTGCTAGGAATGACAGTTACAAAATATAAACGATTTTCATCTTGCTAAATAGATTGCTTTTTTGCACCTGGTCCTTAGGAAGGTGTGTGTGTGTGTGTGTGTGTGTGTGTGTGTGTGTGTGTGCACCGGGGTGCTCTTTCACAGAGGCTTATCTGGGCTTGTCCATTACAATGAGCCTCAGTTACTGTGCTTTCTGAGTCATTAACATTCTGTACACAATCAAACTTCCCTTCCCTCAAGAGTTATGCCCGGGCCTCCTACAGCTCAATTGTTCATTTAATGAGAGAACTTGCATTCAGGAATTGGAAAGAACCCTCTGAATATTCCTCAGGTGTCTGTAGGAGCCTTTCCTCCAGGTCCTGTTCCCTGTGCTGTCAAAGAGCATCCTTTCCTGGTCACTTCTTGAGCATTGTTGGTCGTGCTGCAGGGACAAACCGACTACTAAAAATAACCCTTTGCAATAAGGCCAAGGCAAACAGCATGCATTTCCTCAGACTTTTTGCCCAATCAAAATCATACAGCAATCCCATCCTCATCTCTCCCCGACACTGCTGAATGTGTCCATGGAAGCAAAGTCCCAACGCGGGATAGGAGAAGAGTGCAAAGGAGCAACTGACACTGAAAGCTAGGCATAAATGTTGCCTTTTGTTTGAAGTCATTCTGAGCACTCCCGGCACAGCCCTGGCAGGAGATCAGCCGCATACATAAGGAGTCACAAAAGTAAATAGTGCGCGTTTAACCTCGCAGACTCGCCTGCGTTAATAGTGCCCCCATTGTGAGTGGGATGAAGGCGGTAGGGAAGATACGGGACTCCACAAACGCAAGTCGGCAACTGCTGCTTCTCCGTCCCCCTTTATGGTGTCACATAGAAGAACCATTCCAAAGTTACATCTAACTACGCGGAGTTTGAAAAGAAATCAAGCCAAAAGATATTTTCGAGCTTCTCTGGGACGCTTCCAGTCACAGACTTCAAAGACCCGTTCATTTTAAAACAAACAAACAAATTAAAAAAAAAAACCCTCCACAAGGCTAGCATGCTACAGATTAATGCAAATTAAAGTGATGCAAATTTAAGTGGTATTTAAAGGTTGTCTCTTTGTCTGCAAGAAGGATGAAAGGCAGAGTTTGGAAAGAAGTAATTTCCTAGGCAAGCCGTCAGCGTTTGTTTGCCTGCTTACCTTGGGGGAAACGCAGGGCTCCTTTCTTCTCAGACTTTTCTGAGAGCTAGAAAGAGGTCCTGTTACTTCCAAATGCTTTTGTTCTTCTGTCCCTCTGTCACATGGCTTGCCTTTTATATTTGCAACACACAAAAGTTAGGACTGTTGTTTAAGCGACCCAGGGAGAGAGAGGGAGAGAGAGGGAGAGAGAGAGGGAGAGAGAGGGAGAGAGAGAGAGGGAGAGTGTCAAATGGAAAAGTGCCATTGCAGGCATATATCAATCAGGCGTGTGGTCGCAGCAGCGCACTAGCAAATGGGAATACCACGGAAATGTTAGGCGCTCTCGTTATCTGGGACTCGCAGCCTCTGCCCACTGCTCGGGCTCTTTTCCATGGAGCATCTTACGATGAGAACAACAGCATAGAATACGGAAGTTTTCTTCCCCCCTCCCCCATTACGTTTTTTGTATTTGTACACTAAGAACAGGCTACATGAATATTCTGAGTCTAATTCTTTTGCAAGCATGTGGCTGCTATAAAGATGTGCAGTTGGCAGTAGAGACACATGGTTTTGGAAATACAAAGACAGGGTGGCATTCTGTTTAACGATTAAGCAGCTGGTCAGGATGAAGTTGAAATGCTAAGGGAGGGAAAGGTGGACATCAGCAGTCTTTCTCAGACTAAGCTGAGAAGCAAGTGCAAAACGCTACCCTGTTTTAGCATGGTGTGCGTGGGTGGTGAGAGCTCTTTTTTCCAAGTTGTTCATCCATTAAATGATTTTTAGCAGCATAAATGCGATTCAGCTCTCTGTGGCACTTTAATAAGTGCCTTCACTGACATCATTTGGAGCAAAACTTTGTAATAGATTTAGAAACAAAGGGCAAAATGTTTGGTCCAGGACTCCTTGAGAAATGTGAGGCTGTGACTAAAAGGTGAGGCCAAGCCATCACATCACACTTAGTAGAAAAGAGACAAAGGTGAACTCTGTGTGTGCGCTAAGCACCTGCTACTTAATAATGCCCTGTTAGGAGCTTTGGGACAACAAAGGGAAAGATTTCCCAAATCTTGCCCTTAAAATGCTTAAAGATAAAATGATCAGCAATTTTAGAAACCAGAGGGCAATACAAAGAACCATTTTTAATTGTTTTCATGTCAGGTAGATTCAGACACAGAACAATTTATTTTATTAAAACTGATGAGAACTTAAACCAAGGAAATGAAGTCTTTATGATATTTTATTAAAATGTAAATATTTCATAAACCTTGAGGAAAAAAATGTTCTTTTAAGAGCTCCTGCCAGTTAATTGCTGATTCCCAAACCATCATATCATACTGTATCTGATTATTTATTTCTCATCAATAAATTGATAACCAAATTGTATTGTTCCACAGACCCATTACTCCAAACAGCTACTAGTGTTTTACTAGAGGCATGCAAATTTTTTCAGCTTTGCCACAACCTTTTAAGAAGTAGCTTTCTTTTGTTCTATCAGGAAAGCCCTATCTACCTTGGACCAGTCACAGAATCTACTTCTAAGAGCTCAGGATAAATGGATCTTTAAAAATGGAAATAGACTTCAATAGCATATGACTTGCCCCTGAGTAAGAGCCATGGAAACAATCAGGAATACATTTTCTGACTTAGGTGGATCAGATTCAGAGGGAAAATAAAGTCTGAGATCACCAGCATTTTCAAATATCAGAGTTTGACAGCCACCCATCTCTTCATTTTCCTAAGAAACATTTCCTAAGAACCTCCTAAGCAGAAGGTGCTTACTGCTCCATCTTGCCATATTGTGCCTAGAGTTTCTCAGGGTTACCCTATCTGCTGTGAAGCAACATAAAAGGAGTGGTTCTTCCTGGATGGAATTTTCCAGTCTTCTACAATCTGCCCTTCTTTATAAAAGAGCACCACAGAAAGTGTAAAGACTGCAAACACATTGACTGCTTGGCCTCAGAAGATAGGCTCTTTCCCAGATGGAACCCCATGGCTTCCTCCTGCTTTACTCTGTCAGGGATGGCAAAGACTACCATCTGCTGCGCCTTTCAAAAGGGAGGTTCTGCCACTGCCCATCAGGCTCCAAGAGACCTGTTTCTAAGCCTGCCAATAGGTATCTGGCAACAGCAACTGTTTTCAGCACATCAGCGAGGTTTTTATAAATGTCAGTATGTCATGCAGTTGCTTTACTGGCCATGATAAATGTTGCTCAGAAAGATTCCCTTTAAATTTCCATCTATGCAAAAGAATGGGGATTCTCTTACTACCACTTCATATATATTTGGGGTGGAAAGAAGGAGATATCTCAGGGGATAATCTTCAAAGGCATCTATACCCCAGTGCTGGAGATGAAACAGAGCGACTCAGACATGTTAGGAAAGCACTCTGCCACTGAACTACACCCCTGTCCCAAGGGACCATATTTGAATCTTTTGTTTCTGTTCTTGTCTTCCAATTGCTTCTCTCTAAGTGTATTAGTGGACAGTGAGAAGAGTTACCCATTATCTAAATACTCCTGCAGAATGTAAGCCCAAGGCAAGTGGGAGACAGGCCCCACTTCCTCATTGCAGACTTAAAGGATCAAGCCATTCTGGAGGAGTGTGATTATGTGTAACTCACTAGACAGGATGAGGAAAAATGAACAAGGCATACAGACACTCTGAAATTATTCTCTGTGGTCACAATGGAATGGAAAGCCTGGGGGCTGCAGCAGGCCAATGTTAGGGAAAACAGAACCCATTAATGTGACAGTGGGTGGCCTTGGGGACAGAAGGCTTATGGGAGGGCAATCTTAGCAGTTTGATATTTTTCCCGCTGTATCTGTGTTGACCACCATTTATGAACATAAAAGTTACAGAGCTTTTCTGATGACTCAATGAACTACAACCTAACCCTCGCCTGGCCATAATCTTGCCAATAAATTCCTTCCTGATTTAATTAACTAGAGTCAGTTTTGGAGGTTGGTAACCAGAAATCCTTTCCTTAATGCTCTTTTTCCAAATTTAGGGAAACTAATACCATTAATAAACACATAGACATACAGCTACCACATCTTCAAAAATAAATACATTCAGAATCATTGTCAGTTCTGTTATAGTTTCTGCTATGTCTCTCCAGACACAAAGAAAATTCTTATATGTGTATATAACAAGGTACATAGTGTTGTTTGTATTTGTGTGTGTGTGTACAGGTGTGTGTGTATGTGTGTGTGCGCGCGCGCGCGTGCGCGCATGTGTGTATGTGTATGTGTGCATGTGTGTGCATGTGTGCGTATGTGTGTGTGCATGTGTGTGTATGTGTGCTCTCAAACCACCAACACAATATATTAGGCACAGTTTTATATTTACTTATGAAAGTACTAATCTTTTTGCCCTCTCAAATATAAATTTCATTCATCTAGGAAATATTAGTTAATAAAAGTAGCAATCCTCTAATGGATGCTTACTCTCTACTATACCGTATACCAAATATTCCATATGCATTATTTCTTTCAGAAAGCTATCCAACTCTCTATATACTGTTCTTGTTTCTATTTTTAACCAATGAAGAAAGCAAGAGCTCTGAGAGTTTGGGTGATTTGCCTGTGGTTGGCACAGCAAGCAGATGGCAAGGGTAATCTCCAGCTTTCTTGTTTTCAAAGGCTTAGCCACTCACAATGCTATGGGACTCCCATGATGCAAAGGTGGCTCCCTCAGCAGTCTTACTATTAGTGGAGGTGAGACATAAAGGGAAGATATGGACCCAGTTCTTAAGGTGTTTTGAAATGATAAGGAAAATGTTGGCTTGTGAAGATACTGCCTGGTAGAATGTGATCATGGCCACAAGAAAAGAAAAAGAGGTGGTCCATCGAGGGGATTTGCATCCCCCATTGGGTTTAAGTCTTCAAGGTGCACAGTGGGAAGCAAGGCCTGCTAGTGGAATAATAATATCCAGTCATTTTCAATTGGCCTAAATGAATGGAATAGGAAGATGTGATAAACAACATAAAGCTAAGCAAGCAAGTTGAGGCCAGATGGAGTTCAACAGGAGGGCAGAATAGCTGAGGTAAAAATTGGGAACAGAGCTCTTGCTGACCACGTAGAAGGTCCGGTCAGTCTTCAATTCCTGATGCTGCTGCCAAACAAACAAGCAGAGGAACAAACAAAGCCAAAGCAGTGTGCTATCTGAGCAGAAGAAGAGAGGATATAAATAAGAGAACTGAGGCAGAACACTAAAGATTAAGCAGTCAACAGGCATACAGACAGGTGCTTTCATTCACTACTGCATTCACTCAACAGCAATTTTTTTGGAGGTCTGGTACAGAGGATTAAATGCATGTTCAACAAGCCCTTTACCACTAACAAATATTTTCAGTCCTTCTTATTTTGAAACATTGTCTCACTATGCAGGCAAGGATCCCTCCCCAGTCCTGCCACAACCTCTGAATAGCTAGGATTACTAACCCAAGTTCAACTATTCTTTTATGACAAGAACTGATTTCCAAAAAGCATAGTCTCTGTCCCAAAGCAAAACCAAGTAAGTGGAAATAAACTTTGAAATCTAGGGGAAAAATTCTCTGAGTGCCTCCTAGCTACGGGTGTTCTCATCCCAGGGTTTCATTGTTGCCACAGATAAAGTATCCATAGTTGTGGTGGAATGGTATAGTCCAGAAGGAAATATTAAAGATAAATGACAAACATGCCAAGCATTCATGAATTATCACATAAGGACATTTATGATGACTATCTTAGGTAGGGTTACTGTTGCTGTGATGAAACACCATGACCAAGAGCAACTTTGGGAAGAAGGGGCTTATTTGGCTTATGCTTCCACATCCAGGAATCTTGAGGCAGGAGCTGATGCAAAAGCCATGGAGAGGTGCTGCTCACTGGCTTGCTCACCATGGCTACTGAGCCTGCTTTCTTAAAGAACCCAGGATCACCAGCCCAGGGGTGGTACCCCTCAGAATGAGCTGGGCCTTCCCCCATTGATTAAGAAAATGTCTTTATAAGCTTGCCTACAGTCCGTCTTACCGAGGCATTTTCTCGGTTGTTGTTCCCTCCTCTCAGATTACTATAGTGTGTTTCAAGCTAACATAAAAGTAGCTGGCACAATAGTTGATCAGATAGTGTGCAGTTTTATTGAAGTTAGAGGGATCCTCAAAAATCCTAAGCTCTTTGCTCTCCCATCATAACATTGGTGGCTTCGGTTTTCCTTTAGCTGGCCAATTCATGGGATCAAGATGGCTGCTAGAACTCTAGAAACCACATTGAAATGTAGGTGTCAAGGGGGAAAACAGAAGAGTTTGTTCTTTGCATAGTTTAAGAAGGAAAAATATCCAGAAACATCAGTCTTTCTTTTACCATCACACTGACCTGGACTTGACCCAGTCTAGGGACAATCTGCTAAGGTAAACACAGTTATCTTATCATCACTGGCCTGATCCTTCATATCAGTAAATGGCTTACAGTTTGGTGTGTAGTCAGATTCTTAACCACAAGGCAAAATAAATGACAGCTGGGTAGATAACTAGTAGCATCTGCCACAATGGGCATGACAATATATACACAAGGTGGCTTCAGATTGTGGCAATGTTAACTAGAAAAATGAAGCAGTAATGAGATAGATAGACTAACTCACACGAGTAATTTAATAGGATGAGCTGAGTGGTTCTCTATGTGGAAGAGACATCTGTATTTCAATGCTAAAAGCAAGCTGCATTAGCAGAAATGCTAGAGTAGTTGAACAGAATGAGAGGAACAATTGATTGGACAATGTCAGAGATAAAGGCAGGAGCTATATATAGTTGACCTTCAGTATCTATAGAGTAGCAAAATTAATTCATGCTAACTCAAATCTTTTATATAAATTGCTATAGTGTTGGCACAGAAGTCATATATATATATATATATATATATATCTTCAAATAATCTCTGCATTATTTATAATACCCCACACAATGTAATGGCATGTAAATAAGTATTATATTGTTTAGGAAATAAAGGTAAGATAAAATAGACTACATATGCTCAGTATGGATGCTAAGTTTACTTTTTTAAATGTCTTTTCTCCAGGGCTAATTAAATATATGGATGCAGAACCTGTGCTTAAGAAGGCCAACATAAAGCTGTGTAAGCCAAAATCGACAGTTTGGGTTTTTGTCATGGTCTGTGTTTTCCAACAAGAACATATGCTGAAGTCTTCACCCTTATACCTCAGAGTGTTAACTTACTTGAAAATAGAGATTTTACAAAGGTAATAAAATTAAAATGAAGTGGTGTTAGTCTATTATTACTAACATCTTTATTTTCAAGAAGATGAAGAAGGGAGGAGGAGGAGGAGGAGGAGGAGGAGGAGGAGGAGGAGGAAGAAGAAGAAGAAGAAGAAGAAGAAGAAGAAGAAGAAGAAGAAGAAGAAGAAGAAGAAGAAGAAGAAGAAGAAGAAGAAGAAGAAGAAGAAGAAGTAGTTAGATCAGGAGACAGAAATGCAGAAATGCAGAGAGGGGGGATGATGTGAAGACATATAGGGGCTGGATGGTCATATGAGTTGAGTGATGTAGCCACAAGCCAAAGAGTGCCAAAGATTACCAGCGAGCCTCAGAAATCTGAATCAACAGGGGAGGATCTCCCTTAGAGTTGCCAAAGTCAACATGGTTCTTCTGGCACAGTGACTTCAGACTTCTAGCTTCCAGAACTGCAAGACATTCTATTTCTATTGATTAAAACCATCCATTTTTGAGGTACTTCGATATAGTCATCCTAAAAAAACATATACAGTTTGTTTGCTTGTTTACAATTAAAGGAGAATTCATTTGTGGGCTGAAAAAAAATGATTTGTGTCTCCAGAAGATCCGTATGGCTCATGGGTAGAGATGAGTCATGAGTGGATACAGTGGGAAGAAGAAAGAAGCAATGAGTAGGGAGAAGCCATTGAAGTCTCCCAGTCAAATTTAGGTAATGGCTTTTACCAAAACTGAAGCATTAAAGTTAGAGTGAAATAGACAGATTTCAGACATGTTTTGGAATTAGAATGCAGAAAACTAGTTTCTGATTTGGATATTTGAGGTGATTTTTTTTTTAAAAAAAGAAGCTTCAAGAGTGATTCCTGCCCCATAGTGTACCGAAAGAAATATACAATTGGTAAGTATAGAGTTGCAATCATTACTTAGTTTAGAGCAGGCTCAACATGATATTATTCAAGGACACAGAAATTGAAATGTAGAACATAGAGAAGATGATTTGATATTCAAGAGTGATTTTTCAGGGACTACTTCAGAGCTCAAACTATGCATTGGAAGCCTGTATACCTAGGAAAAACATTTAAAGGGAGTGTCTGATGGGGTTCACCTTCATAAAGAAAGAATCCCACCAAGGGAGGGGTATGGATGTAGGGGAGAGCACTAGAACTCCATTCTATAATACTGAAAAGAAAAGGTCAAAGACAGAGAGGGAAAATGAAGGGGGAAAGTTGTTATGTTAAGAGAAAAGTGAGTTTTAGGGTGTGTGTGTGTGTGTGTGTGTGTGTGTGTGTGTGTGTGTACAACTAAATACAGGTGCCTAAGGAGTTCAGAAAAGGGTATCAAATTATCTACAGGCAGAGTTACAGGTGGCTGTGAGCCACGGGAAGTACGTAGTACTTGGAACTGAATTCAAGTCCTCTGCAAGAACAGCATGCATTGTTAAGTGCTGAGCCATCTAGCCAGGGCTGTTTTTGTTTTTAATCTTAAAATGCTGTTGACTGAAAGTAGACACATGGTTCTGTGGATTTAGATCTGTGCTTGGTAAATCCAGAGTTGACTGGAGAGTTTTGAAAATTCTGATGTTCAGAATTTAATCCAGGATAATTAAAAGAATTTGTGGAGTGGAACTGGGTGTATTTGTTTCCTTTCTTTCTTTCTTTCTTTCTTTCTTTCTTTCTTTCTTTCTTTCTTTCTTTCTTTCTTTCTTTCTTTCTTTCTTTCTTTCTCTCTTTTTCTCTGATTGTTTTTTAATTATATCTTTAGCTTGCTTAAAGGCAGTGGGTTTCTATATGGCCTTTTCATACATCCTATTCTTGGTTGATGTTAACACTACCCTCACCCCCTTTTTCCTTGAGTTGGGTCATTCTAAACAGCACAGGCTGGACTCAAACACATGACAATCCTTTGGTAATCCCTCCGTAGCACTGGGATTACAGGCATACACGACTGTGCCCAGAAATGTGGGTTTCTTTTATACTTTTCTCATAATGCTAACAGTATGACTCATTCATAATTTGAACCCCATTAAAATTGAAACACTGTTTAAAAAAGACTATGATAAGAAAATTTAGAAGAAAAGTCACTTATTAGGAAGAAATATTTATAAAAGGCACATTTCATGAGGGAATATATATATATATATATATACACACACACACACACACACACATATATTTCACTTAAGCAATAAAAAATTAACAATTAGAAATTAGCCAACTACCTGACAAGACATCACAGCCAAGTATATGCAAATATAGAAACTAATAATACTAAAAACAATCTACATCATATGTTGTTAGAGAACTGCCAATGAAAATGGCAATGAGAGGGCTGGGGACTACAGCTCAATGGTGAACAGTTGAGTGGTAAAGAGTCACATACCTTGTGGATATATAAAGCAGGAAGAAAAATCAAAAGGAAAGGAGGCACAGCAATAATAACATGATCCATATTATTAAATGATCAAAAAAGAAAAACAAAACCAAGTCATTGACAATAATGCATCACCAAATATTAGAGCAGACCTAGAGCATCATGAGCTCGCATTCACTGGTCCAGGCACTTTTGAATATAGTCTGATAATCGTATCCAAAACGAAACATAGTTTTACTGGACAATCCAGCAGTTATACTCTTTGATATTCATCAAATGATTTAAAAAACTTCAGGCACAAAACCTATCCCCATATACTCATAACAGTGTTATTTGTCATTGTCAAACTTAAATGCAATCAAAATCCTTTAGGGTTAAATGAATAAACAACAGTATATCCATATGCTGTCAACACTAGAAAGGAATGAGTATTTGTAGTAAGGTGCATTTTCCAATGTTGTAATTTAGCAAATCTAAATAAATTGGTACTTTATTATAAATAATATGATGCTTCTTTAAAGGCACTTACTCCATTCTGAGTTTCCTTTTGTGAAACAAGTTGTTACTGAGTCACATGGCTGGTTGATAGTTACCTTGACAATTGGCTGACAACCCATTGACAACTAAGTACCAATGTGTAAATGAGATTGTTAGTGCCAAAATTGACACCTAGAACTCCACTTAATTACTGGGGACTATAAAATCTCAGTACCTTTTGAATACTTCTCACTAATTGCACTCTCTGAGTATTCGCTCCTAATTGGCATTGGCCACTAACAACCTGTGGGAGTGAAGAAGTTCTTTATTTGTTTGGTGCTAACAATTAACACACATCATAATGTTGCCTTGACCTGGACAATTGCTGCCACGCCTTGATGGTACTTGATTGATCAATTGGTACTCTCTCCCTCTCCCTTTCCCTCTCCCTCTCCCTGTCCCTCTCCCTTTCCCTCTTCCTCTCCCTCTCTCTTTCCCTCTCCCTTTCCCTCTCCCTTTCCCTCCGCCTCCCTCTCTCCCTCAACCTCCCCCCCCCATGTTGTTCTGTTGTTTTTATGAATACACTGTTTATCTTCGGTTGTTCTTCTTTTTCATGCCTTATAGTAAACCAGTTAATTCAGGAATTATTTTTGTTGCACTTGACTTTTTGATCATAGAATTAAAAAAAAATTGGCCTCTCCTGGAAGAAATACAATGCTTGAAGTTAAAACTCTCAGTATGTATCAGGAACCTATCAGGTATCACATTAGGTAGTTCACAATGACATGTATCAAACCTTGAAAGATACTGAAATCCTTGAATGCACATTACTAAGTGAAAGGTGTCTCTCTGAAAAAGCACCATAGTATGTGTGTCTAATCCCATGCCAGTTTTCTATTGTCTCTACAGTTTTGCCTTTTCTCAATGGCATAGGATTGCAAGCTGGTACAACCACTCCTGAAATCAGTCTGGTGGTTCCGCAGAAAATTGGACATACCTGAGGACTATCTGAGGACCACTCCTGGGCATATACCCAGAGGATGCTCCTACATGTAATAAAGACATATGCTCCACTAAATTCATAGCAGCCCTGTTTATAATAGCCAGAAGCTGGAAACATCCCAGATGTCCCTCAACGGAGGAATGGATACAGAAAATGTGGTATATATACACAATGGAATACTATTCAGCAATTAAAAACAATTAATTCATGAAATTCTTAGAGGCAAATGGATGGAACTAGAAGATATTGTCCTGAATGAGATAACCCAATCACAAAAGAACACAAATGATATGCACTCACTAATAAGTGGATATTAGTCCAAAAACTCAGAATACTCAAGATACAATTTACAGACCACAGGAAGCTCAAGAAGGAAGAACAAAGTATATTTGAATATTTTGGTCCTTCTTAGAAGGGGAAACAAAATACCCATGGGAGGAGATGTAGAGACAAAGTGTGGAGCAGAGACTTAAGGAAAGGCCATCCAGAGACTGCCCCGCCTGGGGATCCATCCCATATACACTAGACATTATTGTGGATGCCAACAAGTGCTTGCTGACAGGAGCCTGATATAGCTGTCTGTCAGAGAATGACAAATACAGTGGGGGGAATACTCTCATCTAAGCACTGGACTGAGTACTGGGTCCCCAGTGGAGAAGCTAGAGAAATGACCCAAGGAACTGAAGGGGTTTGTAGCCCAGTAGGAGGAACAACAATATAAACCAACCAGTACCCCCAGAGCTCCCAGGGTCTAAACCACCAACCAAAGAGTACACTTAGAGGGACCCATGGCTCCAGCTGCATGTGTAGAAGAGGATGGACTTGTTGGACATCAATGAGAGGAGGGGCCCTTGGTCCTGTGAAGGCTCATTGCCCCAGTGTAGGGGAATGCTAAGACAGGGAAGCAGAAGTGGGTAGGTTGTAAGCAGGAGGATGGCAGATGGGATAGGGGGTTTTCAAAGGGGAAATCAGAAAAGGGGATAACATTTGAAATGTAAATAAAGAAAATATCTAATCAAAAAAAGAAAACAGAAAAAAAGAAAAGAACCATGGCTTCTAAAAGTTGTAAGGAAGGAGGGCTGAATAGACGGAATGCAGAGGTGATTCAGATCAAGGAACCTACTCCATGTGTTACTATAGATATCCATCTTTACGCACCTGAATATAATGGTGAGTGAATCTGTATAGCCCCATGGGATGAACAACATCAATAACAAATCCTAATGTAAACTGTGGACTCTGGGTGATAATACACCACTGTTGGGTGATCATTTATAATAACACTAAATCATTTGTCACTATAGTACTGATTGTGGGTAGCATATGAGAACTCTCTTTAGTTGCCACTCAGTTTTTCTGTAAATTAAAAATTGGTCTAAAAATATGGTCTTTGAAAAACAATAACAATAACCCAATAACATAACAAAGCATGCACATCTCCCATCTCTCTTAAGGTTACTGGACTATGGAGACTCCCTCAAGAAAACAAAACAATAATTCAGGTTGTTCCAAAGAGCAGATATTAGCCATTATATATGAACTCAGTGCATCAATTCAGTAAACAACCTCAGAGCATGCATTAGAGCTAAATTACTCGGCATGCACAAATTTTAATGAATAATGTCTCTTGGCATCTTCTCTACCATTTTATGAGCTCCATCAAAGTCCCGAGAAGACTTTTTCTTACAACATATTGCACATCTCATCAAAGGCATAAATCAGTATTTTGATTTAAAAAAAGATACTGAAAGGAAAACTACTCTGGGCTCTAAATTTCAGCATCTTTTGACCTTTGGAGAAATTGCTTTAAAGAGCAACATTGTTAGTATAATAGAAACATCAAGATTTTTATCTAGTTCTTCTTTTTCTAAATAGATTTTCTCAGAAATAGTCATGAAAGATCATAAATAACTTTATACACAGAACTAAAATGCTAGCATTCAAGGTAGTCCAAAGAACATTTGAGGGGAAAGGAGGACTTATATTTTTGCATAAATATATTTTATATATTTTTGAGGAGGAAACAGGTCCTCCAGAAATTTGTGCCATCTTGTTCTATTACAGTTCTAAAATTTGTCCTTATTTATTCAAGTGAGAAATTAAGTCAAGTGTAGGACTCTGCTCTACTGCTGAGGCCCTCCAGGTTAGCATTTATAGACTGTCATGTCCATTTCCTTGTGGTCTTATTTCTTAACCAATGAGATTTCTTCTCTTAGTCTTCAGGCTCTTATAGGATCCATTCTAATTCTGGCATCTCATTTTATTCAACACCTTAATTCTCTTCTCTACTAATATTCAAATGAGTGATTTTTTTCCCTAGTTTATGCTTCAAATATCGGTTAGCTCAATAAAAATTAATAACAATAACAACTTCTCAAGAAATCTTAATTTATATTTTCTATTGATACCTCTTACTGATGTATCAATTTGAATATTATATGTTTCTTTCACAGGGCTTCAAGTATTATTTGCATCCTTAATTCAGCTATATCAAAGTTGCCCAAGACTAAGAAGATCAATAGAGCTCTAGAATTTTGGTAAAGATAACTTATTCTAGAATGTTTTAATTATACAGAAGATTAATTTAAGAAGGTGGTATGCAGGTTACTTGAGACATTGAACCACCACTGCTTTAGCTATCAAGTGATATTGATTGTTCTGTACTTAACTAATATTCTTTGATGCCCATAAGGCAGGGGAAGAATGGCTTTCTCTGTAGAAGAAGACTAGGCTATTATAGTCAAATTTGATGTTTCAGCATTTGTATTTTGCTTATTTGTTTTTTGAGAGAAGGTCTCATGTAGCTCCAGTTCAACTCAAACTGACGGTATTAGTGAATCTGGCCTTGATATTCTGACCCTCCTGCTTCCATTCCTTAAGTACTGGGATTATAGGTGTAAACTAACCTTCCTAACTTGTTTCTTCTATTCTTTATGCAAAATAATAGAGTCCACTTTCAAGCCTTATTTCTCAAATTCTTAAGGAATATTCACTTCTTTTAGCATAAAATGTGATACTCAATTAGAAATAATTTTTAATTAACTTTAGTATCTCAAGATCACTATTATACTAGTAGATCAACAAATTCATATAAAATCAGTATGGCTAAATCTCACACAGACATATTATTCTTAGGCTTTACATTATTCTTAGGCTTTATCCCGATAGCTTATAATTAATATAGGGTCCTGCTTTTATGACACACTTCACTAGAAGGACAGATCACAAACCCAAAAACAATCTTTTCTGTGCTTCCATATGACAACTGCAAGCAAAGAAAATAGGCTAAGAACATACAAAGCAAAGGGAAGTGTTGTTTCAGATGGGTTGATCAGCACATGTACTTGCACAGAAGGAAGCAATATGAGTGGATACATGGGTGACACCAGAGAGCTCTTGTAAACGCAAAGAGACCATTCTAGGCAGAGGAAGCAATCTTGGAAGGCCAGAAAGCTTAGCAGATTCAATATCAAGAATGCAGACTACTATGGCTAAAACAAAGTGAATAAAAGCAAGGGGAAAATGTCAAGGGACAGATAAGCCTATGGTCATTTGGGGAATTAGAGTATATTGTCCTGTGATTAGAAGCCCTTGGGTAAAGTGAACTAGAGTATGACATGATTAATATTGACAATCACTTTAGGCCCTTTGTGTAAATAGGCACTGTGCTTTGAAGGCCAATGCAATACAATGTGGTAAAATTTTGGCTATGTCTCGAAAATGATATTCTTGTAGAAGTTGCTGGTAGATTGAATTTTTGAGTTAGGAGAAGAGATAGTGGAGATGGCAGTTAGCTTTTTGGTTTGAACAAATACTGTTTTCTTTTAATCAAAATAGGATGAATTAGAATGAGTACAATGAACTAGAAGTAGGCAACAGAGCCAAGAGCTTTGATTTGGACATAATGACATCTATTGTAAGATGGAGACAGATGTTTTGATGGCCGATAGATCAGATCTTCTGAACCAGTGTTCACAGCATCCATGCAAGCTCTCCATTGCTTCTTCCACTTGTAAGAAGCTTTACATCAGATGCCAGATTGAAAGAGTATTGGAAATTTGGTGACAATTTTTTTTTGTCACCAAAAAAAGCTTTTGTGCCGTATCATTAGGGGAAATCCAGGGCTCTTCCCTGATGTGATAAGAAGCCAGTATGTTATAGGAATATGACTCGAAGAGCAAGGTGTATAACTCAGTAGCAGAATGCTTGCATCTCCAGCATCACAGAAAAAAATAGGAATACAATTCAGTGATACTAGACTCCATTCCCATTTTGCCAGCCTTTTCTTTGGCTTAATTAGGGAATTGAATATAATAATGTTATAATATATCAGAACCTTATTCTGCTCAATTCCAACAGTTCCCTTTCCAATGCTGTGGAAGCAAAGAGAGGAGCTGACAACAGGATTTACCACATTGGTGATTATCACTGGAGAAGCACCAACCCCTATCCCAGCTGCTGTGCATGGAAGGCTGCGATCCAAGCCTCAGGGCTGACCAAGATTGATTGCCTTAAATACTAGCCTGGGCCAGTTTCTATGGAGATTAGCAGGAGGCCAATTCCATCTCTGCATGAGATAATTCATGGACAAATTAACACTTACTTCTTAGTGAAATCTTGGATTAGGCTAGAAGTGGTGGAGTGGTGAAATGTTGGATTCTGGAAAGATTCTGAATGTAAATTTCTTGAAGAACTTGCTAATGCTTTATGATACATGAGGAGGAAATGGGGAATCTGGAATGTATAGGCTTTTTTCCAAAACAACTGACTGAATCACATTTCTGTCTAGAGAAATAAGAAAAAAGTAAAGACATTTGTCACAAGGGTGAAGGTGAAATCAATAATTGTGAAAGGGCAGGCATTGTAGTGTACACATGTAATCCCAACAACTGGGAGCTGGAGACAGGAGAATTACAAATTCACACCCAACCTGGGCTATGTGGCATAGGTAGTAAGTTCAAAATTAGCCTAAGCTACATATAAGATTCAATCAGAAAAAAAAAAAGAATTCTGATTGGAAAATGCCTACCACATACTCAAGTGGGCGAGTAGATGGAACTCAGGGGTTTCCAGGTGAGACTAGGCTGCAGATACCTGTGAGGGTATCATCAACCTGGTAGATGCCTTTGGGAGCTCTGAAAGTAGATAATTTCAAGAACAACTATAAAAGAGAAAAGGGACACAAATTGGCCTCATTCCAGATTGCATCAATTAATATTCAATAGTCTTGAGCACGGCTTCTTCCATTACAGGCAGAATGGAAGAAACATGCAAGCACCATGTAACCTCAGAATAATACCTATGATTTACTAAATGAGGCAGGCCTATGAAAGACCTTGGTCATGTCCCAAGGCAATGGTGGAATATTTCCACACTCTCATATATCAGTGATGATGAGTACATAAATATTAAAAGCACAAGTTTCTTCCCTCTCTCCATTAAAGAGAACGGTATGCCAGCTCAGAAAGAAATTGACAAAAGTCCATATTTTGCTTACTGTTTCAAAGATTCCAAATAAAATTATGTAACCATTCCAAAGCTTTTTGGAGAAAAGCTCCTTATTTAATGATGTATTTTATCTTATCTTCCATACAGCTATCATTTACTCTTCTAAAGCCAAAGAATTGTTAAATTATTGAGAACTTTACATCATGTGCTTTATTTTTTGGCTTCAAGTCAAATATTCTCAGACTAGTACTTCAGAAAAAGAGCAATGACTGAGAGAGGAGAGCTTTAAGGGCATTTGAAAACACTGTTAGTTTTGGGGCATAAGCCCAGAAATTGGTTATGGCCTAAGCTAAATGAAGTAAATATTAAATAATGATTCATGAAACAGCATTACAAACCACAAAGTATTGGTCAGTAGGAATCAAATGCTGGAAATAATCCAGATATCCCTCAATGGAGGAATGGATACAGAAAATGTGGTATATTTGCACAATGGAATACTACTCAGCAATTAAAAACAATGAATTCATGAAATTTTTAGGCAAATGGTTGGAACTGAAAATATCATCCTAAGTGAGGTAACCCAATCACAAAAGAATACACATGGAATGCAGTCACTGATAAGTGGATATTAATTAGCCCAGAAGCTCTGAATAGTCAAGACACAATTAGCATATCAAATGATTCCCATGAAGAAGGGAGGAGAGGGCCCTGGTCCTGGAAAGGCTTGATCCAGCATTGTAGGAGATTACCAGGACAGAGAAATGGGAGGGGTTGATTGGGGAATGGGTGAAGAGAAGAGGGCTTGTGGGACATATGGGGAGGGGGGAACTGGAAAAGGGAAAAGCATTTGGAATTTAAACAAAGAATATAGAAAAAAAGAAAGAAAACTTCCAACTGTATAGAATAGAAACTTGGTGGCTTGGGAGAACAGCTCAGTGGCACAGCTCATTTTTACTATGTGCAAGGTCCAAGCTCCAAAATAATTAACTAGATAGATAAAGTAATTAATTAATTTAATTAAGTAGGGAACCATTTAGGTCCCTCCTTATTTTAGTTTATTTCCTGCACCTGTGCCAATGAAAATTACTCTACGGTTTCTGTATTTTGATTTTAGCGACAAGTTCTCCTATACCTTAGGTTGGCTCAACGCCCTCTGTAGATGATGTTGCCATAGAACTTCGTATCCTCCTGCCTCCATTTCTTAAGTGCCAAGATTACAGGAATTTACTACCATGTCCACCTAAAATCCCATTCTTATAGGAAATAAAGACCCTCAAATTCAATATATTAAACTTTAAAATCTGTCAGGACCAATATGTGGATGAGAATATCTATGAAATTTCTGGAAAAAAATAATGTTGCTCACTCAATAGCTATCTATTCTTCATTATTGGTGAGACAATATAACTAATTCTTGCCATTGGGCTGAAAAGGTGTCACTTCCAGATGAAATTGTTCACAAACTCTCTAGCTGTCTCTTATCACACTTGGGTAATTTGGAAGTCATATATGAGGATAGTGGCACCACAACATGGAAGCAGCCTAAACCATTGAATCTCTATGTGGAAGAATGTAATTATCTGTAGAGATGAATGACCCACCAACAGTGCTCATGTGTATGTGAAGTAAGTCTTTGTTGCACAAAACAACAGAAACTTGAGATTTTTTTATTGTGACATTAGCTATTTACCTACTATCACAGCATTGAAGCACTTAAAAATGGTACTTAACATATTGTGAAACCTGTCTCATTAGGCGATTTGGTTTTTGTGCAACATGAACTTACAAAAAACTAAGATAACCAGTGTCATGATGTGATACTATGTTGTGAAACCACTGTCATATTATTGGTCTATCTTTGACTATTAGTCTTGGAGGTGTATGGGCATACTCTAATAATAAAATATGAGTTTACAATATACAATACTATATATAATAATAAAATATGAGGCAATAATTATTCAATAGATATTACTAAAGAGGATGATGAAATATAAGTGGGTTCATAAATAGAACCCACTGTGTGTGTCTGGAAATCTAGTATATGGTAATTATGTCTTAAATCGACAAGGAAGAGTGAATTACTAGTGCACATCTCAGGAAATTAGCCACTAACCTAGTGTTCAAAATGACAATGGCAATTTAGTGTCTCTTGTGGATTCTATGGGTTAGGATCTCACAAAGAACACACTATAAACAGGTGGTATCTACACAATAATGTCTAGGTTTTATCTAAGACACAACAAAGGTTTGGAGCTGGAATTCTCAGAAGGTTTGTCCATTCATATATCTGCTAGGTAGTTCTTCCAGGGAACATCAGCTGGAATATGTCC
The DNA here is from genome assembly GCF_947179515.1 of Apodemus sylvaticus. NCBI lineage: Eukaryota > Metazoa > Chordata > Mammalia > Rodentia > Muridae > Apodemus > Apodemus sylvaticus. Next base: position 4,357,268 of record NC_067495.1, on the reverse strand, counting down.
ATGTGGCTTCTACATATTCTTGATACCCTCACAACATGGTGTCTCAGTTTTAAATATAAATGCAGTGTGTTTGTGTGTGTGTGTGTGTGTGTGTGTGAGAGAGAGAGAGAGAGAGAGAGAGAGAGAGAGAGACAGAGACAGACAGAGACAGAGAGAGACAGAGAGACAGAGAGAAAGAGAGAGAGTATGTGTGTTATAGGGATCCATTTGTGACCTCAGAAGTCATCCAGTAATACTTTAGGCATATTCTATCAATTAAAGCAATTACAAAAGTCCATTTAGGTTTAAGAGAAGGAAACAGATGCTATCTCTCAGTAGAGAACTGTCACCATCATAATGTAAGAAAAGCATGAAGAATCAACATGTTGGTGCATGTCTACATTTCTAATACTTGGGAGGTAGAAGCAAGAGGTTCAGAAATTCAAACTCATCCTCAGCTATGTAGCACTTTAGGGTGTGCCTGGCTTAACCTTGTCTCAAAATTAGGGGAGCAATATATGCACTCATCTTTGATAATTCAATCTTAAATATGTGATTTGTTTCTTAAGGTTCTGATACTATGTTTGAACAAGACAAATGAATGCTTCCTTACCATGGAAATGAGAATAAAAAATACTTTAGTATGTGTGTCTTGAGTCTTGAATGAAACAGGAAATATGAATAAGCTTTATTAGAATTAAAGCTTTCTGGTTTTGGAGACTTTCTTTAAATTATATTTTAGCATATAGCTAATTTACACTTCTGTTATTTTACTGCGTTTTCTGTTATTGCTGGAAATAATGTATTTTGTGTCCTTTACTGAGTTATTTTTAGTGATCAAAGCCTTGAAAACTCCTAGGCAAAGGGCATTCTGAATCTGTTACAAAGAGAAAACTTTAGATTTTCATTTCTCTCATGTCTATACAATACAGATGAAAAATCATTTTGAGCAAACCTTACTCTCATCCATCTTTTTCCCAGACCTCAGGTCAAAGCAGAAATAATATAGCTGTTTGTGTTCCGGTCTGCACCTTGTTAGGTGGCTTCTTGGTTTTCAAAGAAGGATGCCAATTCTATCACTAAGCCACTTGCCACCTACCAAAGCAGTCTAGGACTGGTGAATTAATTGTTAAAAGTCATCAGAGAGAGTAATCTTGAAAATTCTGAAACCAAGTTTGTTTGTTTTAATTTAGTGTCTACCTGAAATAAAGTCAATTAGAGAAGGTGATTTAACAGCTAGAGAAACCACCTTGAACTCAGTAATGCCATTGTTCTGCTTAGGACCCCTTGGATCTCCTTTAGCAACATGAACCCATTCCAAATTCTGTAGCTGTATTAGGTGGAACTCACTAAAGTCTATAAGAGCCACTTTGCTCACAGGCTCTGGAGCAGGAAGTACCAGGGGTTAAGCTCACCAACGCCACACCATTAGATCTTACAATTCTTAGACAATAATGTATGGGTATCGAACCATAAAATATAGTTCCCTCATCACAAGTCAGGAGAAACCAAGGTATAATTTATCCTTCTTAAAAGGCAAAGCTACAATAGATTTATATATAGTTTCAACTGGCTTTTAACTGCAATTCACAAATCAAGATAGCCTTCAATTCTACAAAATAACATGAAATTTCTCACTGGGTGATAGCACAGCAGTGGGCTTTTCTACAGTGCAAACTAAAACAAATTATTATGGGAAACAAAGCTTATTCGCATGAAACATATCAAGGTTCTATTCAGAAAAGCCAAAGCCAAGGGATTTTCCTATCATTCTGCTAAAACAGATTGATTTCAGAGCTTTGCTATACATCCTACCCCCATAGAAGCCCTTCTATGCAAGCCTGAACTCCTGACTTAGATTACTGGAATCCATGTGTATTAACTGGGATTCTCTGAAGAAACAGAACTTATAGAATGAATGTATATATTATTTTTTATTAGAATGACTGATATAATCTGGTATTGTTATTTCAACAATGTCTGTCTCACACTGAAGAGAAAAAAGATCCTACAGTTGTTCAGACTTCTAGGATGAATGTCTCAGTAGTCCTATTCTAGATCTGCAGATCTGGAGGATTTCTTGGGAGCAACTGGCATTCAGTCTGCACTGGAAGCTCAGAGAAGCTGGTTCTAATATTATTGAAGGAACACAGCAACAACAGGATAGATGAACTTGCCAGCAAAACTGAAGGCAAATAGGCAAAAAGATATTTTGGGTAGGTCTTTGTACTTCAAATAATCTGACCAAGGAAGTTCCTAAAACCCAATAGTTAGCTTGATATAGTTGTCTCCTGAGAGGCTCTGTCAGAGTCTGAAATGAACAGAGGTGGATGCTTGCCGTCAACCATTGGACTGAGTGTGGGGTCCCTGATGGAAGAGTTGGAGAAGGGACTTAAGGAGCTGAGGGGGTTTGAAGCCCCATGGAGGGAACACTAGTATCAAAAAGCCAGAATCCCCAGAGCTCCCAGGGACTGGACCACCAACCAAAGACTGCTCAAGGAGTAACCCATGGTGCTGGCCACATATGTGGCAGAGTATGGGACATCGGTGAGAGGAGAGGCCCTTGGGCCTGAGGAGGTTCAATGCCCCAGTGTAGGGGAATGCCAGGGCAGGAGCACAGGTATGGGTATATGGGTGGGGGAGCACCCTCAAGAGGCAGGGGGAGGGGAGAGGGGGAAGAGGGTCTCTGGAGGAGAGACATGAAAAGGAGATAACATTTGAAATGTAAATAAAGAAAATATCCAATAAAAGAAAAAAAGGGAACAAAAAAGAGCATGTTAAATTACATAATTACATATGCAGAGGACCTAAGTTTGGTTCCCAGAACACATGTTGGCTCACAATTACCTGTAACTCTAGCTCCAAGGATAGCAATGATGCCTCTGACAAGTACCAGTACTTAATATACAGAGATTTACATATACAATTAGATTTAAAACTTCCAAGTACACTTGGAATACAGTACTCAGGAGGTAGAGACAGGCAGTTTTCTACATAGGAAGTTTTAGTCTAACCAGTGCCCTGTCTGAAAGAAGCAAACAAAGATTTTCTTGAGAAGGCTCAGTAGGTTGCATTTTTAGTTGGAGCCAGTTAACTTGACAACCAAGATTAGCTACTATACCATATAAAGGTGGAAGGAGAAAACTAATTCCACAATTCTGTCTGACCTTTGACCATAATGTGTATACAATGGTATGCAGACAAAAACACACAGACACAGACACACACACACACACAGAAACACACACACACACACACACACACACAAATGGAGAGGGAGGGAGAGAGAGAGAGAGAGAGAGAGAGAGAGAGAGAGAGACCAAATTTTAAAATATAAGCTATGTTAAGAAAGACAATTACTCCTAAATGTGGAATCTGAAATACAAACATGAAAGTAGAAGAAGGAATCTTAAGAAAGATGAAAAGGAAGGAGGGTGTATAAAACAGAATGATGACAAGGAGTGAATATGATGAAAATACTTTATATACATGTATATAGCTGCCACAATGAACTCCATTATTTTAAACAATTAATGTATGTATACTCATAATAAAACAAGTATCATTTAATTCACAAAACGAACAAAAATTACCAATGATCTTAAGAAAAGAGCAAAATAGATTCAGGGCCTGAGCAGCTAGGCTAGCCTTGTGTGCACCAACCCAGTTCGGCTGCCCAGCAGAGTGATCAGCACTCGGGAAAGGTCCCGCAGCATACACCTTCAGCACTCCCTGAAGGAGCATACTGGCACCATCTGGTTCACAGACACAATCTGGGGCAAGGCACACGGGCACCAAAGAGGAGGACAGCACACCAACAATCTGCAACAGGGGAAACCCAGCCATCCAGTGTTGTGGAAATAGCCCTAGAGCCTCTCAGGAGGCTCAAACACCAGCCAGAGACAAGACCAACTAACGCTAGAGAACAAGATGGCAAAGGGCAAACACAGGAACGCTTCTAACAGAAATCTAGGCAATATGGCAGCGTCTGAACCAAACTCTCCAACATCAGCAAGTCCTGGTTATGCCAATATACCAGAGAAACAAGATTTGGATTTAAAATCACTGGTCATGATGGTGCTAGAAGAACACAAAAAGGACATAAATGAATCTCTTAAAGAAATACAGGGGAACATGAACAAGTTAGAAACCCGTATAATGGAAACACAAAAATCACTTAAAGAAATTCAGGAGAATAAGGCTGAAGAGATAGAAGTCAATAAAGAAGAAATGAAAAAAAAAACCTTAAAGAAATGCAGGAGAACTTGAGTCAACAGGCAGAAGTCATGAAAGAGAAAACACAAAAATCTCTTAAAGAATTAAAGGAAAACACAAACAAAGAAATGATGGAACTGAGCAAAACCATCCTGGATCTAAAAACAGAAGTAGAAACAACTAAGAAATCACAAAGGGAGACAACTTTGGAGATAGAAAACCTTGAGAAGAAATCAGGGGCCATAGATGCAAATATCAACAAAAAAATGCAAGAGATGGATGAAAGAATCTCAGATGCTGAAGATACCATAGAAACCATTGACTCAACAGTCAAAGAAAATGCAAAATGCAAAAAGCTTGTATCCCAGAACATCCAGGAAATCTAGGACACAATGAGAAGACCAAACCTAAGGATTATAGGTATAAATGAGAGTGAAGATTTATAACTTAAAAGGCCAGCAAATATCTTCAATAAAATTATGGAAGAAAACTTCCCTAACCTAAAGAGAGAGATGCCCATGAATATACGAGAAGCCTACAGAACTCCAAACAGACTGGACCTGAGCAGAAATACCTCCTGTCACATAATAATCAAAACCTCAAATGCACTAAACAAAGAAAGAATATTAAAGGCAGTAAGAGAAAAAGGCCAAGTAACATATAAAGGAAGACCTATCAGAATCACACCAGACTTCTCACCTGAGACCATGAAAGCTAGAAGATCCTGGGCAGATCTCATGCAGACTCTAAGAGAACACAAGTGTCAGCCAAGACTACTATACCCAGCAAAATTCTCATTCACCATAGATGGAGAAACCAAGCTATTCCATGACAAAACCAAATTTACACAATATCTTTCCACAAACCCAGCTCTGCAAAGAATAATAGGAGGAAAACTCCAATACAAGGAGGGAAACTACACCCTGGAAAAAGCAACATAGTAACCTTCTTTCATCCAACCCAAAAGAAGATAACCACTCAAATATAAAAATAACATCAAAAATGACAGGAAGTAATAATCACTATTCCTTAATATCTCTTAACATCAATGGTCTCAATTCCCCAATAAAAAAACATAGACTAACAGACTAGATAAGGAAACAGGATGCTACATTTTGCTGCATACAGGAGACACACGTCAGTGTCAAAAACAAAAACTTTTACTACCTTAGAGTAAAAGGCTGGAAGACAATTTTACAAGCCAATGGTCTCGGGAAACGAGCCAGAGTAGCCATTCTAATATCAGATAAAATGGACTTTCAACCTAAAGTCATCAAAAGAGACACAGAAGGACACTTCTTGCTGGTCAAAGGAAAAAATCCATCAAGAAGACCTTTCAATTCTGAACATCTATGTGCCAAATGCAAGGGCACCCTCATTCGTAAAAGAAATTTTACTAAAGCTCAAAGCACACATTGCACCTAACACAATAATTGTGGGGGACTTCAATACTCCACTCTCCTCAATGGACGGATCAGGAAAACAGAAACTAAACAGGGACACAGTAAAACTAATTGAAGCTTTGGACCAATTGGATTTGACTGATATTTATAGAACATTTCACCCTAAAGCAAAAGAATATACTTTTTTTCTCAGCACCTCATGGTACCTTCTCCAAAATCGACCATATAATTGGTCACAAGACAGACTTCAAAAAATATAAGAAGATCGAACTAATCCCATGCCTCCTATCAGATTACTATGGAGTAAAAGTGGTCTTCAATAGCAACAAAAACAACAGAAAGCCCACATACACATGGAGGCTGAACAATACTCTACTCAATGACACCTTGGCCAAAGAAGAAATAAAGAAAGAAATAAGAGACTTTTTAGAATTTAATGAAAATGAAGGCACAACATATCCAAATCTTTGGGACACAATGAAAGCAGTGCTAAGAGGAAAACTCACAGCCCTGAGTGCCTCAAAAAAAAAAAAATGGAGAGAGCATACACTAACAGCTTAAGGACACACCTGAAAGCCCTGGAACAAAAGGAAGCCAATTCACCCAGGAGGAGTAGAAGACTGGAAATCATCAAACTCAGGGCTGAAATCAATCAAGTGGAAACAAAGAAAACCATACAAAGAATCAACGAATCCAGGAGCTGGTTCTTTGAGAAAATCAACAAGATAGATAAACCCTTAGCCAGACTGACCAAAGGGCACAGAGACAGTATCCAAATTAACAAACTTAGAAATGAAAAGGGGGATATAACAACAGAAACTGAGGAAATCCAAAATATCATCAGATCCTACTACAAAAGCCTATACTCAACACAACTGGAGAATCTGCAGGAAATGGACAATTTCCTAGACAGATACCAAATACCAAAATTAAATCAGGACCAAATAGATCATCTAAACAGTCCCATAACCCCTAAAGAAATAGAAGGGGTCATAGAAAGTCTTCCAACCAAAAAAAAGTACAGGACCAGATGGTTTCAGTGCAGAATTCTATCAGACCTTCAAAGAAGACCTAACACCAATACTCTTTAAACTATTCCACAAAATAGAAACAGAAGGAACCCTACCCAATTCCTTCTAAAAAGCCACAATTACGCTGATACCAAAACCACACAAAGATCCAACAAAGAAAGAGAACTTCAGGCCAATTTACCTTATGAACATCGATGCAAAAATACTCAATAAAATTCTTGCCAACCCTAGGATGTAGAGAAAGAGGAACACTCCTCCACTGTTGGTGGGGTTGCAAATTGGTACAACCACTCTGGAAATCAGTCTGGCGGTTCCTCCAAAAACTGGGTACCTCACTTCCAGAAGATCCTGCTATACCACTCCTGGGCATATACCCAGGAGATTCTCCAGCATGTAATAAGGATACATGTTCCACTATGTTCATAGCAGCCCTATTTATAATTGCCAGAAGCTGGAAAGAACCCAGGTATCCCTCAACAGAAGAGTGGATGCAAAAAAAATGTGGTATATATACACAATGGAGTACTATTCAGCCATTAGAAACAATGAATTCATGAAGTTCTTAGGCAAATGGATGGAGCTGGAGAACATCATACTAAGTGAGGTAACCCAGAGTCAAAAGATGAATCATGGTATGCACTCACTAATACGTAGATATTAACCTAGAAAGCTGGAATACCCAAAACACAATCCACACATCAAATGAGATACAAGAAGAACGGAGGAGTGGCCCCTTGTTCTGGAAAGACTCAGTGAAGCAGATAGGGCAAAATCAGAACAGGGAAGTCGAAAGGGTTGGGTGGGAAAACAGGGGGAGGGAAGGGGGATGATGGGACTTTCGGGGAGTGGGGGTCTAGAAAAGGGGGAATCATTTGAAATATAAATAAAAATATATCAAATAAAAAATTGAATATAAAAAAAATTCTTGCCAACCGAATCCAAGAACACATAGAAACGATCATTCACCACGATCAAATAGGCTTTATCCCAGGGATGCAGGGTTGGTTCAATATACAGAAATCCATCAATGCAATCCACTACATAAACAAACTCAAAGAAAAAAACACATGGTCATTTCATTGGATGCTGAAAAAGCATTTGACAAAATTCAGCATCCTTTCATGCTTAAAGTCTTGGAAAGAACAGGAATTCAAGGCCCTTACCGAAACATAGTAAAAGCAATATACAGCAAGTCAGTAGCCAGCATCAAACTAAATGGAGAGAAACTTGAAGCAATCCCACTAAAATCCGGGACTAGACAGGGCTGCCCACTTTCTCCATATCTTTTCAATATTGTACTTGAGGTACTAGCTCGGGCAACTAGACAACATAAGGAGGTTGAAGGGATACAAATTGGAAAGGAAGAAGTCAAACTATCATTATTTGCAGAGGATATGATAGTCTACATAAGTGACCCAAAAAACTCCACTAGAGACTTCCTACAGCTGATAAACAACTTCAGTAAAGTGGCAGGGTATAAAATCAACTCAAGCAAATCAGTAGCCTTTCTATACTCAAAGGATAAGCAGGCTGAGAAAGAAATTAGGGAAATGACACCCTTCACAATAGCCTCAAACAGTATAAAGTACCTTGGGGTGACTCTTACCAAACATGTGAAAGATCTGTATGACAAGAACTTCAAGACTCTGAAGAAGGAAATGGAAGAAGACCTCAAAAAATGGAAAAACCTCCCATGCTCATGGATCAGCAGGATTAATACACTTAAAATGGCCATTTTGCTAAAAGAAATTTACAGTTTCAACGCAATACCCATCAAAATCCCAACTCAATTCTTCACAGAGTTAGAAAGAGAAATTATCAAATTCATCTGGAATAACAAAAAATCCAGGAAAGCTAAAACTATTCTCAACAACAAAAGAAATTCTGGGGGAATCAGTATCCCTGACCTCAAACAATACTACAGAGCAATAGTGTTAAAAACTGCATGGTATTGGTACAGTGACAGACAGGAGGATCAATGGAACAGGATTGAAGATCCAGAAATGAACCCACACACCTATGGCCACTTGATCCTCGACAAAGAGGCTGAAAACATCCAATGGAAAAAAGATAGCCTTTTCAACAAATGGTGCTGGTTCAACTGGAGGTCAGCATGCAGAAGAATGCGAATTGATCCATCCTTGTCTCCTTGTACTAAGCTCAAATCCAAATGGATCAAGGACCTCCACATAAAGCCAGACACTCTGAAGCTAATAGAAAAGAAACTGGGGAAGACCCTTGAGGACATCGGTACAGGGAGAAAGTTTCTGAACAGAACACCAATAGCGTATGCTCTAAGAGCAAGAATTGACAAATGGGACCTCATAAAATTACAAAGTTTCTGTAAGGCAAAGGACACCATCAAGAGGACAAATCGGCAACCAACAAATTGGGAAAAGATCTTCACCAATCCTACATCAGATAGAGGGCTAATATCCAATATATATAAAGAACTCAAGAAGTTAGACTCCAGAAAACCAAACAACCCTATTAAAAAATGGGGTACAGAGTTAAACAAAGAATTCTCACCTGAAGAACTTCGGATGGCGGAGAAGCATCTTAAAAAATGCTCAACTTCATTAGTCATTAGGGAAATGCAAATCAAAACAACCCTAAGATTTCATCTTACACCAGTCAGAATGGCTAAGATTAAAAATTCAGGAGACAGCAGGTGTTGGAGAGGGTGTGGAGAAGAGGATCACTCCTCCACTGCTGGTGGGGTTGCAAATTGGTACAACCACTCTGGAAATCAGTCTGGCGGTTCCTCCGAAAACTGGGTACCTCACTTCCAGAAGATCCTGCTATACCACTCCTGGGCATATACCCAGAAGACTCCCCACCATGTAATAAGGATACATGTTCTACTATGTTCATAGCAGCCCCATTTATAATTGCCAGATGCTGGAAAGAACCCAGGTATCCCTCAACAGAAGAGTGGATGCAAAAAAGTGGTATATCTACACAATGGAGTACTATTCAGCCATTAGAAACAATGAATTCATGAAATTCTTAGGCAAATGGATGGAGCTAGAGAATATCATACTCAGTGAGGTAACCCAGACTCAAAAGGTGAATCATGGTATGCACTCACTAATAAGTGGATATTAACCTAGAAAACTGGAATACCCAAAACATAATCCACACATCAAATGAGGTACAAGAAGAAAGGAGGAGTGGCCCCTGGTTCTGGAAAGACTCAGTGAAACAGTATTCAGCAAAACCAGAACGGGGAAGTGGGAAGGGGTGGATGGGAGGACAGGGGAAGAGAAGGGGGCTTACGGGACTTTCGGGGAGTGGGGGGGGCTAGAAAAGGGGAAATCATTTGAAATGTAAATAAATTATTTCGAATAAAAAAAATTAAAAAAAAAAGAAATCCAGGGTTAGGGAGAAATAAGCTAGTTCTAAAAACCAAGAGTGAAATAAACCTAAGTGGTACCTTTGAAGATGCCCTAGGGTCCTCTGAAGTTTCCACTCATTCTATCTATCATCTACCTATCTATCTATCTATCTATCTATCTATCTATCTATCTCCCACACTCCCTCCCTCTCTCTCTCTCTATCTATCTATCTATCTATCTATCTATCTATCTATCTATCTATCTATCTACCTATCGATTTTTCAGTGGCAGGTATATGAACATAGAGTCTGCTGATGCATTTATCAGCCATGTGTACTGAATCTTTTTAAAAGATATATTTTACTGTTTTGTGTGTGTGTGTGTGTGTGTGTGTGTGTGTGTGTAAGTTCACATGAATGTAAATACCCTCATCATCTAGAAGTTAGCATTGGATCCTCTAGAACTGAAGTTACAGGTGGTTGCAAGCTGGATACTGGGAATTAAACTTGAGTCCTCTGCAACAGCAGCATGTACACTCAAACACTAAACAACCTCTCCAGCCCATGTACTCCATGAAAAAGTATCTGTTAGGTTCATCTGCCCATTTATTAGCAGGAGTATTTATTCTTTATTTCCAGCTCAGTGGTAGAAATTCTGTTTAATCCTGATAGGGAGGGAGGGAGAAGAGCGTGGGAGGGAGGAACAGAGGGATGGGGGGTGGGGAATATAGTCACTGATAAGTGGTTATTAGCCAAAAAATCAGAATACCCATGATACAACTCACAGGCCATAGGAAGTTTAACAAGAAGGAAGTCCCAAGTGTGGAAAACTAACTCAAACCCACTCAGAAGAGGGAACAAATTTATCATGGAAGGCAGAGTGAGGGAGAAACCTGGGTGGGAGAGGGGAGAGGGAAGATGGGAGGGAGAGGGAAAAGGGGGTAGAATCAGGTATGGGGAGAGACAGGTGAGAAGTCCAGAGGGCCAGGAGAATGAATTGAAATATGCAGCAGTGTGGAGTGGGAAGCAGAGAATCTCTAGAAAAGCTCAGGGACCTGGGATGAGAGAAGCTACCAGGACTCAATGGTGATGACATTAGCCAAAAGGACCAATAGTGGGGAGATGGAACCTGAAGAAATCCCCTCCAGTAGATAGAAATGGCCCCCAGTTAAGGCAGGGGACCACCCATCCATGTTCAAAAATTTTGACCCAGAATTGTTTCAGTCTTAAGGAAATGCATAGACAAAAGTGGAGCAGAGACTGAAAAAAGACCACCCGGTGATCGTCCCAACTTCCATGCTCCTATACCTAACCATGACTCTGTTACTAAAGCCATATTGTACTTGTAGACAGGAACCCAGCAGGGATGTCCTCTGAGAGGTTCTACCAGCAGTTGACTGAGACAGATGCAGATTCTTATAGCCAACCATTAGATTGAGGTAGGGAAATCCTATGGAAAGGTTAGGGGAAGTACTGAAGGAGCTGAAGGGGATGACAACCCCATAGGAATAAAAACAGTGTCAACTAACCTGGACTCCTCAGAGCTCCCAGAAACTAAGTCACCATCCGTGCCCCCCTGCCTCCCCTGTCCGCACTTGGGTAAAAGAGCCTTATCTAGCCTCAGTGGGAGAGGCAGTGCTTAATTCTATTGAAACTGGATCCTCCAGGGAAGAGAGCTGTTGGTGTAAGTGAGGTCGGGGTGGCTGTGTGTGGGGGGTAGGGTCAGGGAGATGGGGATGGGATGTTGAATTCAGGGAAGGGGTACCAGGAAGCAGGGCAACTTATAGAATGCAAGTCAATAAAATAATTAAAACAGAAAAAGAGTATATTTCATAGCACTTGTTCTCTGAATTTTCCTTTATCTCCTTCATAAAAGCTCCCTATTTACGGATTTTTTTTAAAGTTTTGTCATTCCCCGATCCGATCCTGTTGAATACCTTAAGGCAAGACTGTTGTTACCAGGGCAGCTCGCAGCGTAAGGAAAGCAATCTAGAAAGACTGTGATGACCCCATGATTGTACATGAATGGAAGTTTGTACCTGGGAACATCTCCAAAAATAAGTAGTCATTCTTTGAAGTCAGTGATGTCCTGAAAGAGCCATTGCCTATCATGTCCAAGGTCCTGAGCGAGACCTCCAGCATAATAAATAAGTTGCAAGATAAATATCACCCATTAATCAACTGAGTTCAGCTCACACACTATATTATTCATGATACTTTTCTGCCATTGTGGATTTACCTCCTGTCTTACTCTGGGTTCTTTCTTTATTATCCTACAAAGCGGTTAGCTAATTCTGAGATGGGTAAGCACTTAGCTCAGCCCTGACAGTGTCCTGTTACTTACAGAACAAATTTTATGCCTCTCACTAAGTCCCTGAAATGCTTATTTGCGAGCAGCAAGTGTCCACCACACAGTGACTTCAGAATCAATAACACTTATGAGTCTCTTACCTATCAAACTGATCACTCAGCAAATAAATTATATTTTGCCTTTGAAGATATAGATTCTTATAACACATGCTTTTGAGCACATTTCTGTATTTGCTTTATAAATAGCATAAAGATAAGCTTTAAATGGCTTTGCGACATTGAGTTTAGATAAAGTAATGCTCATATAAAAAATAACCAGTTCTTTTTCTCTTCAAATAAGTAAGAACATAATCTTTAAACAGAAGAAAAACTGACTTGAAAATATTATGAGTGTGTCGAGAGCACAAAGTAGAGAAAAAATTATTAATCTCATGGTAGACAGGAGGCAAAGAGGAAGCAAAGAGGGTGGAGGACAAAACAAACCCCCTGCAGTCACCTACTTTCTCTAACTAGGTTCTATCTCCCAAAGTTCCCACCACCTCTCAATAGTTCATTATTGAATCTAGGAATCTAGGTAGTTAGGAATCTTCCAGTGGGTCAACCTATAGATTTGGTTAAAACTCTCATGATCCAACCACCTGTGAACCTTGCACTGGACTCAGGTCTCAAACACGGGATCATTCAAGATCCAAACTGTAACACCCTTCCAACACTGCAGTGGTTTGAATGACAATTGGTAGCACTGTTTGGGATAATTTAGGAGATGTGGCCTTGTTGAAGGAAGTCTATCACTGAGAGAGATCAAACCTTATGTCACTTCCAGTTTTCCTTCTATGCTTCCTGCTTAAATATGAAGATGTGAGCCCTGAGTTTCCAGCTTTTGTCCCCAGGCCTGTGGCTTATTGTCATGCTTTCTTTCATGTTGGTGCCTTACCTCTTTGGAATCTTAAACCCAAATAACATCAGCCAGCAAAACCCAGAGATTCGTTTGTCTCCACATACTACAGCTCTGTGGTTACAGGTATATGCATGGTCATTTCCAGCTTTTCACAGTGATCCAAACTTACACCCTTGCCTGGGACAGCAAGTTCTCTTACCTACTGAGTTATCTCTCTAGCCTAATTTTCTGTAGTTTTTACTAGAGTTGAACACATTCTCTGCCAAGTCTCTTTCTCCTAAGCTGCTCCAGCAGAGTACTACAACAGTCATTCATTTACAATTACAACCATTCTTTCCATGCTCACATCTTTACATAGTTCAATGTGGAATTAGAATTTTCCCACCAATTTACATGCTGTGAGTCGGTCAATGCAATTTCCTCTTTGAAAGTTCTTGACACCATCTCATATTGATTTTATCTGTCAATAACTGCACAGTATTTACACCATGGTATCCAATAATCCACTACTGCTCCATGGCATCTTTTATAATGCAGGCTTATATTTTGGATAATGCTTAAATTATCTCTCTTTTTCAGAGAAGGAAGACAGAGAAAATGCCCCATAAATATTTAGGATATCTAGACAAAAAGACCTAAGAGGAACGCAAGAGTTCTGTGCACTCTCACATTGCAAAAGAAGTAAACCCAGGTTGTTCCAAGCACAAGAGCAACAAAAAGAACAATATCTGAGTGGACTGAGTTCAGATAGGAATGTTGCAAAAGAGTATCAGGAATAAACATGGATAGAAATATCTCGACAGATGCCAATCACCCCAAGTCCCAATGATACAGCAGCCAGTGGGATCAGGTCTACAATGGCTCCCTATTGATGTTCTTTCCTAAAACTTGCTTCACACTAATCTCAAAAAGAATATCGCTACTACTACAGAGAAAGGATGGGGAAGCTTTTGGAATAACCAGGAAAGCCTTGTATTGGCTAAAGCTATGGAAGCTAACTAGACTTCAGCTTTTATTTTTTTACTAGCCACTGGATAGTCAGAGATAAACAGTACAGAAAAACATTTGGAAAATATAGTAGAAAATCAAGGTAAACTGCATAGTTTAAGTACTTGAACTTAAACTCAAGGAATTTTACCTACTATGTATGTAGTATAGAATGTATTTATTTACATTATCTCTCATAATAACCATTGACAGCCTAATGATTAATCAATAAATTAATTAAAATTTTAAATTAATGGCTAGAAAAATTAAATCAATAACCTAAAGTTTTATGTTCTACATAAAGGGCAAAATATAAAGGTTTTAGACTTGGACTATACCCAAACAGCCATGTGTTAAGTCATGAAGAAGAATGCTATAAAAGATGGAACTAGGGAGGAAAGGTTCATTGACATAATTTGGCAGGCAGAAAACAAGGGCATTAAAACATTGAATTAGAGAACAATTCTGTAGACATTTACCATGTATACTCTGTGTACAAAAACTCTTAGTTATGAAAACATAGCTTTGAAGAACCTTTAAAATGTCCCATTAAAAAGCCAACATAGGCTTGTAAACGAGTGTATTTCTTTGATGCTGTATGTTGATAGTGGAGAGAGAAACTTGTGCATGTGGGGGGATAGATAGAAGACCATTTTGTGCTTTCCATTCTTTTTCTGTGGTCCTAAAACTGCTCAAAAATACCCTTTTTAAAGACTAAACTACACATTAAATCCATGAGACTAAAAAGAGATTGGTGGTTGCCAGGGCTTGGGGAGAGGAGGGGTGGAATTTCTTAGTGGATGCAGTAGTTTATTTTAGGGCTGTGAACATGTTTGGGAACTAGATCTAGGTAGTAGCAATACAGTATTGAAAGTGTACTTAATACCATCAAATAATTCAGATAAGTATGTTTAGGTTTATGATGTGAAATTTGTCTCAATGAATTAAAAAATTAAAAACATTATGTGTGATAAGTTAAAGTCTTCAAAAAACACATTGGAAGAAATCATAGCCTCCCAATGTAGTCTGCAATAAAGTACTTTTGTCTTTCACTTTGTTTTGAATTTGGTCTTTTGAGACAGGATCTTGCTATACAGCCCAGAGTAGCCTTGACCAGCTATTTGTAGAACAGCTGGCCATGAACCTTGAGACTAGGTCAGATCCTTTTGCCTAATCTTTTTGGGTGCTGAAATTATAGGCACGTGTTTCCATGCCCAGGTCTCCAATTTTCTTTGAAGGAGTGCTCACAAACATATTTTTTTCTTGTATACACCTCCGCATCTGTATATTAAAAGCTCTGCGTGGTAACTATGATAAATTATATGTATTATCTTTACCAGGCTACACCTGGTAAATGACCAAATTAATCATTGTTTCTAGGTATGTCTATGAGGATATTTTGGGAGGCAGTTAGCATTTGAATGTAGGACCTCACGATAATAAATTGCCCTCTCCAATGCTGGTTGTCATCATCTCATTCTCTGAGGGACTAGAAGAAAAGATTGAAGAAGGAAGAGTTTGCAACAGTTTTGTCTCCCTCCATGAGCTAAGGCATCTCATTCAATCTTCTACATTCAGACTGGCATGTAAATCCTTGCTAGTCTGGTCTCAGATCATGTGTCTCAGGCCATGGTCACATCACTAGCTCTGGTGGGTATTTAGCTTGCAAATATCAGGTGGAGGAACTTCTCAACCTCCAAAACCGTCTCTTCTCTTCCCCACTTTCTTCTCTTTCTGCACATATCCCATTAGTTATGTTCTAGAGAACTTTGACCCTAACACAATGGTCTTTCAATAAAGGTCTTTGTATTTATTTCAGCCAGGATTCTTATCACATGCCATGTACCCAATATCTGATGACATCACACTGATGGGATGATACAACATTTTGGAAAATGTTCTTCTAGACCTTAAAAATAACACTAATCCATTCTTATTTTAACTGTTTCAAGAAAAAGATTTTTACATGGGAGCCTTTAGGGATCTGTGTTGAAAATAACTGTCTTTAAAGGTAAATATGATTTCTAAGAAACATTTTTGATAATGCTGAAGACAACAATATATGTCCTTAGTAAACTCAATTCTGAATGAACGATGAGATGTGTGAGCCATAAAAATATAATGTGGCTTTTGAATAGCACTGGGTTTATAGGCAGGAATGCCACAATAGGAAAACTGATTATTCCATTTATGTATAGTTCAGCTAGCCATGGAATTGGAGATTACATCTATTTGTACAAATTGTATTCTTTATACAGTTCAGAATAAATGACACAGTATGTGGGCACATATAAAATAGCTGACATTTAAACAACAAATATAATGCTGTCTGATACAAAAAAATTGACAAAATAAAAAGGCTCTAGGCTAGTTCTTCATTGCAAGTAAATGCATCCTCCTGAATCTTCATTGGAAGGCCATTTTTTAGATTCTAAAGAGCTTAAGTTTGTAGTAATTCACATCATTAAATGTAGCCACAGCATAGACTGTTTTTTTTTTATTGAAATCAGAGATTCTCAACTAGAAGTGATACAAAGTAATAGTAGAGAGAGCAGAGCATTTCCTTCTGGAGACATGCTTATTCAAAATGAGTGGTAGATATTTTAATCACACGTTTGCTTAAGAGTCACAATAGTTCATGCACTTTGAATAAATGAAGAAGGAATCACCAGTAAGAGAGCATGGGAGTATAGATTATTCAAATGGAGACATTTGCTAGGAAAGATGAAAAAGCACAAAAGGTAACGGCAAATCAACCTCAACAGGCTGCCCATTCCACCTGCTGCACACAACACATGCCCATTTCTTGAATTCTCAGGTCCCAAATATCCCAGCAGTTTAGGCTTATGAGAGGATCAGGAAAGTGTCTCAGGAGCACTTAAGCTGACTCAGGCCCTCCCAGGATGAGCATCTGGTTCTGCACTCTCAGAATTCCAGGCATTGGCATCTAGGACCACTTGTCCTGCTTTTCAGATTTCTTCACAGTTACAATGGCAAGACAAAACAGATAACCAAAAACTGGGCTGTAAGAATGCCACTAGAAAATCTGCCTACCTCCAAATGCCAACAAGTGCTGTTGCTTACCCATGATAGGCACACTACCAGTTGATTATGTTTGTGCTAGCTGACATGCACTCCTGCCTATGACTGATTGAGGCAGGGCTGCATAATTGTCCCACATGAATCTCTCCCTCCTTCTTACCCTCTTTTCTTACTTTCCCCCAGATAGGCTTTCCAGACTAGCTTCAAATCCATAATCCACTCAACACAACCTTCCAAGTAGCTGGGGTGACAGCTGTGTATAACCACCATGGTCTTGGACTATTTACTTAAAAAACTTAGAAATAAGATCCATGAGGTTCATACATACTTGTTGCTATATGTGCTATGAGACAAGATTACAGATTAGAGAAAGGTTGGCCTTGGAATATGTTTTTGGGTCACGAAACAATAAAAGCCTAAAGAATAAAATGAGAGAGAGGTGGGGAGAGAACATAGCAAATTTTAGAAAGCATTTGGCCGGGGAGAGAGAGGGAGAGAGAGAGAGAGAAGTCCTGTTGCCATACTTATTTATTCTCCTTGGTTGTGCAGAGATGAAAAGCAAGATCTCTTTTAAAAAATTCTGCTCCTGATCCTGGCCATACCCTAGCCTTTGCCGTGTTTCTGATGGCATTTTAGACTTCAGTTCAAGGGCCTCATACAGTCCAACTCATGTCCTACTTTCTGAGATACTTCTGTATCTGTTAATCAAATGTCTCACACACACCTAGAATACTATGTTTTTCTGCTATTTGCAATGAAAGTATCTATGACTTGGATACACACACACACACACACACACACACACAAACACACATTAATTTTTACCAGAGAATTTTCTCCAGGACCACAGCCACATATATGGATTCATTAGGTGGTTTTGGATCTATGCATTGTCAACTAGATTTAGCTCACAGGTGGGTTAGGATTATTGTCTTTTGTGTTAAATTTCTAATAAATTACCACAAACAAGGAATAATCCTAGTCGAGCTGTGCTGCTGGGAACTGAACTAGCATCTTCTGTACAGGCAGGGAATTCTCTTAACCATGGAGCCAGATGGCCACAGGTTTTCATTTTTACATTACTAAGAATTGAACTCAGGGTTCTGCACACACTTTACCACCTGTTTTAAATACAAATATAGGAGCATTTAGTCATACTAAAGATCAGCAGTAATCATGTGACTCGTGTTTTGTAATGTGTTATTTTGTATGTATTTTTGCTCCAACTAGAACAGCAAAAATGCTCACAAAATCAACACATAATAGAATGTATAATGTTACACATAGCAAATATTCATAGATTTCAGAGATTAGGACATGGACATTTTTTGAAGGCCAACATTCTGTTTAACATAGCAAAAACCCTGGTCCTTCTTATATGGCTGCTCCACATAGAATCACATTCCTGACAACATGACAACCTGAGATAGTAAAGTTTCTGCTAGGCATTTTGGTTGATATCTAAGAACATTCCAAGCAGATAAGCCTCAGTGTGAAGATGTTTATTATGCTCCTGATTGTTTTGAGTATGGTAATATCCTATAATGCAAAGGAAATCATACAGTAGGTCCTAGGGTCACGATGGAAAGGGAGTATATAAAACAAGAGTATAAAAAGAGTGGCTTATTCAGTGCCATTATTAAGAACTGTTAACCAATCCCAATTGGAAGTTTCTTTCTAGTGATTTTAGGTTTCACATTTAAATGCCTCAAATTACAAAATAGTACAAAATGTTTGCTGATTCAAATTATCTCTGTTGATGACATGATGTTAGACACCTAGATAGACTTTTAGATAACTATAATGTTATAGCAAGAAGTTTCTTGAGCTGATAAAATTTCATTAAAGTTGCAGGACACAAAGTCAATACAAAAAAATATAAATAAATCAGCTCAGGCAGTGGTGGTGCACACCTTTAATCCCAGCATTCAAGAGACATAGGCTGGCAGATATGTCTGAGTTCCGGAACAGCCAAGGATACACAGAGAAACCCTGTCTCAAAAAAAAAAAAAACCATAAATAAATAAATAAATAATCAGTAATTGCCAAGAATAGTGAGACTCATGTAATCCCAAACACTCAGGATTTAAGGTTGGGATTATGATTTCAAAGACTACTACATTTTTACTTCATATAAAATTTTAAAAGGAAATCAGTTGTGTTCCAATACATAAATAATGAACTATTTCAAATATAAGACTTAGAAAATAAACCCATTTAAATAGCAACCAAAACCAAATAAGATATGTATACATTTAATTAAGGAAATAAAAGGTCTATAAAGTTCTATTAACACAAGTGAGAGAAATGGAAGAAAACACAAACAGGTCTCCTGGATTAAGCAGATAGGAAGAATAATATTGCTGAAACAACAATACTACAGAAAGTCATCTACAGTTTCAGTACATATCTAAAAATTCCAAATTCAGGTTTTCAAACAGGAAAACATAATTCTTAATTTTTTTTAGAGTCACAAAAAAAGGTAAGACCAAGAAACAAAAATCCAGACAATTTAACTTACAGTTAAAAAAACAGATAAAATCTGGAGAAACTAGTATTCCTTTTTTTTTTTTAAAGATAACTATAAGAAAGAATTTTTACTGTACCAAATCTGCTACTAGCAGATATCACCACACAAATTCAGTGGATATGTAAGTAAAATGGTTTTTATTTTTATAAATAAAAAGATAAATCATATAAACAGGTTCAGAAGTAGCGTGTGAGCTGTCCTCGCCTAGTATGAAATACATGCAACAACAGTATTCAGTTTCATCTCTCCACGGCCTGTATGTCAGTGTTTTAAACTCAGTGTCTCCCCTCATTCCTACTACTACTTCAGAACCTCGGTTTGGGGTCTGTTAGGCTTCTGGTATTACTTTGCAGTCAACTGATGACTGCTCATGCGATCATGTGAACATTGCCAAGCACTGCATATCTCCTTAGCAACCCTGTGAGAAACACATCAATCTGCATAAAGTATTGAAACAGGAATCTACAGCTCATGATGAAGAATGAACAGACTATACCTGCCAATCAAGATTGTAGTCAATAAGTCATATATCATAGTTTACACTCCTTTGAGAAGCTACATATAATCAGTAAGGATTTTTTAAAATAATTTAAAATGTTAGTTACAGCTTGCAGTATCTAGTGTTTGGTGCTGTAGCTTTCAGACTATTTGGAGTAACTACTGAACCCGCGTTGTTTTATTTTGCTGCCTATAGAAAAACAATACTTTATTAAATTTTCACCCTTCCTACAGAGTGACTTGTTAAATGCCAGTTACTGACAAAACTTTAGTACTTGCTGCTGCCTGTTTACACGCTGCCTGTAGGACTTGTTCTGTGCACTAATACTTATTAGCCTAGGTAGTCATGCTGCAAATTTTGCGGACTAAACTGCCATTCATGAAATGGAAACACATACTATGTCCAGTTCTTCTGTAAAGGAACTAGTATTCTTGATATCAAAATATATTGCCGATCAACTCTAGTTAAAATAACAAGAATCTGATACGATGCCATTGTTTTTAGGATTGAATAATGTGCCATGGTTGAATATGGAAATATAAACAACCAGACACTTAACAAAAATATTTTATGATCTTATTTGTAGGTGTAATCTAAAAAAAAAGAATAGAAAATTTCAAGTATACAGAGAAAAAAATAAAAGTTATAGGGGTGAGGGTCAAGAGAAGAGAGGAAATGAGATCTAGATCAACGGTTACAACAAAGTAAATATGTAGGATAAACAAGTCTAGAGATCTAATGTTGACTGTATAAAAATCATATGTGAAATTTGTGAAATCTGAGTACAGTTACTCCTCAAAACAAGCAAACAAACAAAGCAGGATAAAAGTATTCATTTTATCTCACAGCTTCCACAATGATGGGAAGTCTGGGCAGGAACTCAAACAAGAACTGGAAGGCAGGAACTGAAGCAGAGGCCATTAAGAAATGCTGCTTACGGCATGCATCCTGTTGTGGGTCCTTTGGGCTTTCTCATCCCACAGGCTCTGCTTCTAGATCTCCATGGGGAACCTGGATAACACAGAACTGGTTCTGTCTCCTCTGGACTTTCCGCAAGCCCCAGTGTGCCCAGCTGCCTTCTATGCTCGGGTTGTGGCATACTAGGAATATTCCAAGAATACTACTAAAAATATACTGAAAATATTACTAAGAATATACTAAGAATATTACTGCAATATCAAGGGTATCTTGACCTACATAGGAAATCCCAGGCCAGAAGGGGCTACATAGTGAGACACTGCTTTAAATAATAATGCCAGCAACGACAATAAAATAAAAACGTAAAAAAAAAAAAAGGAAACAAAAAATAAAACAAACAAAAGAAAAAGAAATGCTGCTTACTATGTTGTTAGTCATGGTTTGCTCAGCCTGCTTTCTTTTGAAACCCACGATCATCTGACCAGGAATGGTACTGCCCACAGTAGGCTGAGCCCTACCACATCAATAATAAATCAAGAAAATACTCCACATGCTTGTCTGTGGATCAATCTGGAGATATTTTCTCTCTCCTATATTTTTGGTTGTGAGCCTGGCTTTTAAGGCTGAGCCACCTTCCAAGCCCAGGGACTCTCAAATGAGAGTCCTTCTATTCAGATGACCCTAGTCAACTAACCAATAGAAACACACAATGAAGAAAGAGCAGGTTCTTTAATAAATGATATAGTGAAAACTGGGGTTCATACAAAGGAGAAAGAAATTGAATCTTTATCTAATGCCATATAAAAAAGTTGGCTCAAAATATATGGAAGACAGGAATTAAGACCTAAAACTATAAAACTGCTATGGAAAAAAAAATAATTAGGAAGCTCTACGACATTTTTGGATATGTCCTCACATGAAGAAGAAAGAAAATCAAAAAGAGACAAATAGGATCGCATCAATGTAAGCTGCTTCTGTGGAGTACAAGAAATGGAAGGAAATGGCAATCTATAGGTTAGAAGAAAATTGTTTGCATCTGACAAATGGTTAATATCCAGATAGATAAGAAATCCAACTTACTAATAAAAGAGAATTGATATAAACAGATATTTTTTCTGCCACAGGCAGCAGAATGTCTCCATATTTGAATGTCTACTTCCCAGTTCGTAGAGCATATAACCTTGTTAGAGAAGGTGGGAGTGGGTTTTCAATTTTCTAAAGCCTATAACTGACCCAGTCTTGCCTTCTCAGATGATCTCCTACACGCAGATCAGGATGTAATCTCCTAGCTACTGCTCTAATGCCATGCCTCCCTGCCTGCTGCCATGCTCTCCACCATGATGGCCATGGACAAAGCCTCTGAAACCATAAAGAAGCCTCCAATTCAATGCTTTCTTTTATAAGCTACCCTGGTTACGGTAACTAAGTAGCTAAGACAGTTGCCAGAGCTATGTTTAATTTTATTTTATGATTTTGACTTGAAAAGGCCCAGCTCAGCATATTCACAGATATATAGTCAGTACATATTTTGTGCATCAAAATGGGGATCTTTAATTATAGTAGGAATAATCAAAAACAAATTTATTCCTCTATCACAAAAACATGTGCATATGTGGACTCTTAGACTGTGCTGCATTATCTCACCATGCCCAGGCTAGTGCCCTCTTTACAGAGTCCAAAACAGCTCATACAACATTCTTACTCCAGCCTGTGATAAGTAAGAAAAGCAACTGCTCTAACTTTTCCCTTCTCCTACTCATTTCAATTCACATGCTATTGGCCAGAGCTGAATCACATGGCCACAGGTCTAAGCAAGTGCAACTGAGTAGCATTGCACAGACTAAAAATTCTATTAGGGTGGAGGAAAGGAAAAGTAAATATGACGGTGCATCTATCCCTTGCATCCCCCATAACAGATATTCCTCACTGATGCTGACTTACATTTGTTATACTTATATTACGGTCTTATATAATTCTTTTTCTATTCTTTTCTCATACATTACATCCCAACCAGTTTCCCCTCCCTCCACTCCTCTCAGTCCCTCCTCACATCTTTCCTCTCCCCCAGATCTACTATGCACTCCTTCATTTCTCTTTAAAAAAGCAGCCCCCCCCCCCAGGGATATCAACTGAACATGGCATAACAATTTACAATACAACTAAGCACATACCCTCATATCAAGGCTGGATGAGACAACACTACAATAGGAGGAAAAGGGTCCTAAAGAGCAGGCAAAACCAAGCATACCAAACCAAACCAAACCAAACCAAACCAAACCAACCCACTAACCCTATTAAGACTCCCACAAGAAAACCAAGCTAACAACCATAACGTACATGCAAAGGACCTAGGACAGTTCCATGCAGGCACAGTGTTTATTGCTTCAGTCTCTGTGAACCCCTATGAGGCCTGCTTAGTCGATTCTGTGGGTCCTCTTGTCATGCTGTCCTCATTCTTCTGGCTTCTACCATAAGCCACACCTTCTGTAGAGTTCCTGTGGCTCTGCCTAATATTTGGCTGTGGATCTCTGCATCTTCTTAAGAAGGTAAATATTGCAGTTCGAATGGTTTTGATCTCGTATGTTTTTATTAGATATTTTCTTTATTTACATTTCAAATGTTATCCCCTTTCCTCGTTTCCCCTGTGAAAATCCCCTATCCCAACTCTCCTCCCCCTGCTCTCCAACCCACCGACTCCCTCTTTCCTATCCAGGCATTCCCTATACTGGTGCATCGAGCCTTCTCAGGACCAAGGGCCTCTCCTCTCTTTGATGTCCAACAAGGCCATCCTCTGCTACATATGTGGCTGGAGCCATGGGTCCCTCCATGTGTTCTCTTTGGTTGATGGTTGAGTCCCTGGGAGCTCTGGGGTACTGGGTGGTTGAAGTTGTTGTTCCTCCTATGGGGCTGCAAGCTCCTTCAGCTCCTTCAGTCTTTATTCTAGCTCCTCCATTGGGACCTTGTGCTCTGTGTAATGGTCACCTATGATGGAGATTGAACCAAGGTCCTTGAGCATATTGAGGAAGCACTCTTACTGAACTGTGTTCCAATATGCTACACATTGATTCTACACTGAAGAAAAAGGCATGATTTAGCAACACATAGGAATCCTCACAGCTGCTGCTTTTCTTAGCACAGTTTAGCTGTCCTCTGGTCATTTAAGGTGACTTGTAAATAGGGTCTTACTGCGGGTTTCTTTTCTTTCTTTCTTTCTTTCTTTCTTTCTTTCTTTCTTTCTTTCTTTCTTTCTTTCTTTCTTTCTTTCTCTCTCTCTCTCTCTCTCTCTCTCTCTCTCTCTCTCTCTCTCTTTCTTTCTTTCTTTCTTTCTTTTTCTGAGACAGGGTTTCTTTGTGTGGCCCTGGCTGTCCTGGAACTCACTTTGTAGACCAGGCTGGCCTCCAACTCAGAAATCTGCCTGCCTCTGCCTCCCAAGTGCTGGGATTAAAGGTGTGCACCACCAGTGCCCGGCTTTTCTTTTTTTTTTTTTTTTTAATTTTTTTTTACAGTTTTGTTTTTAAGATTTAATTACTATATGTAAGTACATTGTAGCTGTCTTCAGACATACCAGAAGAAGGCATCAGATCTCATTACGGATGGTTGTGAGCCACCATGTGGTTGTTAGGATTTGAACTCAGTACCTTTGGAAGAGCAGCCAGTGCTCTTAACCACTGAGCCATCTCTCCAGCCCTACTGCAGGTTTCAAATGCATCTGGAATCTTCCTGTCAGCTTTCTAGCCCCACAACCTACCTTGTAACCATGTGTGCTCAGTCCACTCACTGGCAAGGGCCTATCACAGACCTAAAATAGGACAGTCTTTTAATCTTTTTTTCCTCTTTGCTGATGTCACAAATTAAACCCAGACATAGGTAGGTGTCTTAAAAACTCCAGTTTGTGACTTGAGAGTGTTATAGTAAGAGCAAACATGTGACATAGTCTCACTAGTGAAGGTCCACTAGGCTGGAATCTAAATCTGCAAAGGCCCATGTTCTTTCTGTAGGTTCTAGGAGAGAATAGGTCCTCTCTTTTCCTGTCTTATGAAGGTTGCCAGTGTTTGTAGTACGTAACCCCTTTTCTCCATGTTTGATGCTAACAACAGCTCAGGTTCCTCTCAACTTCCCTCTTTTCTCTTTCATAGTCACCTCTGGCTCTCCACTGTGTCTTCCTCTTCTGCTTGGAGTGACCTTTGTGGTGATCACATAGCATTGTGATATAGCTCTTTCCTCTAAGCACAGGATGTCCATGATGAGGCAGAGATAACCTTTGCCTGATAGTCATGGCAATGGCAGTTAGGTCTATATATGGTAATGGAACTGTCAATACTACATAGTAGGAAGCAGTAGAGAAGTCAACAGATCCTTACATGAGATTCCCCATTACCTCTTTTACCTGCTTCCCAGTTATAATAGTTGGCTGAGGGATGGAGTCAGTGCTATATTATATAGGAAGCAGGTTAGTTGAAAGCAGGGCTCCCTAGTAGAGCTTCTGTGAGGTGTGATATTGTTACCCATGATGAAGTGGGACTCTTTGGTGATGTCACTGTTTTGAGACACCCATTCAATTATACAGGCTTACTCATAACATAAAAACTAGTTTCCCCTCTCTCCACGAAGAAACTCATTGTTTCACTGGATTCAACTTGCATGGAATTGTTTCTTTGGTGTTTGGGACCAACAAATATTTGTTCCTGTCTTCCTAGGAAAAGTAATGTAACACCTAGGTTTAACCTATCTAACACCAGATATCCCAGGATAATCTCCTTATTTTAAGATCAGATGACTAACAACCCTAATTCTTATATACATCCCTAATTCTCATTTATCAAGTGACATAACATTTTTACATGTTCAGGGGATTAAGACGTGGATACGTTTTATAGGAGAAGCCATTATTCTACTAGCCACAAGTATCATTTTTCCTCAGTCTCTTGTGGCTAAAAGCATAACTATATTTTCATCTTGGGCTCTTCTTCCAGCTCTACTGCCAAATGAGATTATTATTCAACTCTAGAGTTGGACTTTAGAAATAAGCTTTCTATCAATTATCATCCTACATGCGCACAAAATCACCTGCCCCTTTTAAATTACTCTAAAATTAATGAATCATGGTTCAGATAGAAAAATGAGGAGACCTTAACTAACCCTTTTAAGATGTGATTCTTTCATATGGGATTTGACACGTGTAGTGCAAAAATACCAGCAGTTCTTAGAAAATGGAATAACTCGTTCACAATTATTTTCCAGTCATGAAAAAGGTAAGCATTTACATCATTGGAAACTTCTCAGTTATATCTGAGGCCTCCTCTTGATTTTTCTGAACAGAGAAACAAGCGGAAGAGTAGGGAATGATTGGAAAAATCTCTTGGAAATGTTTTGATATTGGAATTATTTTAGTAGAATTAGCTAACCTACAAAAGCACTATCAAGGTCTTGAGCAGTGAAATTTGCTGTCTAGAATATGTGAACAGAAGGAGGTCTGGATTCCCACCCAGCTTTTATGGAAAAGTTATAGGCACCAACTACAAATGAGTTAGTGCTATTATCTTCAAAATAGGAAGGAAAAAAACTTGGCATCAACTCTCTGCGACTTAATTAAGGCCAATTAAAATAACTATTGCTCCTCCTAGATTTGGGAGTAAATGGGGTGGGAGTGGGGGGAGAAACTGACCGTCCTTTGTAACTCTGTAATAGTTTACATCTGATGGACCAAGTAGCAGAATAAGTTAGCCTGGATAATTGTCAAGGCTCCATTCAACTGTGCTCATCTGAAAGCTGGTGACACAGTTCTTACTCAGCTTACAGCCACTACTCTGCCCTTCAATGGCCCCAGCCTCTACTGCAGTCTGGGGCCAAGTCATCTCTGTGGCATGGGTTGTGGTTTTCCAGTGCACTTCCCTCTTCCTTCCTGGAAGATGAATCACACTGGCATGATTCTTGCCACTCTCTGAGGAGTGGCAAGACATACTGTGTGAGTAAGTCTATGGGTGTGTCCCTGTGGCAGCTTCTTCTCCCTAGAACCAGACACTGGCATATAGGATCAACTAGTTCTACATGACAAATATAGACCTGCTTTATTTTCTTGGTTAGAATGTGAGTATTATTCTCTGTGTTGTGATGTGCCATGGGGTTGGTTAATATGGGAACCCAAAAAGGGGATCTAAGAATCAAAAACAACCCCACCTGTATGTGTGCATGTGGGCATACAGCTTTTTGATAAGAAGCTTTATACAATATATACAATAGAGCTGACAGATTTTTCATTAGGCCATAAACAAATGAGACCACATAGTGTGAATGTTCACTGCTATGCAGTCACATGATATATTGAGAACTATTGTTTATAGAAGGCCGTTTGAAGAGCCAACAGACCTACAGAGATGCTTTAGGCATTTTATACCCTATATTGTGCAGTAAAAACCCTTTGGTAAATCACTTCTTAATAGATTGCTGAGATTATCCAATGTTCTCTGTCCTATAAATAGTTTTGTAAAATAGTTCCTGTAAAAATAGTTTCATCAGTGCTTTGAGCTATTTCACTGCATGCCCTACCACAGAGATAGTCACACCTGTATTCTCACTGTTGCTTTATTCACTATAGCAAAGAAATGGAAGCAATCTATTTGTCTGTCAGCAGGTGATTGAATAATGAAAAGCTGTTACATATACAAAATGAAATCCTATTCAGCTCTAAGGAAAAATGAAATCACAAAATTCGTAGGAAAGGGGGTACTTAGAATGTATACTCTTAAGCAAGGCCAGCCAATCTCAGAAGGAAACACACCGCACTTTTGTCCTCATCTGCAGATCTTACCCTATCATGCATATATGTATATAAGTAAAGGAATGTATGGACAAGTATAGTAGTATATAGTAACTTTTAGAAAGGAGAAGAAAGGATAATGCAAAGAAAAGAGGGTTCACTAATGGGTTGACGTATATAGTATTGCAAGATATTTCCTATCCATTCACATTGAAGCAGTGAGAGGCCAGTGACTGGAGGGGAGAGAGGAGGAGGAGCTAAGAGAATGAAGGGAGGAGACAGAGAGGCTTGTGGGGGGGGGGGGACCAGTCGAGCAGAGCAGGGAAAGAGACATAGATATCCAGAAGGCTTCAGACATATTTCTGGTGTTTTGGAGAGATTAGAAATATTAGCCCAGAAGCTCTGAATACCCAAGACACAACTCACATATCAAATCATTCCCAAGAAGAAGGAAGGAGAGGGCCCTGGTCTTGGAAAGGCTTGATCCAGCATTGTAGGGGAGTACCAGGACAGGGAAGTGGGAGAGGGTTGATTGGGGAATGGGTGGAGGGAAGAGGGCTTATGGGACTTATGGGGAGGGGGGACCTGGAAAGGGGAAATCATTTGGAATGTAAACAAAGAGTATAGAAAATAATAAGAAGAAAAAAGAAAAAAAAAGAAATATTGGGATAGACTTTATCATTGTAAATTGTCATTATGTAATTGGGAGTTTGATATACATAAATATATTTGGTTAACTATTCAAATTTGAGTCATGCTTTACTGGATACTTGGAAGGAGTGATGCAGAGGCCTGGCGGGGTGGTACTCTTTTTTAATGATTATGTACATCCTTTGCATGTTTTCTCAAGGGCTACGCATTTTCTTTTCATTTTGAGATTACAGTTTAATTACTATTCTCCTTTCCCTTTCCTTCTTCCAAACTTTCTTTCCTATATAACCCCTCTGGTTCTTCAAATTCATGGCCTCTTTTTTTCACTAATTGTTATTGATTGCAGCCATATATGTATGCAATTATAATGTATATTATTGTTATAGCATAATAATATAGGGCATCCATATATATGTATACACACACACACACACACACACACACACACACCATAAGCCCTTAAGTGGAAGTGTGCGATGTGATTTCATGAGCATGTGTTACGTTACTGAAAGACATGCATTTTAGATTATATTTTTCACTGACTACTGTTGTAGGATGTCATTCTTTGGAAATACTAGCAGGCAGTGTGTTTTATTCTTTAAACAAGAATTTTAGTTTTGCAAGTTATTGGGAATGAAGATTGTCACAATGAGACTCAAACTATCATAACTTTGAAAACTCTGAAAATACATGGAATGCTGATTCATTGTTTCTGAATCTCATAGAGTAATGTGCCAGGACCTGAAAACACCGAGCAACTTGTTTGTTTTTAACTTTGCATTATAATTTTAAATTGTATCAGTGTTGATGGATAGATGTAATTTTGTTTTTACTTTAAAAATGTAACCAGAATCACTTGGGTCTGTTGCTTCTGGGATTGGTCATGATAAAGTAGAACATTGTGGCAGGGAACATTTAGTATAATAAATAGATAACAACCAGGTAGGAGCAGGAGGGAGGAAAGGAGAGAAGGAAGGGAATGAGCACACACACACACACACACAGAGAGAGAGAGACAGACAGAGAGACAGAGAGACAGAGAGACAGAGAGAGAGAGAAAAGACAGAGAGACAGAGACAGTCAGACACACACATAGAGGGAGAACAAGATATGCCCTTCAAAGGCAGTCCTCTAGTAACCTAGTTCCTCTGAATTTACAACATCTGATAACCTATTATGAATGATTTTGTCCATTGATACATTGCCCTCATGTGCTAATTGCTTGTTAATAATGTCATCACTGGAAGCTTCAGAAGAAGGCACTTTGGCAGGGACTAAAGATTATTGGAGGAACAGTAGTCATCTGAGATGAAGGCCATGAGTCACAGGGAGTCTTGACTGCATTCAAGCCTGTATGATGGGAGGCGTTGACAAGGTTTACAGAGGGAGTGAGAGGACAGTATCATATCCACACTTGGGTAGTTCCAAAATTTCTATATCGAGGGATCTTTTGGAAGAGAAATTGGGGGTGAATGGGAAAGATGGGCAAGGCTGACAAGGTACACAGAATTTTTCATTAAAAGGCATAGAGCATCAAAGGAAGAACTGCAGTGGGGTGAAGCTAATGGTGAGTACTGGGTAATTAGTGGGTCTAACTTGATTCATGCTTGTCTTCACTGCATCTGTAAAAATCACCATGACTGTTGCATAGAGAAGGGGCACCAACGAGCAAGAGCAGATGCCACCAGTTACTTAGTAGGTTTTTTGTAGCACGGGGGCAACTGTGGCTTGGATTAAGGAGATAGCAACAAGAGCCACGTGAAATGGATTTGTATCAGACACTTGTCTTTTGCTGAGGATGTGACTGGCACAGCCTCCACTTCTGTGGCTTCCTATGTATCATCAGCTACTCCCCTGAGCACTGCTCTTTCCCCTTTTCTCAGTGCTGAACTTCTAAATTCGGAGCTCTGTGGGGTGCTGTCAATAGTGTACTCTTTAATTCCCTCACTCTGTTGTCTGTCCATCTGGCTGGGAATGGCTTTTGCCATCAGCAGCCTGTACTTGGAACCATGTCCTAAGACTCCACTCTGGCTAGGTAAGGACTTTGTCCTAATAAGTCTTCACACCTCTCCCAGCGCATCCGCATCCCTTGCCCAGTCTGAACTGCCCTTACCTGTGATTGACAGGAATGATGTGTAAACCTCTGTCTCCTTGGTCCTGAGCTGGAATAACTCTGAGGTTAGAGTCTACCTCTCCCTGTTTCTTTTCCTTAACTCTCTTATTTGGTCTCCTTAACTTAGGCTTTTTCTGGGCATAGTTTCTGTAAAGTCCATTTACTCATCATTGGGGTCTACTTCTGGGGATATTAATAAAAGACAAATTCTTCCTGTGGAATCTCCTTCAGAACTGAGACTTTCCCAGCTAGCGTGCACAATTCTGAAATTTTATCTGTAATTCTATATGATCTCATATAAATGGGTTCCCCCAAAAATTGAGCAGAGACACATAATAGCACCAGAAACAGAAACCACTTATTAACTTCAACATAAAAACACTAAACCCTACACTTCAAGCCTAGGTGTATGGCCCTGTGGCAGAACTTCTGCCTAGTAAGAATAGGGCCTTAAGTTTCAACCCTGGGAGAGACACAAAAGAAAGAAAAGGAAAATCTAGGCTTTGGGTCCTTTATTCCTGTTATCAGTTATAAGACTGAAAATGTCCTTAGGCTGTAAGATTTCACCCTCACCCTCACTTTATAGGTCCAGACTTTAAAATGTTACCTAATCTTTGTCTGGTTTCTTACCTATAAAATGAAGATAATTATGCCCAACTTGGGTATCAAAACTATAATTTACATATCTCTTAGTACAATGCTTAGAATTCATAAACATTCAACAGTTAAAGGCTGATTAGGCCCATGAGCCCAAATGAATACTTAATTTGTTTTATCCAGTTTGTAGCAAAATGAGAAAGATTAACAAAATAATGTTTTTGTTTGTTTGTTTGTTTTGTTTTTTACCAAAGCTAAAATTGTTCTTTTTTTTTTTTTTTGGTGTCACAATGCCTCCCCTTTCTGTGTGTGTCTGTCTGTCTGTCTGTCTGTGTCTGTGTGTGTGATGTGTATGCAGGTACTCATAAAGTCCAGAAGAAGATATTAGTCCCCTGCAGCTGGAGTTGCACACAGCTGTGCTGCCACCCAATGTGGCTGCTTAGAATTGAACCCAGGCCCACTGGAAGAGCAAAAAGCACATTTAGTTGCTGAGTCATTTTTCTAGTCTCCAAAGGAGAAATGTTATACCTGTTCTCCAGTTTCCTTTTTCCATACATAGCAATTCCACTGCATTTATGTATTTATTGTGTGTTATATATATGTGTGGAAGTCAGAGGACAACGTGCAGGAGATGGTTCTTTACTTTCAGCTGTGTGTGTCTTGGTGATCAGACTTAGCTTTGGAATAGAAGCAACCAATCACTTCTATGCATTGAGCCACTTTGCCCTGCCCACTGCCAATTTTCATTTGAAACACAAAACTGGACAAGTAAACTTAGAAACACTATACCCAATGGAACTGTCATTAATTGAATATTGCTTTTTTCAGTATTTGTTTCCAACATTTTACTGCTGTGATTCTTGTCATGTGAGGGCCACATTGAAACCAGCTCTCTTGAACATAATTCATAGGATGTGTTTTTCTCTCCTCCTCAAGAAAGTTGATTATGAGATTGGTTACCAGTAACATTATTATAATCATAACCTTGATTCTGTACATGTTTCTTTCTTAGTCAGGGCTTTAATGACTGTTTTCTCTTTGTAAACCAGAATGGCCCAAAAGGAGAACACAGAACCACATTGCTCTTGACTAATAGCAAAGCCCAAAGCATATCTCTGGATAGGGTTCTAGGTTCTCTGGTTCCCCACAGAATCAAGCAGAGACATACAACTGCACCAGAAATAGAAACCACTTATTAATAATGTCACACTTTAAAGGGAGGAAGTATACCAGAGCAAAAAGTTAAGCAGCTCCAAGGCCTGTTTGTGTGAACTGGGGCTTTTGGATTTGGGACTTGTTCACACAGTATAGGCTTCTATGATGTATTTGGACATAATGGAATTTTCCAACCATGCTTTGTATGTTACATGTAATTCTTTCTACATACAACTTTATGCACTGAATGTCTCGTTGCCTGACACTTCATCTTTTCCATCTTTTATATGCTAGTAGCTGGTAAGGTTTTGT
Organism: Apodemus sylvaticus; assembly: GCF_947179515.1. NCBI lineage: Eukaryota > Metazoa > Chordata > Mammalia > Rodentia > Muridae > Apodemus > Apodemus sylvaticus. The sequence continues at coordinate 4,324,534 of NC_067495.1, read as the reverse complement.
ACAAGACCTTCAGAACCTCAGGAGAGCAAGGTGAAGACCCTCTTCACCTTGTTCTCCTGTCTCAATGTGAGCCTTAGAGATGATTCTAAGTCTATTGGCTCATCTTAGCCCATGCTAACCTTTTCCAAGAGAGCAGTAAGAGCACTGTCTCATTTCGTTTTCTATTTCAGCACAAAGAAAGCTATCTTGAATGAGGTGAGAAAAGTCTAATCAGCTGATTCAGTACTCACCTCTTGAGGAAAATGGATTTGATAAGCCCAGTTGTGACTATGGGTAAGGTCAAGTTCATATGTATTCTATGTATCAAAACCAACCAACTTACTAAAGTTATCGTTATTTTATTTTTAAAAACAAATTCTTATTTAAATGATGTTAAAAAGAAAGCCATCTTTTAATGAAAATAACAAGCATAAATGTTTAATTGTTAAGTTAAACCATATAATAGCTTCATGACCATCTTTTATGGCTCAACCTAACACTAACTATAAATACTGCCTGGGTTTTATTGATCCAGTATAGAGTTAGAGAGGCCCTACCTCTCAACCTGGATCAGATATCTGCTTAAATAAAGTGTACTTGATTTCAAACATACTTATCATGGACCATGTAAAAAAAACTTAATAACTTTTTTATACTCAAAGATTTCCAGGAAGTTCAAACATACCTAAATCTTTCTTTACTTTTGATGGGCCAGTTAGTTCACTATTAATGCCTCTCTTCTCCTTAGGAATGAGACTTCACACCAGTCCCTAGGACACATCAGCCTTTGTTTGACATATATCCCACTGTTTCACTTTGTCATTAACATCTTCAGAACAGTATGGGTCACAGGACAGAATATTTGAACACAAGTCAGATTTGACCATGTACTGACTCTGTAACCATAGCTTCTTTTTCCATTACAAGATCCTAATTTCAATATATGCAAATATTTTCCTTTAACCAGTGGGTTCAACCTATACTTATTTCCTTTGTTCAGGTTAAGAGAAACATAAGTAATTATCTATCTATGACTGATTTCAAAGTTGTGTCTAATCACAGATATAGACCCACAAGGCTATATATTCAAATAAATAGGCAATCATGACTGTCTTAAAAACAGAAAGGTGAACTTCTCCTCAGCCAGTGTATACTCATAGACAAGCCCTGCATGTCCCAAACAGTCAGGGTTCAGGTCATCAAAGGAATTCAGAGCTATTCCACCACAAGCAAGTGTCAGCCTTTCCATTTTACTGGTTAAAATATAAACACACAAATAAGCAAATAAGCACACACTGACTCAAATCAAGGATGCAATACGATATGGCTTGAGGGTTGTCTAAAATACTATTGATGATGGCTGTGTTGTCCCAGGTGCGGGTGCAGTAGAAGTGGTGCTGGCAGAAGCTCTGATTAAATACAAGCCCAGTGTGAAGGGTGGGGCTCAGCTTGGAGTCCAGGCATTTGCAGACGCCTTGCTCATCATTCCCAAGGTTCTTGCACAGAACTCTGGTTTTGATCGTCAGGAAACATAAAAGTTCAAGCTGAACATTCAGAATCCGGTCAGCTCGTGGGTGAGCACAGGTGAGCTGATGGTGGCTGCAGAAATGGGTGTGTGGGATAACTACTGTGTGAAGAAGCAGCTGCTTCACTCCTTTACTGGAGCCACCACCACCATTCTCCTGGTCGATGAGATCATGAGAGCTGGGATGTCCTCTCTGAAGGGTTGAAGAAGGCTGCCTGGGATGCTACAGAATGTTGGGGGTGGGAATAGTTATTTTTGTCCAAACTTCAAGTGATTTGGAAATTAATTTTCTTTTCCTGATTGGAGAAAAGGAACAGACATTTGGCACCTATTCAAATTATAATACTGTAAAATTTTACTTTATTTTATTTTTGCATTGAGTGTCCAAAGACAAAGCAGGTCATTTTAAACCCACTGAACAAGATGTTTTTACTACGTTGATACAAAAATTACATAAGATAAGCATGTTGTCTCCCTCATTTAAAAATGATTTTAAAAAATAGTTGCATTGCAGGGGGAGGTCTTTCTGTGTGTGTTTCTCTCATTCTTTCTCTCTGTGTGATTCTCCCTTCTCTTTTTTTCTTTTGTGTTTCTGTCTCTCCACCATCTCTCTCTCTCTCTCTCTCTCTCTCTCTCTCTCTCTCTCTCTCTCTCTCTCTCTCTCTCTCAGTGTGTGTGTGTGTGTGTGTGTGTGTGTGTGTGTGTATGCGCGTGCAGCATTACAAGATTCAATCTCTCCTAAGAGTCACCAAGTCATGGCATACCTTGGTGTGTGCAAAGTGTGGGGTAAATTTGCCCCTTTCCTTTTTTTCAGGGAACTGGTCATAATAGCTGTGGTTCCCCCAACTTGAATCAAGTGATGCTTTGAGTCACATTGTTTTTTGCTTAAATGAGAAACCAAAGGCAGACCACAGTTCACAATAGTCTTAAAAATAACATCTTGGGAATAATAATCACATGCCTCTTTATTACAGGAAATGCATACCAAATGTTGCCTTGTATTTAAACCTGAAAAGTAGGCAGACAATCACAGCACAGGCTACATAAAGAGGGCAGGTTCCCATGACTCTTAGCACCCTATCTGTTCCTGACTTTCTTTCAAAGGGAAACATTAGTACAGGTGCTGTTGGTTAATATCACAGAAGCAAACTGATTGTCAACGGGCTGTGAGAGGCCCATTCAAATCCTTTTGGTGTAATCACATGTCCAGCATGGGTGAGGAGCAAAAACAAAACAATACTAAGCAAAGCAACAACAACAACAAAAACTTGAAGAGCTGTCTCGTGGTTTCCTAGCTTTGCAAGCAGAGACATGAATTTAATTTCAAGGCCTCCCAAACAGGGAAATCCTTGTGAGATTCTCTCCACCTCCTGGAACATCATGCTGAGTGAGAACTGGGGTAGACATCAGAGTCAGCTGGATCATTCATGGAGCTCAGTGTGAAAGAAAAGTGCAGGACATCTTGTTCAGAAAGCATCTCAAGAAGTACAATAGGGCTGGAATGATAAGACTCTTTACCTTTCTTTTGAACTTGCTTGACTTCTCATAGCATCTCTTATGTGCTATTATATTGAATGGCATTCTAAGTAGGGAAACATTAAAATTTTAAATAATTAGTATCGAATTTTCCACTCATCATATAGTGTGATATGAGTTATAAATGCAAATATAAGAATGTTTATGGAAACACCAAAATCATGTAATTTACATCTCATACATTTATGTGCATTTTGCCCTTCCAAGAAATATGGAAATGCTACACAAAATGAACTCAAACTTTTTTTTTTGTCACTTCTTCATAGACTCACATTCTATCAGCCCTCTCCATCTGTGGCTTTCTGATGAAGAAGGAGAGAGTAGAAGGAGAGAAAGCCACGGGTTGCCCTATGTTAGTTTTCCCTTCATCATTTAATTTGTATTTATTTATTTTTAATTTATTTACATTTCAAGTGGTTTCCCCTTAGCCAGTTCCCCCCTCCTGGAAACCCCCATCCCCTGCCCCCTCCCCTGCTTCTATGAGGGTGTTCATCCACCCACCCACCCACTCCTGCCTCCCCACCTTCTATTCCCCTACACTGGGACATCTATCCAATCTTCATAGGACCAAAGACCTCTCCTCCCATTGATGCCTGACAAGGCCATCCTCTGCTACATATGCAGCCGGAGCCATGTGTACCCCTTGGGTAGTGGCTTAGTCCCTGGGAGCTCTGGGGGATCTGGTTGGTTGATATTGTTGCTCTTCCTATGAGGTTGCAAACCCTTTCAGCTCCTTCAGTCCTTTCTTTAATTCCTCCATTGAGGCCCCCACATTCAGTGCAATGGTTGGCTGCAAGCATCCAACTCTGTATTTGTAAGGCTCTGAAGCACCCACACTTTGGTCTTCTTTCTTCTTGAGCTTCATATGGTCTGTGAATTGTATCTTGAGTATTTTGAGTTTGGGTGCTAATATCCACTTATCAGTGAGTGCATACCATGTATGTTCTTTTATGATTGTGTTACTTCACTCAGGATATTTTCTAGATCCATCCATTTGCCCAAGAACTTCATGAATTCATCAATTTTAGTAGCTGAGTAGTATTCCACTGTGTAAATATACCACATTTTCTGTATTCATTCCTCTGTTGAAGGACATCTGAGTTCTTTCCAGCTTCTGGCTATTATAAATAAGGCTGCATAAACATAGTGGAGCATGTGTTCTTGTTATATGTTGGAGAATCTTTTGGATATATACCCAGGAGTGGTATAGCTGGGTCCTCAGGTAATACTATGTCCATTTTTCTCAGGAACTGCCAGACTGATTTCCAGAGTGGTTGTACCAGCTTGCAATCCCATGTATAAGAATGCAAACTGATCCATTCTTATCTTCTTGTACAAAGCTCAAGTCCAAATAGATCAAGGACCTCCACATAAAACCTGATACATTGAATCTAATAGAAGAGAAAGTGGGGGAAGAGCCTGGAACACATGGGCACCGGGGAAAATTTCCTGAACAGAACACCAATAGCTTATGCTCTAAGATCAAGAATAGACAAATAGGACCTCATGAAATTGCAAAGCTTCTGTAAGGTAATGGACACTGTCAATAGGACAACCAACAGATTGGGAAATGATTTTTACCAATTCTCCATCTGATAGAGGGCTAACATCTATTATATACAAAGAACTCAAGAAGTTAGACTCCAGAGAAACAAATAACTCTATTAAAAATGGGGAAGAGAGCTAAATAGAGAATTCTCAACTGAGGAAACTAAACTGTTCAACACCATTAGTCATCGGGGACATATAAATCAAAACAACCCTGAGATTCTACTTCTACCTATGCAGAAGTAGTAATCCACATTTCTTAGAACATCATTGCTTTATGTTCATGAAATTGATGCAAGCACTGGCACAGAAGAAAAATGTGACTTCTCTGGGCTGTCATATAACACCATTTTAGGGAGCTCACTGAATTCCCATATACCGTATCTCCACTTGGATTCTATGTTGAGTGGGCATTATGAATGATCAATACTGTGGCATGGAGAATCAAGAGACATATATATCAGGCACATCTGCTTATCTCACAAATGGGTTCCATTATCCTACCAACCCTCACTAACAAAACACATATGAGTGGTTAGTTTTCTCATTACTGTGGTCAAATACTTGGAAAACCACTTTGCTAATTTAAAAAGCAGCATTCTTTTGCCTATAAGATGTGTGTGGGAGTGCCCATGTGACAACATGTAAATGTGGAGATCAGAAGACAATTTTGTGTTCTAGGAATCAAACTCTGGATGTCAGGCTTCTATAGCCAGTATTTTACCCACTAAACCATACTAAACCATTTTCCTGGACTTGGAAAATTATAAGAGGAGGAAAGGGCTTATTTTAGCTCATAGTTTCAGATCACTCTGTTAGATATTGTGGAGCAGAGCAAAACAGCTTACATATAGAGAATGAGAGGCAAATGGAGAACGAGACCATTTAATGATACACACACACACACACAGTCATATCATAGATGATAGATATATCGACAGACAGATAAATAGATAGATACCCTGAAGACCTCTTTCCCAAGCTAAACCCCACCCACCACCTAAAGTTTCCAGAACCTCCCCAATCAGTGCCACCAGCAGATAGCACTGGTTAATTCTTTAATATATCGCTGTTTGGTAGGCACTTACATATCCAAACCATAACATGTTTAAAGGTAAAATTATTAAGAATTTTAAGAGAGTAGTATCAGGTATGGATTCTAGTATAGCACTTCCTCTGAGGAATAAACCCCTCTATGGTTATTCAGCCTGTATATCCCGTAAGTCAGTCTGGGATCATTCATTGATCATCAGCTATCTGTGATTAAAAGCAAGTGAGACAGAGAATAGAATCAAGTCATGCCTCAAATCTTGGAGCAGCTATTGAGGTGCCTGTTATGTCCTTGTTTCCTATAGAAGTGTGAGTTGCTTAGCTCCTAACATGATTGCTACAGTTATAAGAGAATATGTAGCACTTTGAGGATATATGCAATGTGGGGCAATAAATTCTAGTCCCCTGACATATGGGGAGAAATACAAGATTTGTACAGCAGAGAGTTAATGCCAAACTTATGACTCGGTTTGACACTCAGAATATATTACCCAGGAGGCTTATTATAAACTTACTACAGAGAATACAGGGTAAGCAGATAATAGTTCTAGCAATGTCGCTAAACAGAAAACCAGTGAGCACCAGTGGTAGGATTAGTGATTTGGCGTGGCAGAAAACGATGAATTTAAATTGTTTTATTTTGTTCTTAATTGTGGTTAAGGCCTCCTAAAGTAAAAATTTCCACTTAACTATTTGTAATTGTATAGACCAATGATGTTCAGTAAGTTTACAATGATGGGCAACTGATCTCCAAAACTTTTTCATTTTCCAAAACCAAAGCTCTATAATCATTAAATAGGTATTTTCTTCTCTCCTCCCACTCCTAGCCAGGATCATTCTACTATCTGTTTTCTATTAACCTACTTTTGAATCATATAACATTTATCGTTTTGATATTGGCTTTGTTTATTTAGCGTAATACCTTTCAAGGCTCATTCCTGTTGTAGCATGTGTCAGAATTTCTGTCCTTTTTTTTTTTAAAGAAGCTGTATAGTACACATATCATCTTATAATTTATTAAACATTAAAGTAAATTTACATATTAACTAGATGGGTGTGTTTGCTTGTGTTTCCATGGACACTTAAATCTTGAATGAATATTTGGCATTTTTAAAATGCAGAAAATCTCCAGAATTTTCAGTTTGATTGATATTTTGAAATCATAATTGTTAATGTTGAGAGTGCTGCTTCAAATGAATACAAGGCATATGCATTGGTTTAAGTGAGAAATGTTCCCTATAGCCCAGCAAGTGGTACTGTTTTTTGGAAGAAGTACATCCCTTGGGGTGTGCTTTGAGAGTAAAAACCTTGCCTATTTCCAGTTTGCTCTCTGCCCCTATTCTTGCCCCATGCCTGCTGCTTGCTGCTACAGTTCCCTCTCATTATGGATTCTTATCTTCCTGGTACCATAAGCCCAAATAAGTGTTCTTCTATAAACTGCCTTGGTCATGGTGTTTGTTACAGCAGCAGAGAAGTAACTAATACAGTATACAACAAGGAAAGTATGTTTACAATCATTTTAGAAGTTGTTGTAAATTCTATTCTAATCCTAAACCAAAGTTCATTTAAGGAAATATTTCAAGATTAAACTCAAGTCAGCAACTCAAGTAGTAATTTTTCAAACAAAACATTAAAATATAGTCTAATATAAAAATGTAACAATTTGATACCTACATGCCGACAAGGTCCTACACATGAGAGAGTTATTAGAAGTCTTTGTTTACTGTAATTACTATTATGTTATGTGCTAAAAGCCGTATAAGCATAAAAAATGCTGCAACTCATCAAATACAATTTGTCTGCAGCTGTGGCTCGGTGGTAGAATGCTTGCTTAGAATTCACAAGGTCCTTGGTTCAAGCCTCAGTATTGCAAGAAAAGCAAACAAGCAAAACCAAACAAACAGGAAAGTAACTTGCCATAGTCTTTAATCTGTTCTAAAGTGTCTCCAGCAGGGTTAGTTGTCGGTTAGCGCTGTGTGGTGTGCCATGTCATTGATGCTACACCAGCAAGCATGGCCAGAAGCAGATTCCTTAGGCAACTATCTTGAATTAGTTTCCATTTGTTGGCACTTTTAGAAACCTTTTAAGGTTGCTAGGGGTTTTTTTGTTTTGTTTTCTTTTTTTTGTGTGACTTCCTTATCTTCCTTATATCCAGTGGGGTGGTTTGAATAAGAATGGCTCCCATAGGCTCGCATATTTGTATAATCATTTGCATGCATAATCAAGGGGGAGCGGCACTATTTAAAATGTTAGGAGGTGTGGCTTGTTGGAGGAAGGGTGTCATTGGAACTGGGCTTGGAGGGTTCAGAAGCCCAACCCAGTCTGGGCTCTCTTCTCTCCTCTCCTCTCCTCTCCTCTCCCCTCCCTTCCCCTCTCCTCTCCTCTCTCTTCCCCTCCCTTCCCCTCTTCTCCCTCCTCCCCTCCCTCCTCCCCTTCTCTCCTCCCTCTCTCTCTCTCTCTCTCTCTCTCTCTCTCTCTCTCTCTCTCTCTCTCTCTCTCTCTTCCTGTTGTCTGCAGATCAGGATGTCAAAGCTACTTCTCCTGAACTGTAAGCCACTGTCCTGGCTGATAATTTGTGTCAGTTTGGCACAAGCTAAATTGTCATCAAGGTCATCAGAGAGGAAGGAGCTTCAGGTGAGAAAATGCCACCATGTTACCCAGCTGTAAGATTTTTTTCTCAATTAGTGATCCAGTGGGGAGGGCCCAGCCCATTGCCATGGATTGGGTTCTCTAATACAGTGGCAGCAGGCTGAGCAAGCCACGAGGAGCAACCCAGTAAACAGCACCCCTTCAAAGCCTCTGCATCAGCTCCTGCTGCCAGGATCCTGCCCTGTTTGAGTTCCTGTCCTGACTTCCTTCAGCGGTGAACAGCAATGTGGAAGTATATGCTCCAACCTGCTTTTTGGACATGGTGTTTAATCACAGCAACAGAAACCCTAAGACAGCCATTGCCAATTAATTGATTTTTTTAAAATAAGAGTTGCTGTATTCATGGTGCCTCTTCACAGCAATAGACTGGTGACGCAGACAACCATTCTCAGTAATGTGATCTTAGAGGGGGTCATGCATGGCCTACAGTTGAAGATGCTAGGAACTAGACAAAGGAGATTTCACACTTCTTGCATATGCTCCCTTTTTGCATGTCTTTGTGTAGAATTCTATGCCAGTATGGCACATGTGCAGATTCTCAGACCTCTCAAGCTACCAGAACATGGTTGTCTCCCTCCATTCCAGGCCCCTGCAGATTGCTTCAGGTTTCACTCCTGCCTCAGCCTCCTCATCCCTTTGATCTGTTTTACTTCCTGTTCTAAATTAATATGTACGTACCTCATGCACTGACCAAGTATGTCATCATGTTCCTGGAGGCTGGGTCATGCTTCCCAGTAACCAGGAGCCAACTGCAGAGATCTGCCACTTACATTAAATAGGTATTTTCTCCTCCCGTCCTGCTCCTGGCCAGGATCATTCTACTATCTGTTTTCTATTAACCTACTTTTGAACCATGTAACATTTGTCGTTTTGATATTGGCTTTGTTCATCTAGCATAATATCTTCAAGGCTCATTCCTGTTGTAGCATGTTTCAGAATTTCTACCCTTTTTAAGACTGAGTAATGCTGCATTATATGCACATACTGCACTTTCACTTTAGTCATCTGTCAATAGACATGTATGTATGTTTCACATATTGCCTATTCTAAATATGGTTGCTATTAACATGGATGTACAAATACCTCTTTGAGATGTTGCTTTCATTTCTATTGGACACATACCCAGAAGTGGTATTGCTAGAGAAAATTATTTTAAATCACACGGATCCAGATCTATTGGTAGATAGCACAATACTGGAGTTTTCAGGTGATGTGATGGTTTTCACACTTAACAGAATCTACAATCACCTGGAAACAATCCTCTGGGAATGCCTGGGAAGGGCTATCTTTATTAGGTTGCCTGGGAAGGGCTATCTTTATTAGGTTAACTGATGTGCAAGGACCTATGTTACTTATGAAGAGAACCCTTCCCTGGGTAGTATAAATGGACTGAATAAATGAAGAAGGGGAGCAGAAAAGCAAACACACATTCATCCTTTTCTGTTTCCTGCCCATGGTTACAGTGAGATCAGATGCTCCAGGTTCCTGCCATCTTAACTTCCTTGCTATGGTAAAGTTTTCCTTAAGTTGTGAGGCTCTTTTTTCTCATGAGTTGCTTTTGTCAGAGTATTTTATGACAGTAGTAGGATAAGAAACTAAGGCAGAAAATGGTACAAGAAGTTGGGCTCTTGAAGGGATAAACCTGAGCATGTGGTTTGTAGGCCTTTGGAACCATTTTGTGGTTGGAATGTGGCAGTGTTTGTTATTTGGGACCACAAAAGACAGTGAATGCTGGAATCAGAGCTTAACTGGATATTCTGGGAGCTGAGAGAAATGCCTGCAATGAATGCCCAGCTCATAGAGTTTTAAAGTAGAGGACTCTTTCAAGAATTGGGTGGTGCTTTAGCCAAAAATCTAGCTTTTTTCATATTGTGCAATGAACACCTAGATGAAATTAAATTTAAAGATACTGAACTGATTTGTTGGACAGAGGAAATTGAAGATAGGAGGGTATCCCTGTTAGTACTGAGAAAGCAGTTATGATTGTTAGAGAGCCGTACCACTGACAAGAAGCCTCCAGTGCTGTACTGGAACTATAAGGAAGATGTTCTCAAGGAGAGGAGGATCCCTATCCTTCAGATGCTTCATCTTCTGAAGACTTGGGTTAAATTAAAGGAAGAAAGTCTAAGGCAAAGAGATTACCTGATCCTTGAAAGCAATTGCCTAGGAAAGCGTTCTCCCAGGGTCAGCACATAGAAGCTGATACAGCACTCCTCCAAAGTGGTTAGCAGCAGATAGTGGCAACATTGTCCACATGGTGCTGGTTTGAAAGGGTCAAGGATGTAAGATACAGAGAGGGTCATGACAAACATCCGGGGAGAGGCAATTTATAGCTGGGTTGGAATCTTGCCAAAGAGACCATCAGAGGCAATTTCAGGAAACTGTGAAGGTGAAGAAGCCTCAGTTTCAGTGGAAACACTGGGATCTCACTGAAGATGGGATTTCCACCAAGGAAGGCTGTAGGCACGGAGTATACAGCCTAAGCTAGAAGCTGTGTGTGTTCTAGATGGCAGAGAAGGAGGAATATGGCTGTTCAAACCTTTTGTTTCTTTGTGTCATGTTGTTTGTGAGCCTAGCTTTTTAACAACTGAGTCATCTCTCCAACCCTCTTCAACCTTTTTTTTTTTTTACCTCAATTGATTTGATTATATTATGAGTCCCAGATACTGGACAAGGAAATGCAAGATTTGATATACTCTTTGGTAAGCTTTAGTTTGGTTCTGGTGTGCTCATTTCTCCCTTTTGGTGTACTGATTCCTCCTTTTAAAACAGGAATGTTTATTCTGTATATAACTTTTTGAAATAGGAACTCACAATTAAGAAACTCTGAACTTTAAAGCATCATAATTATTAAAGACTATGGGAACTTTCAAAGTTGGACTGAATGTTATAATGTGACTATGAACCTGTGGAAACAGGTGGAGCATTATTCTTATTGCATTGGTTTTCAAGTTGACAAATGGTGGGGTTGTGATAGTGTTAATTATGAAATTGACATTATCTGGAATCACCTGCGAGACAAGCTTCTGCAGTTTGCCTGTGTGAGATTTTCTTTACCATGCCAATTGATATGGAAAGACTCATCTTACTTGTGGACAGGAGCATTCCCTGGGAAGGGGATGCTAGACTATATAAGTAGGAAAAGCAGCCTACAAAGCAAACATACATTACTCTCTACCTTTCAGTGATGGATACAATGTAATCAGCAGGTACCACTTTGATTTTTCCATCATGACACCTTGGACCAAGAGCTAACACAAACCTTTTTCCCTTACGTTGCTTTTGTCAGAGTACTTTATCGCAGTAATAAGAAAAGGAATCAAGAAGAGAGTCTATTAGGAGCTTAGGAATAAAAAGAAAGACTGTAGAAGTATTAGCTTTAAAAAAGCACAAAGTGTATCCTTGCAGTTGTTGAACATGTGGCCTTCCAAATTGGAAAGACACAATTAATGATTAAAACAAACATAAAGACAAACCCAGTAACAAAACACACTGTAATGAAGTCAAATGAAACTAAACTAAGTATACTGAGGATACGAAGAAGAAATAGTGATCTTCCAGTTATTTTTGGAAAGTAAAACATTCAAGAGACTGTTTACTGGTTTGTAACTCAGCCTTTGGAGCAATGAAAAAGAATCCTCTGTGGCAAGATAGCGATCTCCAGACAGGAACAATGTTCCTGCTGAGATAGCACTACATCACCCTAAAGTAACCCTCTGGAGAATATGGCTATGTTCAGTGCTTGGACAGTCCATCCTAACAGGCTTACCAAGGAGTCTTACAATTACAAAATGTTCAAACCTAGTATATGCTATAGATCATTTAGTCCAGATTGTATAAATAAAAAAAGAAAGAACCCAAGGCCTAAATAGGTTAAAGGACTCTCCCACAACCACAAAGCTAGTTTGTGACAGTAGTAGGGTTAAATTTTCCTGTGCTAATGGTAAATTTGTAAATGTCCCCAAAGCCACACTCAGAGCAGCAACCCCACAAACAATTGAGGGTGCAAATAAAATAGTTCCATCCTGAAAACTCATGTACTTCTGGAAGTTTTTTTTTTTTTTTTTTTTTTTTTTTTGTGGCATGGGCAGGCTATCACTGATGCTGACCAACTGCACTAGCTCTTTCCGAGGTCTCAGTACATAATTTTTTAAAGGACAGATTAACATGTTGGATGGTACCAGATAATCATAAACATTAAGGCAATAGTCAAGGTCCCAAACAGAGGTCTCCTGTCCATTAGGTTTATTCAGATCATTAATACCTAAGGAAGTTCTTGGAAAAATGAAAACATATACTCCAAGTAGGGCTTTACGTGGATTGTCAGGAATTGATCAGATTAGGCAGTCACCTGTAACCTTGACAAACTTGGATCTCCTGGAAAGGATGAACATGGTTTCAGTGTCCAGATATTTTTGTTGACATATAATAGGATTAGGGAGAGGTTGCTAAGAGAAACATTGACTGAGATAGGTGCATGAAGAGTTGTGTTTAGGGGGTCTAGGGGTAGAGGAGAGAAAGCACTGGACAATGAGTAAAGAATGTCTAAAAAAGAAGTTATAGGATCAAGGAAAATTCAAGTTTATCATGAAGGATGCATTGGTTAAAAGATGAACATCCACATGGCCCATACTATATGGAGTATGAATGAATTTTCATCATCTAACAATCTCTAAGGCAAATGAGATAAATTTGCAATGTAAAGCTTTAAAAACTGAACTTTAAGCTGCTCCTACAGCTGATTATGGGGATGGGAATATAGGTGTCCCCTGGTTGCTCATCACAGATAGGGATGGCAGACACCCTAGTAATAAAATGCAGGTTAAGAAGAGACAGGTATTACTGTTACTGTGCACATGCACACAGAAGTTACACAAAATATAACAAAGAACACAGAAAGGGCCAGATGGATAAAGGTTTGATGGCTTTTTCACAGGAGACATGGAAATGGGAGGGTGGTGACATATTTAGGAATTTTCCTGCAACCAAAGGGTGTCTTAATACCCAGGGAGTCTTCCAGGTAACTTCTGAGACTCTCCTTGGGAGCCTAGATAAAATTCTGTCAGGGTGAGGTGACACTTTTAGTCTCCTGTCTTTTCTGATAGTTAATCTTTCCTGATTATTTGACAATATTTCCTGGTGAGGGAGTTTAAGACAATTACATCTCTTTTGAAGGAAACGTTTTCAGTCAGATAAAGGAACTTCAGAGAAAGTCTCTCCCAACACTTCAGAGAGAAACAAGGGAATGTTCCAGAAACTTTGATTCTGAGCCCCAACACCATTGTAATTCTCCTACTTGATAATGAAAAGCTAAACTTGGCTAAGATAACAACCATATATAGGGATGGGAAAGAAAAATAAAAGTAAAAATGGCTCTGATAGTCTACCAACAGTGGAGTCGCCCAATGACTACACAGTTCAAACAGATGCATATTGAAATTGATCCCTTGGCTGAATAAGGGCAAAATGAATATTTATTTTTGTTACCTTATCTTTATTTTTCTAATACCCATGTGTTATGTATTGATTCAGCCATTAGAGGTCATGGAGGTTCAGATAAGCTTAAGGAAAGCCCATAATGGGTAGTTATTTTTTATTCTCAGCCTAGTGCATGTGTGTTTTGCATCCCATGATGCTATGTGGCTGATTCCCTGGTCCCAACTCCCTACACTCAGGAATTTTTTTTTTGTGCATCCAATTTAACTTTATTGCTGCTGGGCCAAGTTTTAAAGATGCTTGGATTTGTGAGTTTAGTCACCGAGGAACTCATTTCACATCTGATGTTTGTATGGAGAATTTGCTCCAAACATTTCTGAAGGCAATTGAAAATGCTAAATTGGCTCCTGGATATATTTATGTGTTGGAGGTGGGTGAGTTGAGGGTTTATTATCCAGAAATACTTAGAACTCAAAGAAATTACTAACTAAGAACACAGTGGCTGCATGTAGTAGCATGTGCTGGTAATCCTGCCACTCTGGAGGCTGAGGCAGGAAAATCTAGAATGTGGAGCCAGCTTGAGCCAAATAGTGAGATGCTTAAAAAATAAAAAAGAATAAATAAATAAAAATAAAACCACTGCCTTCCTTCCTTCCTTCCTTCCTTCCTTCCTTCCTTCCTTCCTTCCTTCCTTCCTTCCTTCCTTCCTTCCTCTTAAAAATGATCTCTTATTCTGGAACCCAAGCTGGTCTTAAATTCACAGCACTCTCTCTACTCCAGCCTCTGAATGTCAAATATGAGCCATAATACCCAGCTTTAGCTCACAGTTCCAGAGGATCCAATCCATCCTTGTAAAGAGAGGGTATTGGAGGACCTGATCTGGTCGCATCATGGTAACAAGGAAACAGAAAAAGCGTGAGAGCAAGATATACCCCCAAGGGCATGTCTCCAGTAGTCTACCTCCAATTAGGACTATGTCTTCCTAACTTTCATCACCCTCCAGTACTACATTATGATTCAGCAGGGAATTAATTCATTCATTAACAACCATTTTAACTATCTTTAGAGAGGTCCTCCCAGACATATCCCAAAGTGGGCTTCATTAATTCCCTATGGGTTGGTTTGTTGGAACTAGATTGCATTGAAAATCAGGATCAGCAGCTATCCTGGGCACCACACCTTCACTACTTTATAGAACTTCTTTTGTTTGTTTGTTTGTTTTGTTTAGTTTTTGTTTTTTGTTTTATTGGATATTTTATTTATTTACATTTCAAATGTTATCCCCTTTTCAAGTTTCCCCTCCACAAACTTCCTATCTCATCCCCGCTCTCCCTGCTTCTATGTGGGAGCTCACCCACCTACCCACTCCTGTCTCACTGCCCTAGCATTCCCTAACACTGAGGCATGAAGGCTTCACAGGACCAATGGCCTCTCCTCTCATTGATGTCTGACAAGGCCATCCTCTGCTACATATATAGCTGGAGCCATGGGTCCCTCCTTGTGTACTCTTTGGCTGGTGGTTTAGTCCTGGAAGCTCTGGGTGGTCTGGTTGATTGATATTGTTCTTCCTATGGGGTTGCAAACCCCTTCAGCTCCTTCAGTCCTTTCTCTAACTCCTCCATTGGGACACGCCCCCCTCCCTCAGCTCAGACCAATGGTTGGCTGCAAATACCTGCCTTTGTATTTGCCAGGCTCTGACAGAGCCTCTCAGGAGACAGCAATATGAGGCTGCTGTCAACAAGCACTTGTTGGTATCCACAATAGTGTCTAGGTTTGCTGTCTGCATGTGGGATGGATCCCCAGGTGAGGCAGTCTCTGGATGGCCTTTCCTTCAGTCTCTGCTCCACTCTTTGTCCCTGTCTTTCCTTTATACAGGAACAATTCTTGGCTAAAATTTTTGAGATGAGTGAGTGGCCCCATCCCTCAACTTGTGGGCCTGGCCTAACCTCTGAATATGGTCTCTACAGGTTCTCCCTCCCATTTGTTGGGTATTTCAGCTAATGTCATCCCCATTGGGTCCTGGGAGCCGCTTGCTTTCCTTGCATCTGGGACTATCTGGTGGCTGCCCCCAGTTCCCCAACCCCCATTACTACATATCTCTGTTCAATTTCCTAACCCTCTGTACACCATCCCCATTTCCTTTCATACCTGATTCTGCCCCCCTTATGATATCCCTTTCTTCTACCAATTTCCTACTCCTTTCCCACTCACTAACATCATAATAGATGGCATCATGAGAATTTTCCATTAGAGCACTCATTATACTGTAACAACAGGATTAAATGATTTCCATTATTACTTACCATTTTATATACGAGGAAGGTGAAATATAGAGAGGGGAAATAAATTGTCACAGGCTACAGATTGAGGGAAGAGGTAGGAATCAGGCTTGTCTTATAAAACTACAAAGTTTCAGGTCTAGTCTTGTCAATAACTTTTTAAAAAAAAAAAATCTAGTTAAAGAGGAGGCTTGTCCTCCCTCCTGTTCATACCCTACATTTTCAGCTTCACACTTTGGGGCCTCGGGAGTGAGTCCTCATCAAAAAGGCTTTGAGGAAATAATCCCTTAGACTGTCTATTGACAGGCGCAGAAGGTCAAGGCCCAGGCCCTTTGCCTGCAGTGCTCTGCTTCGGGCCCGAGGCCTGGAGTCTGGATGTCTGATCCAGAGTTTCCATTCCCAAGGGATGACTGCCCAGGAGAGATGGCCATCTGAGAACAACCTTCCTGATGGTCCTTTGGCTACACATTTTGTTGATTTCCTTAAGTGTGTTTTCTTATGGGGTTTCTGTTTCTTTTCTGGCTTGGTTTGTGACTTTACTTCATTTCTGTTTATTTCTTATTATTTGGCCCAACACATTTGTTTTTATTAGGGTTTTTTTTCTTTCTTAGACTCCTGGCCTACATGACCTCTGGCTCACTTTGCCATACAATATGCCACCCTGTCTGTGTGTTTTGTCTGAAGTCTTTGGAAACCCAAACTTAAACACTATGACAAGGGGATTGAGGCTAGGGGGAAACTTAAGACTTTCCACTAAAGCAAAGAGAAATTGTGAATGAAATGCAGACAGGATTGGAAATCTATCACCTCACTTCTTCACTACTTTAAGTGATTAAAAACTGCTACACCGACAGCTTTAAAAAGAAATAATCTGGACATAGTGGGTCAAATCTATAATCTAAGCACCAGGAGCTAAAGCAGAATTTCTATGAGTTTAGGGCCAGAATAAGCAATAGAATGGAATTTCGTTTTAAAACGTTAAAAAGTAAAGCAAGTAAGCAAACATTTCTGGTTCTTTTAATTTGGTGATACAAGGATAAGGCAGAAAAGGCTGTGTTGTCACCATCTCAGGGCCTTAGGGACAAGAGAGACAACTCTCAGCCAGTAGAGTATGGACCAGTTTGGGTGGAGTCATGACAGCAGTAGGTATACTCAGTTACTTTCCATAGAAAATCATCTGTATACCACATCTGGTATATTGTACCCATGTGTCCAACCTCTAATTCAAGATAATGATCTGAAAATTTAAAAAAACTCAGCTAGTTTGAAGTCTGTCTGGATCTAATTAGTTTCCTCACACATCCAAGGACATATCTGGGAGATTTCCAGAAGAAAACATGGGATGCTAACTAGTACAATAGACTGTGGTTTTAATTTTCCAGGGGAGAAAAGAAGAGTCAGATACTGGGCTTCCTGGCTTACAATGGAAAAAGAGCTCCAAATATCACAAGGTTTACTGAAGAGATAGCTCACTCAAATAGATTGCAAATAGTTGGGGTGCTTTACAGCAGAGTCATATTATTCTTGAATTTATTTAGGAACTTTAATAGCTTTCTCTGTGCTAAGGTGTTAGGATGGAAGACATTTAAATTTAGATCCTAGCTGTGTCAGCTCACTACGTGAGTGGTCATTACAGTTTGAATCTGAAGTGTCTCCCCCAGACTTGTGCTGCAAATAGATTGGTAAGGCTATTTTGGAGGGCTTCAAACACTTTAGAGAAGTTGGGGAACTGTGAAAGGAGGTGACTAGAGACATGAATTTGTAGGTTATAGCTGGTCCCTTATCCATTGCTTCCTGTCCACCATGAGGCCATCTTCCAACATGTGTTCCTGCCTTTATCATGTTCCTCCTCACTTTCAGCGCAAAAGGGTGGAACAAAAGAACTGAGAACCACAATTGCTCAAACCATGAGCAAAATAGAGATTTTTTTTTTGTCCTTCAATTGTTTCTGTAGAATATTTAGTCACAATGACAAAGAATTGAGTCCGACTCATGCAATGATGCTGGGTAATGCAAATAAGAACATGAACCACTTAGGGTCACTTCATGGGCTCAAGTAACATAATGTACCAAAAGTGCTTAGTACAATACTGAGATATGATAACTTTTTAATAAGTGCCTAATTATGCCACTGTATTGAATTTCCAGGTAGCATTTATTATGCCCTGTATGCATACAGCCTGTGGAATCACAAATTTTTTCATATATACTTACAATACACATTGGAGAAAGTTTGCCTTATCATGAACCAAACTTTATATTTATAGAAATTAAGTGAAATTTGCCATGGCCAAAGACATATAACCAACCATGCGATTAGAATCCAAACAATAGTCTGATAGAATACTGAAGTAATTTCTCTAGTATGTAGAGAGATAAATGCCTCAAGTTGTGTGAATGCTTTGAGTGATAGGACGTTAGCCAAGTCCAGGAGGAGTTGGCAGACATGGGAGAGGCCCTTGGTCCTGTGAAGGCTCAATTCCCCAGTATAGGGGAATGCCAGGGTGGGGAGGTGGGCATGGGAGCATCCTCATAGAGGCAGGGGTCCAGGACGGGAATGGGATAGAGGAGTTATGGAGGGAAAACTGGAAAAGGTGATAACATTTGAAATGTAAATACATAAAATAACCAATAAAAAAAGGAAAACAAAACACAATTCGCAAGGTAAAGATGGATCTACCACCAGGCTGAAGATGCTAGGTCCTTCTGCCAGCACTAAGGAAATTCTCCCTAGTCCTTGCAAGGAACTCTGGAAATGTGCTGCATACCTTTACAACATTTGCCAATGTAACATTGTTTTTTTATTTTGTCTTTTTTTTCAAATGTAATAGTTTTGTGTGAAATAAATTAAGACATGCCTCTTCAGAAAACTAGAATCAAAATGAAAACTGAAGGCTCTAGCATTTTCTCTCCAGTCTCCTTTTCCTAGAATTACCATTTTACTCACAGTTACAGCAGAGGGGTCCTAACACAGAGCCTGGTTAAGTCAGGAGAGCTTTACAGAAATAATGTGAAGATTATAAATGGTTCATTGTATGTAGGAAGGGAAGAAGAAAGAGAACAGCAAGCAAAGTTCCCCACATTGAGGCCTTCTTTTCACCTTCTACATTGTTTCCAAAAAAGTGTCGATGTCTAGGGTCTCACTGCAAGGTGTCCACAACTGCTCTAATCAAACAGAGGGCCTTTTTTTTGTGGCCATGCATAGCACACAGCACTCCACAACTGAAGAAGATGCCAAACAACAAAATAAATCCATCCACACCTGTTACTTGTTTCAGTTAGTATTGGATATCAGTATGTATAGAGTGATCATAGAGGAAAAATGTTCTATATGCAAGTAACCCCTGGGTTTTTTTTTTGTTACATTAAGGCTTTTTAAAGGAAGTGCTTGCCTAGATTCAGCTCACCACTTCTCTGATTCCTTTCTCAGAAATCTTTCTTTTATTTGTCTGTGACTCTTGAGACATTTTAAATAGTATTTAGTATAGAATACATAGAAAGACCCAAATACCTGCAAGGTTACAAATAACCAAAGAGGAGACCACTATGAACAATAATTGTTTATATAACAAGCAGCCACTGAAGAGGTACTAGGAGCATAAGTGTAGGGAGGCCTTTGGGGTCAGGAACATAGCAGGTGCTTAGTGAATGTAGAAATCTAGGGCTGGAGAGTTAGCTCAGCAGTTAAGAGTATTGGTATTCTTGCAGAGGATCCAGATTCAGCTCCTAGCACCCACATGGAGGTTAACAACCTTCCAAACTTCCAATGCCAGGTGACATGACACCATCTTCTGAACTCTAACACCATCAGTCATGCATGTGATATACCAAAAAAAAACTAAATAAATCTCAAAAATAAATGTATACAAGTAGAGGAAGTCTAGTAGGGAACTGTGGACATTTGGGGACCCTTTCCTTCAGAGCACCAATTTATGAATTAACCCCCAATTTATGATGGCTTCACTTATGCTTCTTCAACATTAGGATGCTGTGAACATTGAATGTGCCCCATAGAAACTGTATTTTTCGTATTTTTAGTTTAGATCTTCTGTGTTTCTGGGCACCTTATCTCTTCCCCCTTTTTGGTAATAGAACTATTTCTTTTGGTGGGAGTCCTCCTTCATACCTTTAGCTATGTGAGTTTTGAGAGGCCTCCATTCATGATATCCTAGTCATCTGTCCAGAGAAAGGTAAGAAGCCAGTGCTTGAACACGTACTTTCCTGTGGACACAAAGATGACTCAAGGGAAGTTCATTCCTTGGAATTTTTTTTAATAGATCTGAGATGTAGGACTTTCCTCTGACCCTAGGACTGTAAGAACATAAACTAAAATGGCCAGGCTTCTACTGGAAAAATATCATTACTGGGTAACAGTGATGTAGACATAAAGAAGGTGTAATGTGTTCCTGCTGGAATTGGCCTCCCTGTTCCTAGCTGTTCCCAGGGGCAGCTTCATCCCTGTCCTTGTATTTGAAGCTAATACGAGTTGTACTTCTGTCTCTTTAACCGTAAGTCCTGAGTAATATGGAGGGAACCTTCAAGTTAGTACACTCAGACAAAGCAATTGATAAGAACAAAAGGACAACAGATATAATATATCACCTTTTCACTAGAGAAATTTTCAAAGAAATATGAGCCAATCAATGAAAACCAAAAAAAGTAGAGTTCCTTCACTGGGAGCTGAGATTCTTAATGAAAAAAAAATTGAATCCATCACCTCTATACTTGTTCATGCACTTAAAAAATGCATGTACAAAGAAGATGTACAAAGCTCAGTAAAAACTGTTTTCTAGAGGCTGTATGATGCAACTAATGCTGCTGATGGTGCTAGGTATTATTATTTCCCCAGAGCCACTTGCTAGCTGTGTGTTGTTATTTCATCTCTGCAAGTCATAGATACCTTATAATATCGGTATCATATGAATGCTGAAATAAGAGCAGAGTTAGGAATATTCAGTTGAATCATGTATGTAATGATCCTGGTGCAATAATGGCTCTGATTAATACTCAACCCTCACAAACAACATTAAATTAACTAACGTGTCTATTGACTGATTTACTGATGCACAGATGTCACACATTTAACTTTCACATAAGGATGTCTCTCTCTCTCTCTCTCTCTCTCTCTGTGTGTGTGTGTGTGTGTGTGTGTGTGTGTGTGTGTGTTAAATAAGTCCTCACTATGTAACTTTGGTTGGCCATTACTTGTTCTGTAGCCCATGCCTACATCAACCTCATGGAAATCTTCCTATCTTAGTCTCCTAAATGATGGAATTAGAGATGTATATAGCACTAGAGAGTCCTAGTTTTCATATTTAATTTAGAACATGTCCTTTTAGTAATACTTCATTGTATTCATACAGGAGCCCTCTGGTGGTCAAAACCACTTCTAGAACAGACAATATATTATCTTTATTTAAGTAAAACAAGAATTTATATAAGAACATAATGATCTCCATCTCACATACAAGGAGTGATGGGTTTACATATAGCATTATGGGGTATAATTATGTCCCCTAATTTTCAGATGTGAAATTCCTCCTCCTTAGTATATCAGAGTATGACTATTTAGAGATGTGTTCTTTAAAGAAGCAATTTCCTAATGTAGTATGATAGATGCCTGTATAGGAAGAGGAGGTTAGGATATAGACTTGCACAGAGAATGTGAGACATTCTCAGGGTGAGAAGGTAGCCATCTTATTAGTTAAGGAGTGAGGTCACTCCTATAAACCGTTCAGCTATTAAATGGTGAAAGTGTATATAAATATCTTTATTTCAGACTTTCAGCTTCTAGAACTGTGTCAACACAAATTTCTACTGCATACAGACATTGATCCTGGTTAAGAGATGAGATCACTTTTTAAAGAATTTGCCCCAGCATCTTCTCTGAGGTCCATTCAAATATAACTTGGAATGCTGCCCACCATAAGCAGGCTGCTAATGAGTTTAGGATAAAGTGTTTCTTTCTAGATTCAAATCATATGATATTTACCTCATTTCAGGTTCAAATATTAGCTAATAAAAATAAAATTAAGAGAGTTGTCTGAGTAAAGCAAATACCCTGATGTAGTTCACCAATATTTGTCACAAATAATATGAGCATCATCTTAATTAATTAATCATATGAATAATTCTAATATAAAATACTATTTTCATAATTTTCATAATTTGGTAACTTGCTCACATTTCTTTCTCACCCTTCCTAAGAGTCTTCCTTATCACTGCTACTTTTGTTATTTTGGCTTGGAAAGATGATGACAAAGGAAGAAGTTGGTACAAAGAAACATTTCAATTCATACCTAGGCCTCTTGGCACCCTGCCCACTTGCTGCTGCTGCTTCACTGCTTTACAGGAGCCCTACCTGCGGAAACCTTAAAGTACCTGTATCATATATCACAGTCCGGGAAATGGCAGCCAGTTGTCCCACTGATTTGTGTTTACAAATGGAACCAAAACAAGGCATAGCTATTAATCTGTAAAAGTGGACATAAAAGTTTTATGAGACTCTCCTTTCCAAAACACCAACTTGGAGAGGTAGGGACAGATCTGAGAATAAGTCAGGAATCTTGCCATCCTTACGATTCCATGTGGTTGGTTTTCAGTCAGCACAGCTGACCCTCAGATCCATGGATTCAAGCAACTTCAGTTTTGAAAATGGAGTTGGGCTGCTGATGGCTTTATCTATATTGTGCATCCATAGACTTCTTTCTTTTCATTAATCCTTAAACAAGAGAGTGTACCAGCTATTTCCATACCATTCACATTGTGTTGGAGGGTAGAAGTCATCAAGAGACTTTAAAGTCTGTGAGAGGATGCATGTAGGCTCTATATGAAAACGGTGTTGTCCCTGTGTATAAGAATTTGATTTTACAGCAAGGTCCTATACAGCAAGGTCTCCCACAGATACTTGAAGAATCTTGCATTTAATAAAAACTAGTGTGATTTCTCCATATTCAGAGAATAATTTTAGGCGTTCACTACAGCTGATCCTTAGTTTGATGTTCCTCTCTTGGGGTTTCAGCTCAAGGTCAACTGGATCCATCACTTTGGGCTTGAGGCCAGACAGAACATCCTGGCAGGGGCAGTATGTCACAGATATTCCTCACTTCATGTCAGGCATGAAGCAGAGGGAGAAAGGACAGGAGATAAGTTATTCCAGGGCATGTCCTCAGAGTCCTACTCCCTTCTTCTTCTTTCCACAAGCTCCCCATAATACTGTCATATTCTGAATCCATCAAGGGCTTAAACCATAGATTATCTCAGAGCCCTCAGGATCCAATCACTTCCCCAAAGCCCATCATCTGACAAGACTCAAACATGTAATCCAGTGAAAGGCATTTCATATTCAAATTATAAAAGGACCCTCAGTTGCATTTTAATAAAAAAAATGACTAAGTAAATAATGGGGAAATCATGTAGCAAACAGAATTCAGCACTAAGAAAGTGTTCTCATGATGAATAATTAAATTCAAATGAATGAAACGAGTGCATTAAATACAATAATGTCTGATTGACACAAAGCCCATTCATCCATCATGATTTAATCTAGGATGGTTACTTCTAGACTTCCAGCGAAAAGAGAAAAGAGAAGGTGTTGAGAGGATGTTATTGTGTAAATGAGAATGAGTAAAAGCATTTTCATCTTGCATATGCAAAAACAATTGTTTTATGAAACCTTGGCTCATTTGTTACAAACTAAACATAACTAACCCATTATGCAGGTACAAAGGAGCTGTGTGCTCAGTTTGTTATATCAGTGAATACATGAATATAAAGTACACAGCTTTTCTACTCCTCAAAGAAGGCCCCAGAGTGTGTCTGCACACCAGGATGTCAGTTCTCAGTGTGGGCCTCAGACCAACAGCTTCCACATCACCTGGGAATGTGTTAAAGATGCTAATTCTTAGGCTCTACCTCAGATCTACTGAATTAAACACTCCTGGGGCAGGACTCAGCTGTCTGTGTTTTAATAAGCCCTCCAGGGGGTTCTGATGAGTGCTCATGTGTGAGAAAGCTGTGCAAGAAAACAGTTGTTTTTTAGACGTGTGATCATTCTTAACAACACTCAAAGGCAATTGAATTGTCTGAGCATTCTGTTCTTGAGTTCTTTTGCTATTCATAAAGATTCTTCTCTGAAATAAGGGAGAGGAGCCATAACTGGGTGTTTGCTTTCCTACAGTGGTGCTAAGAGGCTAGTCTGATGCCTATTGTCCTCACAGAGGAATGATGCTTACTCGGATGTTGGGCCTGGCAGATCTGCTGATATAAGCTGTGGAAATGGATCAGTCTGCAGCTCTCAAATGATTGCAATAATTTCCAAATATATTTTGTTCTTTCTCTTATTTAAGTTGTATTGCAAATGAAATCTAATCCATATTTCCCCTAATTTACATTTAAAATGATTCAAATGCTATGTTGGTAGGAGATGAGTGAGTCCCCAGAAGACCTTTTGAACCATGGAAATCTTTTTCTTCAAAACAGGAAGTTGCACTTTACCCAGAGCAAACAAAGTTTAGTGGAGAAAGGCCTGATTTATATTTGACTTTCTTACCCCCAAACTCAGAATATATTTAATTTTCAAAACCTATTTTCTCCCACATCTCCAGTATCATTCCTCACATATGATGCCTTTCCTTCTGGTATAACACAAGTTGTGAGAGCTCTAATCTGATTTCCATAATCATATTCACGGAATTCTCTGAATGCACTAGTTACACCTCAGTTTAATTCAGTTCAACAACCATTTATTGTTGTCCGTGCAAGGAAACGGAAGTGCCTCTGGGGAGGGAGGAGGTAGAAAAATATTTCAGACATGAGTTGATTTCAGCTGAGAAATGACTGTCACACTAAATATATTTTGGCCCTCATTTGTCCTCATTGTCTGAACACTAGACATAGACACTATATTGGATTTCAGAAATTTACTGGTAATTCTAAAGGGTTTCGCTATATTTGGGAACAAGTAATCTAATTTGTGGTTAAAGGAGGAAGAAACAAAAGAGGAGAAAGAAGAGAGAAAAGGGGTTGGTTTTGTCACAGAGTAACTAGATCTGGAGAAGGAAAGGAGAAATGGATGGAGGGATTATTGCCACCTGGCTGGGCCAGGACAGAATACAGGGACACCATCTTGTATCCAACACTTCTATGTGTGTTGTTAATGAAATACTTCACACATACCTCAGTGCAAACTTCTCCTCAATGCAACCATTCCTTTACACAGCCAGGACTCCATCTCCTGAGGGCTAGGACAGCAGCTATCTGTAGCATGTAGCATGGAGGCCCTGTCCTGATCCCCTTCTACACCTCCTTTCTCTGCTTCTTTGGCTGATGTAATGTGGACTGCTGGAAGCATCATAAACAAGTTAGTTTCCGATAATCCATTGAGACTTAGAAGCTTATAAACTCTTCACTGGTGAGGTGGAGCAGGAAGATAGGCAATGTAGAGGAAGAGTAAATGATTTGGAGAGGAAGTGGGTTGGTCCTAAAAATAGACAATAACTGAAGGACAAAGTTATACTGAGCCCTGAGTGGAGGGTCAAGTCTAGTCTTTTCTGGAAGTGAATATTCTGAAGAAGCCTCCCTTTGGATGGATGACTTGAGAGAAAGGCCCTCCTTGTAATTCTATAGAGAAACAGGACCTATGACCAGGAGAGCAGGATAATGTCAATGTGTTCATAGCACTTCAGCAGGACAATGTGCCATAATTTGGAGTATTATTGTATGGCCTCTACTGTCCTCCATATCATGACAGGAGGAATATCAAAATGTTATTGCAGGGATAAGAATGAAGGTTAATGATAGAGAATTTAACTATCATCTATCTATTTATATGTATGTAATATATATAATATATAATATGTCGTTAATATATAATATATACTATTCTATGTATGTATTTTATATTAATATATTATATGTATATATGTATATAGAGAGAGACAGAAAGAGAGAGAGAGAGAGGGAGAGAGAGAGAGAGAGAGAGAGAGAGAGAGAGAGAGAGAGAGAGAAAGAGAGAAATGACACAGACAGAGGAGTATATAAGACAACCTTTTGGATATCTTTAGGAAATACATGGTTGAGCAAAGCCAATAAGAGAATTAAAAACTGTAAAGTCTTTTTTTGCTTTACACTGGTATTTTTCCCTATAACTCCACTACCTCCACATCCACACTACATTTCTTATTCTAGATATTTTTTTAAATTTATACTGAAAGAATACCCTAAAGCTTCTGTGTACTGCATATGAATTCAGAGTTCATAAACTTTAAAATACTGTAGATCTGATTGTTCACACTCTTTGTCAAGTAATTTTTTCAAGGACATAGTTCAAAGTTCTCTATTGGGGGGATAGGTGGAGTCAAAGGAAAATCAATATTGATGGGTAGTACTTTATAAAACAAATGTGTGCTGTGAGCTATTTTATCACAGGGATAGTGTCCTGTGGAAACTGTGACTGGACAAAACACTTGGATTTCAACTATTTTGTCTTTCAAGCCAAAACTTTGGGTGGGGGAATACAATGTACTATTTATCCAGAGTAAAGGCAATTGCTTAGTGCTATCATTTGAAAGGATGGGATTAAATATGTGTTCCTTTGCTGAACGTAGTTTGTAACAATCAACTCTATCTACTGTGCACTAGCAAAGAACCTACTGCAATTTTCATATAGGCACTTTGATCCCTCTGAATGAATTGTAAGGTTTTTAAAATAAGAGTTACCAGATCTAAAATTTTTCCTGGAAGTATATAATGTGAGAGTAAGTCTGGGTGTGTGAGCTTGGTAGTGAGACAATTCGCATCCATTTCCCTTCCTGAAAAAATATAATACCGCTCAATATATTCTACACACAAGGTGTTGTTCATCATATTTACATTTTAGAAAAGAAGTATGAATTATTCTTGTCTCTGCTTTCCACATTGATGATTTGTGTAATGAGCCAAAGAGTTAGGCTCAGGAAAAAGTCTTCACTAACAGTAAACTAAGGATGATTAATAGCATTTTTTAAAGGAAGGGAAAGAAACCATTACCCAAAGGCTGGATAATTGAATTGTATGAACTTGTTGAAGCTTTATTCTAGCTGTAAATGCATTTGCAAGTAATTATCACCCACAGCATAAATAACTTTATAATATTCCACCTGAGTTAACATTAATCAGATTTGCAAAACACCAAGGAAAACAAGCAATTAGGTGATTCTTCATCCAAAAAAGCATCCTACTCTGCTAAAAATAATTCCATAATATGAGAAAGAATGAATAAACAGAGGTTGGCCCATGGACAACTCCAGGAGATGTGTCAGGGGACATGGTGTAGAAAGGCCATCTTCTGTAATACCTTAGCTCATGCTTTCTCTGTTTTTCTGAATAACATGAGTTTGGAATATACAGAAGGCTTAGAACTATTATTATGCCTGAGACAATTGTTGTAAGCTCCTCGTGAATAGCACCTGAAGCAACCTTTTAAAGAATCAAGTTTTCAAAAGGCCCTCTGCTTCGAGCTTCAACTCTATGATAGGACAAACCTCAAAGAAGCCCACATAATCCTGTGAAATTCCTGAGCTCAATATTCCCTTTAAAGCAGCAATGTGGGTGCTAGAGTGCTGGTTCAGTAGTTAAAGGTGTACAATGATTCTGCAGAGGACAAGAGTTCACAAAGATGGGTAGTTCACAAGAACTGTAACACTAGCTCTATGGAATTGGCCTCTGATGCCCTCTTCTGGCCTCCATGGGTACGTGCTTTCATTTGCATACATACAGAGTAGTATATAATCTGAACTGGTCTGAAATTTACTATGTATAACAAACAGGCTGCAAACTCACAAATTCTAAATGCCTCTGCCTCCCAAGTGCTGGGATTAAAGGCTTACATCACTATGCTATTCCTAATATTCATAATTATTAAAATATAAATCATTTTAAATAATATGAAATGGAAACATGAAGTGCTTTATAAATGATCTAGATACTACCACTCCATGGCTTTAAATTCAAATGAACTCATCTTCCTTCTTCCTAAGAAAATTTCTTGCTGCTTTGCTGAATCTAATTAAATCATTATTGGGGATTAATTTTTCTAGAATGATCAGAATATAAGACCAAACGTTCTAAAGCCCAAATCAAAAAGAATGTCAATATTTAGAGTGTTATATAGTGTCCTGGGTGTTTTTGCTTGTTTGTTTGCTTGCTGGGGGGAGCACGGGGGCAGGATGTAAACTTGACGTAAGCTAGAACTATCTTGGGAACAGATCCTCACTTGAGACAATGCTTCTATCACATTGCACTGCAGGCAAGCTTTTGGAGACATTTTCTTTTTTCTTTTTGTAAATTTTTATTGGATATTTTCTTTATTTACATTTCAAATGTTTTCCCCTTTCCAGGTCTCCCCTTCAGAAACCTCCTATCTCATTCCCCCTCCCCCTGCATCTATGAGGGTGCTCCCCCATCTACCTACTCCAGTCCTCACACCCTGGCATTCCCCTACACTGGGGCATCAAACATCCTCTGGCCCAAGGGCCTCTCCTCTCCCTGATATCCAGCAAGGCCATCCTCTGCCACATATGTGGCTAGTGCCATGGATAGCTCCAGTGTTGTAGTCTTTGGTTGGTGGTACAGTTCCTGGGAGTGCCGGTGTGGGGGGTCTGGCATGTTGACACTGTTGCTCCCTCCATGGAGCTGCAAACCCCCTCAACTCCTTCAGTCCCTTCTCCAACTCCTCCTTTGGAAACCCCCGAGCTCAGTCCAATGGTTGGCTGTGAGCTTCTGCCTCTGTATTTGTCAGGCTCTGGCAGAGCCTCTCAGGAGGAAGCCATATCAGGCTTCCATCAACAAGCACTTCCTGGCATCCACCATAACGTCTAGGTTTGGTGGATGTATATGGGATGGATTCCCAGGTGGCGCAGTCTCTGGATGGCCTTTCCTTCAGTCTCTGCCCCACACTTTGCCTCCATATTTCCTCCTGTGAGTATTCTGTTCACCATTCTAAAAAGCACTGAAGCATCCACATTTTGGTCTTCCTTCTTCTTCGGCTTCATATGGTCTATGAATTGAATCTTGGGTATTCTGAACTTTTGGCCTAATATCCACATTTCAGTGAGTACATACTGTGTTTGTTCCTTTGTGATTGAGTCACCTCACTTAGGATGATATTCTCCAGTTCCATCCATTTGCCTCTGACTTTCATGAAGTCCTTGTTTTTAATAGCAGAGTAATATTCCATTGTGTAAATGTACCACACTTTCTGTATCCATTCCTCTGTTAAGGGGCATCTGGGTTCTTTCCAGCTTCAGGCTACTATAAATAATGCTGCTATGAACATAGTGGTGCATGTGTCCTTATTACATGTTGGAGAGCATATGCCCAGGAGTGGTATATCTGGGTCCTCAGGTAGTACTATATCTAATTTTCTGAGGAACCGCAAGACTGATTTCCAGAGTGGTTGTACCAGCATGCCATCCCACCAGCAATAGAGGAGTGTTTTCTTTCTCTACATTCAGGTCAGCATCTGCTGTCACCTGAGTTTTTGATCTTAGCCATTCTGACTAGTGTGTGAGGTGAAATCTCAGGGTTGTTTTGATTTTCATTTCTCTGATGACTAAGGATGTTGAACATTTCTTTAGGTGCTTCACAGCAATTTGGTATTCCTCAGTTGAGAATTCTTTGTTTATCTCTGTTCCCCATTTTTTAATACAGTTTTTTGGTTCTCTGGAGTCTAACTTCTTGGGTTCTTTGTTTATATTGGATATCTGCCCTCTATCGGAAGTAGGATTGATAAAGACCTTTTCCCAGTCTGTAGGTTGCCCTTTTGTCCTATTGACAGTGTCCTTTGTCTTACAGAAATTTTGCAAATTTATGAGGTTCCATTTGTCAGTTCTTGATCTTAGAGCATAAGCCATTGGTGTTCTGTTCAGGAACTTTCCCCCTGTGTCCATGTGTTTGAGACATTTCCCCATTTTCTCTTCTATTAGATTCAGTGATTTTGGTTTTATGTGGAGGTCCTTGATCCACTTGGACTTGACCTTTGTACACGGAGATAAGAATGGATTGATTTGCATTCTTCCACATGCTAATGGCCAGATGACCCAGTACCATTTGCTGGAAATGCTAACTTTTTCCCACTGGTCAGTTTTAGCTCCTTTTTCAAAGATCAAGTGACTCTAGGTGTGTGGGTTCATTTCAGGGTCTTCAATTCTATTCCATTTATCAATGTGTCTGTCTCTGTACCAATACCATGTAGTTGTATTTTTTATCACTATTGCTCTGTAGTAGAGCTTGAGGTCAGCGAGGCTGATTCCCCCAGAAGTTCTTTGACTAATGATTGATGTGGAAAGGCTCAGCACACTGTTGGGGATGCAGCCCTCCCCAACCCCTGTGGTCCTGGTATGAATAAGAAAGCAAACTGACCAAGCCAGGAGGATCTTACTGGCTTCATTCAGTTATGCTGTACTCTTCCAGATTCTCTGTTCCAGTTCTTTCTTGCAGGTTACTGATCTCACACAGGCTCAGTCATAATTATCCTAGCTGTTTGTGTGAGGTGTGTATGGGAAGTTTTGCCCTAGTTCCTCTTAGGAATGTGGTCCTCTAATGTAAATATCCTATCTGCTTCCTATCTAAGTCTGTTTGGGAATGCATACCTATCTCTAACATTGTCCATATGCCTATTCAAGATCACTCAAGGAACTTGTTTGTTGTGTTAATGTTAGAAACTCTATCCTAACTATTTAAGAAAGCCTAATCAGCAAAAAGTATCAAACTCTTAGAGATTTTTTTTTATAACATACAAGGTACTGTCAAGCAGAATTGTTTAGTTTGCATTTCTTTTATTTCACTTCCCATTTGCTAGGGATTGAATGTTTGTGTCCCAAATCTACATGCTTAGGCCCCAATTTCCAGTGCAATGGACTTTTGAGAGGCAATGAGTTCATGATGTGGGGGTTCTCATGACTGAGAGAATTCTCTTTATAAGGAGAGGCCTAGGAGCCTCTCAGTTATTATTTTTTTTTTTACCACAAGGGAGTCTAAAATGAAGATGACTGTCTATAAACAGAAGAGGGATTTCACCAGGACAGGACTTCCAAATCTCCAGAACTGCTAGAAATAAATAAATGCCTGTAGACTAAGCTTATAACACTTTGCTAGAACAGACCAGATAGACTAGGGGACCATCTCAAAATTTCCATCACAACTGAGAAGTATAGCAAGACAAGCACAAATAATGCACAGGTAGTTAATTACCAGTTTTTTTTTCCTGTATAATTTCTATGTGTGGCAGTTGTCAGGGAAACAGTTTTTTCTTGCTGCTCCCCAATAAGATGTTCTGTGTTCTTAAGAATCCTACCACAGAGGAAAGTGGTTCTAACCAGCATGATGATGCCCATAAGTAGTAATACACTTTGCCCAGGAATCTAGTTATATTTCCCTGGTTGTTTACTCATCAAAGATCATTTTATATCTCAAAGTACCAGTCTTTTGGACCAATTAATATGCGTTACAGACAGAACCAGAATTTAATATTTTATATATAAAGGGTATTTCTTCACGAGTTATTTTTATTCAAAGTTTTATAATTATATAAAACACATATGCATATTTATCATACATTTTCAGCTACCAAACTACTTAATAGTATTGTCATTTGCATACATTTGTCTAGCTAGCTAACTGTTTTTACACTCGCTCCAAAGGCCTTATCACAAGGTATTAAAGAACATAGAAGCCGAAGATCTGGGTTCCAGCTAACAGTATCCTGGCACCTCTAGGATACTCTTAGTAATATTTCATATACTGTTCTTTAAAAATTGCACTCAAAGGAAAATAAATATAGGATTTTGTGGTTGGCAAAGAATGTTAAAAAAATGTTCCCTTGTATTTCATGAAGGAAAAGCTATGGCTATGTGAAAATACTGTTTTTTCAACCCATAATTTTCCTGTTATATTCTTATTTCTTTTTGTATGAGGAGTGTATGGGTTTAACACTGCTAATCTAAAAGAGCTGTAAGGAAATATTGAAGAAGAATGGTGACTCTGAATTTTTATTAGTTACTATTCTTTATTCAGTGTATCCAAAGACACTGTTTCTCACCACTGTTATCCATGTGTATCATTCTAACAAACACCCACTGTTCCCAGTACCTTGCTTGACCTAGTTCACTCATGCTGACTGTGTTTTTGAAGTATGAATTAGTACATTCCTCACATGTAGGCTTTTCCTTGGTCTCCCTATTTTAAGACCACAACCTCTGTCTTGTCCCCAGAGAGCAAACATGAAATCTTGTTCTTTGACATTTCCTATTGTTGGAGATCATGATGCTGGAGACAAAGGCATTCAATACATGCCTAAACAACAAATAATAGCACAATACTTCTTTATCACCAAAATTCAGAGTCAACAGTAATCACCACTTAATACGTCATACCTGACATGCTCTGTGAATGTTCCACTGGTAGGGAGAGAGCCTTAGGACTATGTCATGTGCCATTGTCTAGTTTAACCATACCCCAATTCTAATTTTAAATAAAATATTTTATTCCCTCTGCTGATGTCAACACCTAACAATATTGAACCTTTACATCAGGGAGACAAGAGACAGCCTCAGAGGACAGTTTATTTTAGATAATGAACTCAGCAATGTATGCTCATCACTTCTTGGGTTTTCTGAAGACTCATTCCCAGATATTGTCACATGATTATAGTTCAGGAGTTGAAGGGGGCAGAGTTAGGCATCTGTTTTATTCACCTTTGTCTCAGAGAAGAACAAAAGCTATTATTTCTTTGATATTTTTGAAAGAAACTTGAAGGTTTCTTCTTTTACATTAGACCCATCATTTGTGCTGCTATCTGTGCAGAATATTGGCTTCTAGATACAAAATCAAATCTATCAAATTAAAAAAAAAATTACACATGCCTACTCAGGGTACAGAAACACAAACACACTTCCCTGGTAGTGTTTGCAAACATTTTAGTACATCTAAGGGGTTGGCAAAGTTCTCTAGGGTGCTGATCAGTTAGAGAATTACAGGACAGTAGAGATGGTTGTGTTTCACCCCTTAACACACAGAATAATCACCCTCCCTCCACCAAAATATATCTGGGGAGAAGTAGGAAGATTTGTATATAAATATATTCCAAAGAGCTCTGGAATTATCCACATGACTTATTGCAGTATAAGTCATGTGGAAGAATAAAGAGTCTCACTACTAAGTGCAAATTATGCTTATGTAGTTGAGAAGCATGTTTTTGTACTCCGTGTGTCCACAGATCTGTGGGTGGGTTGTTAGGATGTATCAGTGAGTGCCCTAGTCAGATGCCTTTGCTTTGTCATCTCAGCTCAACTCTGCCCCATCTCTACCCTGCTCTCTGCCAGCACTCTGTAGGTCTAGACTACATCAACAGGGCTCCATGGCCTCTTGCTCCCAATTGTGTTTGACCCATGGAGAACAGCTTCAGAAGATCAGTGACAGAAGAAGCAAAGGCAGGGTCATTATGCCACTGGCTATCTATCTCTTTACAGCTTGAGAGTATGTCCTGATCATCTCTTCCCAGGATGTAAGTCTGGGGCAACTTACTAGCCCCTTTCTAATTCTGTGACCCATTCTCTCTCCTCAACCCTCACGCTAAGGCAAAAACAATTTGGCTGCTAGGAGTTACAAGGTATTGTACTCTCCTTTGTGATTCCCCTATGCCAACTCTGCAAATAAATCCTTCCCAATTATCTTCAAATATCTAGCATATTTGTATTTTTCAGGGACACCTAGAAGACAGTATATATTGAGGCACATCAAGCCACAAGATGAGCACAGCATCTGGAAGCTAAGTTCCAGGTGGGGAGTAGCAGGGAAGATTATTCGGTTTTTTCTAAATTTTTTCTACCTCCATCATAGTTCCTCTGCTGTGTGTGCATGCAGAGAAACGGTAGGATATTAAGCCAAGCAAATGGGACTAAGTTTCCTACTGCAGCACCATTTCAGCAAACTTCAAAAACTGAGCCTGTGAAGTCGCTGGTTGATTGAAGTTCTTGTAAAGATATACTTCCTCCAGCTTTACTTTTAGGAAAGTAAGGATTCTTTTCTTTGGGAACGTATTTTCCCAAATCCCTTTGCAAAGATTTACTTATTTATTATTTGTGTGTGTGTGTGTGTGTGTGTGTGTGTGTGTGTGTGTGTGTGTATGTGTGTGTGTGTGTGTGAGAGAGAGAGAGAGAGAGAGAGTGAGAGAGAGAATGTGTGTCTTGTTACGTTTATATGCAGCACATGCATGCACATGCCCACAGAGGCAAAATGGTTTCAGATTCCCTGAAACTGGAGTTATGGTGGTTAACATCACAAGCAAGAATTGAAAAAGATCATCTTGTTCAGTTATCATGTTCAGATAGGACCATATATGTTTCATCAAACTCTACGCAGTCTAGCAGATCCTTAGGGAAATGGCAAAATAGTAGTCTGTAAGACTTATTATGAAGGTCCGCATAAAGAGAGAGATCAAGAGTTAATAGTTATTTTTGTAACTTAGGCTGTATAAGTGGTAATTCTGGGATAGAACAGATCAACATTTAATCTCTAAGAGAATGTTTTTCTTCCTGTCTCGCCTATCCAGCATTGGAATTCAGGAACTAGACACCTGCCTCCTATTTAAAAATATGTATATTGTGTCTAGGCTGATGAGAAAATATCCTGGGAGGAATTTCTAAAACTAGTACACAGTTATTATGTTGTTTCTTTGCTCCTATACATAGATTATGCTGGGTACACTTTGTCACACTGTATATCCAATGTTTATACAAATATACATGTGATTCCCACGACTAAAAAACATGTTTTCTAAAGAAGTAATTTTTTTTAAAAAAATTCTATGTGTGCATCTAGAGATCTGGAGTCCAGACATGATTGTGCCACAAAATACCTACCTGTCCCTTGGTGTTTTGTCACCTGTCAGGAATGTCTTTTCTTACACTCTAAGCTTTGTTGCCCTTATGAGGGGTGGAAGTAGATAACAGCTACTGTTCTCTTCAATTAGGACAAAACTCTCATATTTGAACATGAGAAGATAGAAGGTTCCAGTTATACTAAATTCTGCTAAAGTATATGTCTCCATATATACTTATAACTGCACAGTTAGTCACGATACCAAGGATTGGGGAAATTGCATGGAGCCCTGAGTTTAAACCATAGCACTTCAAAGCGAGGCAGGAAAAATTCTACAGAATAACTCCAAAGCCAGATGGCTTACTACAATGTTGTAGTTTGAATGGGAATTGTCCGTCATAGGCTCATGTGTTTAAACACTTAGGTCCCAAATGGTGGTACCCTTTGAGGGGCTGCAGAACCATGGAGAGGAGAAGCCTACCAGCAGGAAGTAGATCGCATTCCCTGTTCTTTAACAATGTGACAAGCTACAAGCTGTCTGGACACCATAGCCAGAACCATGGAACTAGTTCATCAGTGAGAATAGTCTTTGCCCTGACTTGCTTCTATCTAGTATTTTGTTGCAGCAATTACAAAAAGCACAAATAGGGACTATTCGTATTTTCTTCTTGTCAAGGGATCTGAGAATTGGTCTCAGTTTCAAAATTCAAGTTGGGTTCAGATTTGCTCATTTTTTTTCCATTCTGGGGCCACAATTACTCTGACATGTTGCTCTTTACTCAGATGGCTGAAATTGAAAAATCAAGGGAGTAGAAAAATGAAGGACATCTTTGGCCTCAATACTGGTATCTTTTTATTTCCACCTACATTCCCTTGGTGAAAGCAAACATTATGACAAAAAAACAACAACAAAAACAAACAAACAAACAAACAAAAAACAAGTTAACAGTTCAGTAGTCCATAATCTGCTGACTTTCCTGAGATGCACTGCAAAGACACATGAGAAAGAATGTGGCCATCTAAGTCTATTATATGAAGGGAATCAAAAAGTAGTTCACTTTTCTCTCCCATTGGCTATGAGGCTCACCTGGTGGTGTCTAAGCCTTTTAGTCTGTCTGGTCCTCACAGACAGTATTCACCCATACATTATTCATGGATTCTACCAGCCAACCAGATTTCTATCTCTTTGAAATGAAGCTACTGGTTCTTTGGAAGGAAGACCTTGCCATTGGCCAGCCACCCAGGACAAAGCTGAATTAGAATCAGTAGTTTGAGTGTACTCAACACAAGAGTGAGGTGTGTACTTCTAGAGAACCCACCTACATTCAGGACAACATAAGAGCTAAATTCAGAGGGCAGACACAATTTATTCATCCTCACTTAGCCCCAAATGATTCCCCAGTAAAAGGGATTTCTCATTTCTTCTCAACAGTTCTGACTTAAGACATACAACAGAAAACTTTGAAAGTTTGCTGCAATTGAAAGTCCAGAAGGGCAAGAACATTTTGTCACTGCCAAACTGTTGTTCATAGTTAACACTAACAGAAATTTTGAGTTTCATCTATTACTCAAAATCTATCAGGTTCTCTTGAACTATGACATTAATTCTCACTTTTGTGAAGATGTGCATTTAAGTTGGTGTCAGGAAAAGCACCAAGTTACCTTTCTCAGAGTTACCAGATCCCTCCTGGGATCTCTTCCCAGCTCCCATTTTGACCTCTAAAATTTGCAAGTATTAATGGAAATGTTGGCACCATCTGAACTCAAGCTGTGGCCTGTACCAAGGGGCCTTGTGTCTGTGATTTTTACTTTTTTTTTTTTACATGTAATCTGCCAACACATATACCCATAATGTAAACTTACTGGGTTTGGGTTTATAAATTGGGTGTTCTTGGCAACTCTGAGACCTGCAGGGAAATCACTCTGTCATTAACAACTCAGTTTATTTCATGAGCCATTAGTGAAAGAGAGGTGGTGGGGGTCGAGAGATGTAGCTCAACTTCTATTTTTCTTATGAGCTTCAGCCTAAGAACGATACCTCCTTCAGAGGCCTAGACCTCCCTTCCATAGACAGTCACTCACCAAGACTGTGAGAAAGCATCATGGGTTGTTTCCAGGCTGACTGGCAGCTATGACTTCATTCAGCTGCCTGCCTCACTGTCAGGCCAAACAGCTCCAGTCAGAGGAACTGAGCAGCCAGAGTCAGGGAATAAGGCCCACAAACAAGCAGCTGGCCAGCAGCCAACCTGGTCATCTCTCAAGAGTGAATCAAACTAAAGTTCTGCCTGGAAAAGAGGCTATCTTCAAAGGCCATGAAAGGAGCTCAAGCATGAAATAAGACTTGGAGAGAGACAGGATTCTGTTTATGCAGTTGCTTTAATTAATATCCTTTCTGGAAGCCATTCTAAGAGTTTGTTGATATTTTTTATGTTAGAAGGTGAAATAAAAGAAAAATAGCTTTCCCTTTCAATAGGAAATGCACAGTAAAATCAAGAAGTGTACAAAGTTAGCCATTATTCTAAGAATGAATTCTAACATTTTCTGATTCTAGCAGTGAGCACTATGGGGGAACACCATACCACATTCTACACAGACTGCCCTGTTCTTATTGAGGAGTTGAGCCTTTTGAATTTATTTGTTTACATCTTAGAATCCCTGACTACATACAAATCTTAAGCTTTTTAGAGACTTATTAGCACAATGTTCTTCATAGGCAGAAGATAGTACAAAGAAGTGTCATTTTTTTTTCCTTTGATCGGGTCACACGAGTGACTCTACATTCATTATCTACTACTGTGTAACAAATTACTACACAACTGTCTTAAAACAACAAAATGTATTAGCTTACAGTTTCTGGGGATCAGAAATCTTGACAGGTGTTGTTGAATCCTCTGACTTGAGTATTTCATGAGGCTGACATCAAAATGATATCTGGGCTGTAGTTTCATGTGAAGGCTTGATTGTAACACAGTCCTCTTCTAAACATTTTTACATGACTGCTAGCAGAATGTAAGCCCTCATAGGTTCTTGGATCCAGGGTTTCCAGTAATTGTTAGCTCTTAGATGCAAGCCCCAAAGGGCAGTTTCTAACATTGCAGTTTGCCTATTCCATAACAAAGACTCCAAGAGAGGGAGAAAGCCTCTATGGGGGAACCACAAATAAACAAGAGGTTGGTCTTTTGTGGCCTAATCTCTGAAGTAAAGTCTTGTTGACTTTTGTTATAGTCTGATCATTAGTGGACCACCACTAAGTTCTTTCCCACTCAAGGAAGTGAATGATATAGGCAAGGACCACTGTGGGCATCTGAAAGGCTGGCCAACACAGATGTCTTGGGTATTTAATATAGTTTGAGGTAAAAAAAATTCTTTACATAAATCTACTAGAACTTGGAACATAAGCATATGCTATTCCGATTGAAGTAGACAACTTTAAGGTTCTAACTATTCCGACAATGTCACCCTTGCTCAAACCAGTTTTCAAATCATTTTGAAAAATTCTTCTGGCCTTATACCAATGCATATAAGTAACCAATTGGATTCAGTGGGTTATGAAAGAAGACAAGTAATTGGAACAGAGAATGCAGCAATTGGGGGGGGGCTCTCTGAGAGGAGTTGGAAGAGGCATAGAGGTTAATATGATGAAAATATAGTGCATATATGTATAAAATTATCAAAGAATGAATTTAATTTTTTCTTTTTCCATGTCATTTGCAGTGCTTGTGATATATTCTTTTTACTCAACTTCCTCTGCACTCAAAATTATTATGGTGCTTTAAAAAAATTCATTGAAGGTAAATTGGAATAACAGAAAGAGTTAAGAGCCATTCAGGTAAGTAAGATTAGTGATCATGGTTGATAAACTACTCTTAATCTTAGCTTTTGTAAACGTCCAATAGAAACATTGCTTTCTTTATATGGCTCATAAATTGGCCTAGAAGTCAGTGACTAAAACGGATTATTTTGACTTAATTTTCGTTTGGACGCTTAGAATCTGATACTCATCTGAAAGTTTCAGCCTACACCCTTCATCACCATGGCTTACATGTTTATGCATTTTCCTCTGCAAATGATTTGCAGGGCAGATATAAAACATAGGCCACACTGAGACAGAAAGGAATACTGGAGATACCCAGAGGCCTCCAAATCTGGCCTGCAAAAATTCTACTCCCCCTGAGGAACAGACAGTGTACTTTTACAGCACCACAGACTGGGATTATTATCTCTATATACATCTAAAACCTAATTTGTGTCTGCTGTTGAATCTGCATGAGGTTGGCAGGCCACCCCTGCCCCCAAAGACCTCTTTAGGACTGAGAGGAATCTGAGAATACTAACAGCTACCACCTTTAATCTGGCAGGGAGGATATGGGCAGAAATAATTCCATCCCAGAGGTTTACTTCTGAAGGTCACATTCCAACCCCCCTCCAACCAGCCTTTAGCCTTCAGGTTTGTGAAGTACTTGTAAGTAGAATGATTCCTAGTTGTTAAAAAAGTGGTTCTGAGTTGTGATCTCTATTCAAACAGCAGAACTCAGATGTCTTTCTTTTTCCTTGATGATTTTGAGACAGACTTTTGCTGTATAGGATAAACTGGTCTGAAACTTGTGCTGAACCTCCAGTCTAAGCCATATCAGTCATCATACCTGGGTAAAACTGTAAGTCTGTTTGGGAGGGGGTTATTTGCTTGTTTGTTTGGTGCCATCATGTAGCTTAAAGTAGAGCTTTGTGAGAAACAGCTCAGTGGTACAGAACCTTGCCCTGAATTTTAATTTCTAGCAAGTTCCATACTCCCTCCAGGGATAGTCTGGGTTTTTCACTGACCTTTCAATAGGTGGTAAATGACCTTAACTTTATGTTCCCATTCCTTTGGCCATTTTCCCCAGCACTATACGTCATTCGCTTTCCTCCAACTTAAATATTAAAACTGCTAACCATAATGCTGGCCCTCCTAGATTGAGAATGACATGATTGCTCTATATTGAAGAAAGCTTTTTAAAGCTTAGAAGTAGGACTGTCTGTGTTCATGGCAAGAAGCTTCTAAGTACCCTATGCAACTGCCTTCGTGAAAGTAAAATAATAGGATCATCTTCTTCAGCAAGTCTTGTTTCTAGATTTCCTCCTGTACCATGTCACTGTAAGGGCAAGCTCTTCTGCACTTCATGGACCAAAATCTCATTTCTTAGTGGTAAACCTTCATATTGGTGACCTCTAAATGAACTGCATCTCCCTATGCTTATGCCCCTGTGTAACGCCATCCCACAAAGACTAAGAATTTACCTGAACTGCTTTGGCCAATAGGATCCAAGTATAATATATTGCAAGCAGAGGACTAAATGCCTATCACTGAAAATATTATTTTAGAATTTATGAGAAGCCATAGCCATGTTGTAAGGAAACTAGCATTCATTAATGAAGTCTGAGAAGCCACATTCGCTTCCCTTTGCCATTGACTGTTGATGTGATATGACTATCTGCTTGAATTCTGCCTTGCCTTCCCAAAATAATGGACAGTAACAATGTTTCTTTTTGTTGGAATATTCTACCCAGTGACAAATGAAACTAGAATAAATATTGTTAAGTGTTTTTCCATTCAGAACATCTTTCTGCTATAGACATTATTATATGGTCCTGGGTATATGGTAGTCTTAGCTTGCTTTTTATAGCTGTGACAAATACCAATGACCAAAAACAACTTCAAGAGGAATGGGTTTATTCAGCTTACAATTTTAGTTTATCATGAAGGGAAGTCAGTGTAGGAACCCAAGGCACACGTTTCGAGGCAGGAACTGAAGGAGAGACTGTAGAGGAGCACTGATTAACTGCTGGCTTGCTCTTCATGACGCGCTCACCTGCTTTCATATATACCCCATGACCACCTGCCTAGGAATGCCATCACTCACCGTCAATCATCATTCAAGAAAATACCCCTAAGTCTGGCCCACAGACCAATCTGGTAGAGGCATTTTCTCAATGGAGGTTTCTTTTTCCTAGATGTCAAGTTGATAACAACAAAACAAAACACACCCTAGCTAATACAACAGGTAAGCAAAATAGGTATAAGTTTACTACAAATAATTCATAGTCTATTTTAATACAATATAAATAATATATTATATATACATATAGTTTTGTTATTAAATATGCAACCAAGTTTGCATACTAATGAAAGGATGTGCTTGTCTATTTCTACCCAAAGAATTAAATATTGGGACTAGAGATTTAGCTGAGTGGGTAATGTGCTTACTGAGGATCTGAGTTTGATCCCCAGAACTCATGTAAAAAGCCAGGCATGGTCAAACAGGCTTGTAATACCAACATTGGAAAGAATAAGAGGGAGAGATGAACCAATCTAGCTGAATTAATGAGCCTCAGATTCCAGTGGAAGACCCGGTCTTAAAGATCAAAGAGAAACACACACACACAGAGCATACAAAGAATTAAATTTTGTCTGAGTAGAGCACCTCCAAAGATTGTTTTTAGAGTTAATTAATAATTTGTTTTTTTCTTGTCAGTGTTGAAAACACTACTTTACATTCAATATATATTGCAAAATGATAGAAGTCTGTTTAGGGCTACTTCAGAAATTCAGTCCTAATCTAGTGCTAACCTTTATTTAACTGTTTTACTGAAACTCAACTCAGCAATTCAAAGAACAAATGTTGAAATCAAACATTTTAACATATTACAATCCAAACATATACTAATTTGGCACTTACAGGCTCACAAATGATGTTAGAAAAATATTTAAACTCTTTTTTTTCTGTAATTCAGCCTTTAAAGAACACAAAGGTTTGTACATATGGTTAAACATATCCAGCTAATCCAAATGGAGGAATTAGGGAAAGGACTGAAGGAGCTGATGGGGTTTGCAACCCAATAGGGAGAATAACAGTATCAACCAATCAGACCTCCCAGAGTTCCCAGGGTCTAAACCACCAACCAAAGAATATACATGGAGGGACCCATGGCTCCAGCTGCATGTATAGCAGAGGGTGGCCTTGTTGGGCATCAATGGGAGGAGAGGCCCTTGGTTCTGTGAAGGCTCTATGCTGCAGTGTAGGGGAATCCCAGGGTGAGAAGGCAGGATTTGGATAGGTGGGGGAGCACCCTCATAAAGCAGAAGGAGGGGGGATAGTATAGGGGGTTTGCAGAGAGGAAACCAGAAAACGGAATAACATTTGAAATGTAAATAAATAAAATATCCAATTGTCTTAGTCAGGGTTTATATTCCTGCACAAACATCATGACCAAGAAGCAAGTTGGGGAGAAAAGAGTTTATTCAGCTTACAGTTCCAAATTGCTGTTTATCACAAAAGGAGGTCAGGACTGGAACTCAAGCAGGTCAGGAAGCAGGAGCTGATGCAGAGGCCATGGAGGGATGTTTCTTACTGGCTTGCTTCCCCTGGCTTGCTCAGCCTGCTCTCTTATAGAACCCAAGACTACCAGCCCAGAGGTGGTACCACCCACAAGGGGCCCTCCCCCATTGATCACTAATTGAGAAAATGCCCCACAGCTGGATCTCATGGAGGCATTTCCCCAACTGAAGCTCCTTTCTCTGTGATAACTCCAGCCTGTGCCAAGTTGACACACAAACCCAGCAAGTATACCAATATAAGAAAAAAAAAAGAAAAGAAATCTGAGTTGAAGTGTTTTAGGGAGCATTCACTGGCATTGTAGGACTTGAGGACATGGGAAGTGCAAAATATACAGGTTGTGTGTTCAGAAACAAAGTTGTGGTGTGGTTACATGATACAACATGGGAAGTGCTTCCAGAAATACACAGATTCACTAGACATTTGATTATTTTGGTCTTTGTATGTTCAGAAACTATTTATGGTTGTCGGATTTTTCATCATCTCCACATTCATTTATATCACCCTTGACAAGGTCACAACCCACTGTTTAAGAAGCTATAACTCAGAGAGCAAGATGGCTCAGCCAGTAAAAGTACTTGCCACAAAACCTAAGAATATGTGTGTGATACCCTGAATCTAAATGGTAAAAGAAGGTAACTAATTCCCACAAGTTGTCTTCTGACTTCCAGATGTGTTCTATCATACCTGCATACCCACACTCAAATGCACACCAAAATATATACACACAGACACTATAATAGTAATAGCAATGAAGTTTTTAAAAGAAAGTAGCTATAGCCTAAGGGAAGACAGGCAAATCTGTGTTGGGTTCCTGGCTCAACCAGGTTTCTAGCTGAATGCAGCCATATGCATGATGATACAGAGAAAGTGGTCCAGTAGAGCCTGTCGACGCAGAAAACAATAAGAACATAACTAATTATTGTTTTCACACTGAATTTGGAATGAATTGTTTCTTTTTGGTGGGAATACTGGGGATGGAACTCCTGCCCCCCTACTTGATGTTGA
Organism: Apodemus sylvaticus; assembly: GCF_947179515.1. Taxonomy (NCBI): domain Eukaryota; kingdom Metazoa; phylum Chordata; class Mammalia; order Rodentia; family Muridae; genus Apodemus; species Apodemus sylvaticus. The sequence goes on along the minus strand of NC_067495.1, from coordinate 4,281,293 downwards.
TAGTCTACATTGAGAGCTTACTGTCTGGTTGCAGGGAATGGATAGACAGATGATGTTTGGATGGATGCCCTTATGTTGTTTCATTTTGGCCAATACTGGATGCCGTATTTCAAATTGTAAATTAAAGGTGAGTTCACTTTGAGAAAAGTTCATTCTTATTGAAGAATAATGAAAAGAGGGGATCATTTTGATGCACCATCTAGGATTGCTCCCTGGGAAGCTGCACAAAAAAGCTCCTTCATTCTTCAGGCCATTCCTTACTTGAACAAGCTTTTATTTCCCTTAGTATTCATGTTCAGTTTTTGTACATCTTTAGTATTTTTTATAGTGCTGTGAATTGATTCAGGATCAATTAAGCTGAGCTATGCTTCTGGCTCAATTTAGTGTTTTCTATCATCTTAAAGAAGTTCTCAACCTGTCATGACCCCTTAGGCAAACCTCTTTCTTCAAAAATATTTACATTGTGATTTTTAACAGTAGCAAAATTACATTTGTGGCAGAGTAACTAAAATAATTTTATGGGTGAAGTCATCACAACATGAGGAAGCGTATTAAAGGGTCACAGCATTAGGAAGGTGGAGAGCCACTGAGTTAGAAGATGCTTTCTGCTATTTCTTAGTTTGCTCTTCTGGTTCCCTGTTTCTCCTTTCTCCTTCCTTCTCACTGCCCCAAAGCTGAACTCCATGGCACTTAGCACTTGAGCTCATCCCCTGTCTAGATTTTGCTTTGCTTAGGCAATGTGAAGCCCTCACAGGAGGTCAAAGGTTGTAAGACAGAAGCCAGGAAGTATATCCCACACCCACCTACTCTATCTCCCCATAAGCCTTGAGTAACCCTTCAATCCATGTTATGTCTCTCTGTCTCTACTTTTTGTCCCAGTCCCTGTCTCACTCCTCTCTCTCTCTCTCTCTCTCTCTCTCTCTCTCTCTCTCTCTCTCTCTCTCTCTCCTCTCTCTCTTCTAGTACCAGTGCCCTCCCTGCCTCAACTCTTTTAAAGCACCAGGGAAGAAAGTGATGGCTGCTTACTCACCTTAGTCCCCTGGGGTCCATCACCAACCATACTGTTTCTAATAGTTGTGTCCACAATTCTAGAAAGGGTCTATTTCTGTTCCAATTTATAAACAAATACACACATAACTGTTAATACTATCTTCTCACCCACACAAAGGCAAGAGTCACTTGCTGATTTGGGTTCATTCTATCCACAAACAAAAACAAACAAACAAACAAAAAACCAAACATAATTAAAAGAATTTAGAAGAATTAAAATAGCCACATCGCTGTATGTCAAGGGATAAAGGTGTGCCTATCTCTGGGATAGAATACCTAGAAGCGTATGCCATGTGGAAGCATTTATAGAAGATACACAATGTAGATGGCTGAATTCTAGTTGTTTGGAGGAGTCTGCCCTTCTAACAAGCCAATGTGGCCTTGGAATAGTATTTCTGGGCCAGCAATGGCAGGGTGTTAGAGGGGCCTAGGGTCCTTAGGAGCCTTGAGACGTTGGGGCAGTGGTCATGATACCCATGTAACAGTAGTCATATTAATATCATGAGAGACTTTTCAAGTGTCTAAGTGGGATGGACCTTCAACAATTGATAGAATGTGGAGGACAGCTGGCACAATAGAAGATGCTGGGCCCTTTGCCAATATGCCTCTCAAGCTCTCAAGTCACTTTCAATTTTATTTGACAAAGAAATGTGGCGAGATTTAGTTACTTGATGATTAGAGAACCACTTTGAACTGATATTGTTTCCCACTTGGAAACATTCATAATTTTACTTTAAAATTTCTTGCACATGAAACAAGATTCTGCCAACATACCAGAAATAATCTAGATTCTCCTGCAAGTCATAAGCTAATCTAGTCTACGAGGGTATAACTCATATTCTCAGTTAAAAATCAATGATATTATCAAGTCCAGCCATAATTGGGTCACAGAACAGAAGACAAGTTTAAAGTGCTAGAAATTCTGGTTTTTTTTCTTTCTGTGCTTTTCATTTGTAATAAACATAGTCACAGAATAGAGAACTTGAACATGCATGATAAAATGCTGAGGTAACTGAGAAAACTAATAGTTCTGCTGTATTATTTTTCACTCTCTACAAAGAAATGAAGAAACTGTCTAAAAACAAAATATTTTCAATAGAGTTATTTTAAAATATGTCTCTAAAGATAAGTTCACATCCTACCAATGTATGCCATTGTAGAAATATGAGTCAGACAATCTATTACGAAACTGACCAACTCAGGAGACAGGAGGTGTTGGCGAAGATGTGGAGAAAGAGGAACACTCCTCCACTGCTGGTGGGATTACAAGATGGTACAACCACTTTGGAAATCAGTCTGGCGGTTCCTAAGAAAACTGGACATGACACTTCCAGTGGACCCTGCTATACCACTCCTGGGCATATACCCAAAGGATTCCCCAGCATGCTATAAGGACACATGCTCCACTATGTTCATAGCAGCCCTATTTGTAATAGCCAGAAGCTGGAAAGCATCC